>NC_052050.1:51353155-51653155 GCF_903992535.2 Arvicola amphibius
CTACGTATGGCCGGGCAGCGGTGGCGCACGCCTTTAATCCCAGCACTCAGGAGGCAGAGGCAGGCGGATCTCTGAGTTCGAGGCCAGCCTGGTCTACAAGAGCTAGTTCCAGGACAGGCTCTAGAAACTACAGGGAAACCCTGTCTCGAAAAACCAAAAAAAAAAAAAAAAAAAAAAAAAAAAAAAAAGCTACGTATGTTGGTTCCTGGGATCCAAGCTCAGGTTCTGAGCAAACACTGAGCCATCTTCCCAACCCTACTACTTTTTTTTTTCTTTAAAGATTTACTGATTCATGACAGGCAGTAGTGGCACAAGCCTTCAATTTCATCCCTCAGGAAGCAGAGGCAAGATGATCTCTGAGTTCTAAGCCACCCGGGTCTACAGAAACAAATTCTGGGACAGCCAAGGCCACACAGAAAAACCCTTCTCAAAAAACAAAACAAAGTAAGATTTACTTATGTGTGAGTGTTAGGCTTGAAGGCATATATGTGCACCAAATGTGTACCTGGTTCCATGAGAGAGCAGAAGAGGGTGTCAGATGCCCTGGAACTAGAATTATCAACACTATGGGTGCTTGGAATTGTACCCTAGTCCTCTGAAACCTAGCAAGTGCTATAAACCCATAAGCCATCTCTCTAGCCCCATGCTACTTTTCATCTTATTTTCCCTTTTGATTTTTGAGACAGTCTTCCTTAGAGCCTTACTACTGCCCAAGTGTGGACAGTCTGTCCTCAGCATACTATTCCTTAGCACACTTTAAATACAAGTCTTCAGAGATGTTTCTCTTCTTTTCATTCAGAACCAAGGCCTATTCCTGCTAGTCTCTACAAAGTAACTGCCAAACTGCTTCCACTTGTCAGGACTCGCCTGCATCCTGCTTCCTTTTGGATTCTTTAGCTTGTCTGAGACAGAATCTCATGCAGAATTTACTATGTAGATGAGGATGACCATCAATTCCTGACCTCCAGTCTCTACCTCCCAAGTAGTAGGATTACAGGGATAGATCAACAAGCCTAACATTTTATCAAACTCTTTATTCAAATGTCCATCTCCAAGAATTTTTCCCCCTAGGGTGAATGTAGATTTATTAAGGAAAAGTGAGACAGAGAAGCCAGGCTTGGTGGCATACACTTCTAATCCCAGCACTAAGGAGGCAGAGGCAGGCAGATCTGAGTTCCAGGCCAACTGCCAACCACGGTTATATAGTCTCTTACCATAGATAGATAGATAGACAGAGAGAAAGAGACAGAGACAGAGAGAGAACTCCTGAGAATGGAAGAGGCTCAAAGTCTTAGTAGATTATCAAGATACTTATCATTTATCAAAAACATTTTAAGGAGAAAAGTCATAATCACTTGACTGCCTCTGAAAAAAAAGGTTCTCACTCCTAGATATACTCCTTCACAAAGGCTATGTCTAAAGCTTTAATTTTCTATGTTGAATTAGCCCATAAAGCAATATTATCTTTTTTTCAAGAAATAGTGACTTCCAAGGCAGAAATGCTAAGTTCAGACTAGAATCACCCTTCTTTTGCAGTATAACCCAATACCACTTACCATACACCACCATTTTTTCCCCTTCAACTACTTTCCATCAACCTTTCAACTCTCTTCCCAACATCACACTCCAGTTCTACCTCTGCCTCTTGATTCTACCCATTTACTGCAGGTACAAGGTTTTCTTTGGAGAACAACTGTGATGGAAAAAGAACTTCAAAGTTCTGTTTGGTCTATGCCACTGGGGAAATAAGAGAGCACATAAATTCTGTTGTAAACCTTCTAGATCCAGATGATCTGAGTCAAGGACTGTAGCATTTCCTGGATTAGCTTTCTGGGCTTAGAACTGTCAAGTGAATGAAGAAAGCTCTTAAGTTCCTAGATACTTCAGTTTCCTTAAATAAGGTATGAAATTAGTCTCCATCTTTACCCCGCAGAAGAAAGAAAAGGAATTCTAGGAGAAAAAGAGTCAAGGCAAAAAACATGTTTTGAAGTTGATAATGTCCCATTAGAAAAGAATGCTGGCCGGTTGGTGGTGGCACGTCTTTAAAGCCAGCACTGGAGAGACAGACAGGTGGGTCTCTGAGTTCGAGGCCAGCCTGGTCTACAGAGCGAGTTCCAGGACACGACAGCCAGAGCTATACAGAGAAACCCCATCTTGAAAAACAGAACCAAAACAACAGCAAAAACAAAACAAAATATTATGAAGCTGGGGTTAGTGGTGTGTCTCAATCCTAGCACTTGGGAAGTGGAGGCAGTAAGACCAGGAATTCAAGGTTATCCTCAGTTAAAAGCCAGGCTGAGTCACTTGAACCTCACCTTAAAACAAAAAAGGAAAGCTTGATAGGATAGATATAAAATGATTTGGATCTGACATCTGGTATCTGCCCTGGATAAATCAAAATAAAAGTTTTGAGAGAAGGGGGTCTTCCTAAATTTAGAGATCTAAGACAATACAGAACTCCTTCACTCACACAGAAGTCTGCTGAGTCATGAATATTAATCAGCAAGGTTGGAACAGATAAGCAGCTACATCACACTGAATTTAAGAAAGGTGAGTCCAATGGTCAGTCATGGAGCAGAAGGTGCTGAAATGGCTAGAATACAGGATTTTATTCAACTGCTAATTCTGACCCTGCTTCACTCAAATTTATCACTGCTATGTACGGTCCATAGGTAAAAAGGACTTTCTGTTGGATACTCTCACATAACAGAAAATCTATCCCTTCCCAACCACTTCAGTTAATCTGAACTGAGCACTCTTCTTTCCAAGCTGTGCCTGGCTCCCAAACTCCTAGAACAAAAGTATCTTATCTTTAATCACTTACTAAATGGGTGTGGTTGTGGACTCCTTTAATCCCAGACCCATCTGAGTGCGTTCAAGGCCAGCCTGGTCTATACAGGAGTTCCAGGACAACCAGGGCTGCATAGAGAGATCCTATCCCCAAAAAACAAACAAGGAGAAAAAAAAATCACTTTTCTTGAAAGTAAAAATTTTGGAGGTGAGGATATATATGAAGGCTAAGATGTCTCCAGGAAAAAAAGAACAGCTTATGAAGAAGGGTATTTTTGTTGTTGTTTTGAGACCTGATTTCATTCCCCAAACTCATTTTAAACTTGGACCATCATACTTCAGCCTTCTAAGTACTAGGATTAGAGGCATGTACCACCATACCCAGCCTAAGGAAGACTTTTAATAAATCTAATAAAAGTCTGAGAAAAAGGATATTAAAAAACATTGTGTAGCCAGGTAGTGGTGGCACACACCTTTAATGCCAGCACTAGGGAAGCAGAGGCAGGTGGATCTCTCTGAGTTTGAGGTCAGCCTAGTCTACTGAGAGTTCCAGGACAGCCAGAGCTACACAGAGAAACCCTGTCTCAAAAACAAAACAAAACAAAATCCACTACAACACACAAACACATGTGTCCAATGAGAACCCCTGAAAGGAACTAAGAGACTTTTGCCACAGAAAACAGAAATGTTACAAAGATACTGTTCCAGTCAGAGAGAAAAGTACCAAGTGAGAAAAGTGACAGGGTCAGATCAGCTAGGAGGCTTCTTCCGCTATACACAGAATAGGTGAGCATGAGCGAGGATGGCACAGAAACACAGAAACAGCAAGGCAAGAAGTCCAAGACTTAGTTGAGAGGATAAGCTAAGACTAACAGATATTTACACTTATAGGCACTGGATAAAGGCAGGCAGAAATGGTATGGCATTCACAGAGTAAAATCAAACTTATCAGCTGAAGTGGGGCAGAAACCATTTACAAGGGCGAGCACAAGGCCTTTTCAGCTACAAAAAGATACAGTTTCATGGCAGTCAGAGAGATTTCCAAGGGCATGAGAAAGCGGAAAAGTCTCCTGAAGTAGGACCTGAGGAGACATGAAGTAAAGGCGGCTCCAACTTATCCGATGCTATGAAAATTCCTTTCTCTCCAGAGTAAAAAGAGTAAGGGAGGAATCAAAAGTTTCTGGGACAATTCCACCCAAAAAAAAGTCAAAAGAAGGCCAGGTGGAGGTGGAGGTAGATAGAGGCCAGCCTGGTCTACAGAGCATACACGTCTTGTGGGGGGGGGGGGGCGGGTCAAAATAAGTTCAGAATATCAGATGAAGAAAAATACTTAGGGGGATCAAGAAGAGTCAGTCTTTAATCTAAATTGGGGGAAGGGGGAATCCAGAACAGACAGAACAGATACAGAATGTGGGATGGATGTGTGGATAGAAAAACAAAAGGTCTGGGATGGCGGCGCACGTCTGTAGTCCCAGAACTTGGAAGGCTGAGGTAGGAGTACAGAAGAGGTCACTTTAGCCTGGGCTAAATAGTGTGAGCTCTACATCAAGGTCCTCTTCCAACCCCACCCCCAAAACAGGTCAAAGAAATCAAATCTTGGGCAAAGAAAAGCTGAAATGAGCCACTCTGGAAGGTACCTTCTCTTTCCAGAAAGACTGTCAACAAGTAGAAATCTGTCAGAGTAAGAACAGAAGCTTGATGAGATACCTTTTAATGAAGCTTAAACTTTAGAAGATAAAGGAATGGCCTAACTGTATCTGGAGTCAAAGAGGTAAGTACAAATCCAAACCTAGGTAGGCTGCTTTAGGGACAAAGGTGTGGTGGGGTGACAGACTTGCCCAACAAACCCACTTTCGTGGCTGATAAAACCGGGGGCCAAAGATGCTAAATCACACAAATGCGTTTTCACCATTTCTTCTTAGCCTGGGGACAAGAATGCAAGATGAAAGTTGAGTAAATGGTCTGGAGCCAGCAGGCAGAGCCTCCCTGAAGACGGAAGATCGAATATGGGACAGTGGCCCTTCCCAAGGGGGTCACGCAGGAAAAGAAAGAGACTCTCCCATGTGCTTGGGCCGCAGAGGATGCGATTAGGAGCTGAAGTATCTCCTCCACTAGGAAACAAGAAAAGTCAATTAGAAGCTGGGTAAAGGGGTTTCTCCGGAGGGAGCGGGAGCGCCCAGCCACGCGCAGTAATGACCTGATGGTCACGCTTCCAGCTGAGGATAAAAGCAGGTGTACCCGCGGGCTCGAAGAGAAGAGCACGAGGGTTAACTCCCACGGTCTCCCCGGAAGGCTTTCGAGTGGGAGCGTGAGTCGAAGGTTCTAAGGGTCAGGACCGAGCTCCAGAAACTCGATCCCGCTCCACTCGTGCCGGCCTCGGCCGGGGGAGGGGGCTTGGGAGGGTGTCCCGGGTCGACGCGCCGTCTCACCTTGTAGAAGGCCCCGTTGGAGCCCCGCACCTCGACGGGCAGTCCCGGCTCCACATCCCCGCCAGAGGCCAGGCCGCCCATGGCGCCGCCGCCACCTCCGACTGCCCCGGCAGCGGCTGAAGCGGAGCTCTGAGTGCGGGCCGGGCCGGGCCCCCGGCGTCTCCCAGGAGGAGGAGCCGGAGGGGGAGCCGCGGGGGGCGGGAGCCGGGCCGGCCCCACGGCGGCCCTGCTACAGCCGACGAGCAGGGGGCCGGGGCCGGGCCGCTCCCCGTCCGCCGCCGCCTTGGTCTCCGCCACCGTGAGAGAAACGGCCGCCGCCGCCGCCGCCTTCGTCACCTCAGCTTCCGCCCGCCGGCGCCCCCGCTGCTGCCTCAGTCCCGGGACCCGCTGCTGCCGCTGCCGCTCCACGGCCTCCACCTCCCCCTGCCGCCGCCGCCTACTGCGCAGGCGCACAGGGCACCCGCCCGCCGCGCGCGGAGCCGGAGGGCCACGGCGCAGGCGTCCAGGCTAGCGACCTAGCTCGGGCTCGCCAGCGCGTCAGGGCTTCCACATTCTCTTCCCCTCTCTCACGCCCCCTCCTGGTCGCCCCTCTGCGCCTGCGCGGAAGGAGACGAACGCTTGGTCCTCACCACCCCTTCCTTTCCCCGCCCCACAACACTAGAAGCAAACCAATCAAGGGAAGGGAGGGGCCGCGCTCGCTCCAGCGGATTGGACTTCCGCCTCCACAAAGTGAGCCCCGCACAGCCAGGGCAGTTTAGGGATGGGCATGCGCTGGAATGACTGCTTGGTCACTTTCACCACCTTTGTCTTTCTTGGTGCGCACACTCCAAAGTGAGGGGCGGGGGGGTGGGGGGGGGCGGGGGGGGTTGTTGAGGGCTGGGGAGAGAACCGAAAGGCAAAAAGTGCCCCGTGCGCACGCGCTGGGCTTTGGTGTCGGTGCGCATGTGTTGACGCTCTGCATCTATAGGAGATTAGAGTCACGGTTCTTGGCTTGAGTAGATTTTTTTTAAGTTTTGGAGACAGGATCTCTTATATCCTAGGTTGACTACGAACTCCCTAAATAGTTGAGGAATGACCTTGAATTCCTGATACCTCCCAAGTACAAAAATTACAGACATGCATGTGTGCATGTCATTGCCATGCTTGCCCTAAGTTGTTTCTAATATTGTAATAAATTCAAGGCCATGTCGAAAAGAAAATGCAAGCCAGGCGGTGGTGGCCCACGCCTTTAATTCCAGCACTTGGGAGGCAGAGGCGGGCAGATCTCTGTGAGTTCAAGGCCAGCCTGGTCTACAAGAGCTAGTTCCAGGACAGTCAGGGCTACACAGAGAAACCCTATCTCAATAAATAAATAAATAAACAAAATAAAGAAAGAAAATGCATTATGATCTGATACATAAATGCTGAGGAAATTCAAAACAGGAAAAAGTCATGGAGTTAAAAAAAATTCCTAGTCTGGACAATGTCTCAATTTACACAATTTACAAAGCCTAATGACTGGGGTTCAGTTCCTAAACCCATAAAACAAGATACAAGGAGATACCCACTTCCCACAAGTTGTCTTCTGACCACCACACATATGATATCACTCCTCTTCACCCACACATATAACACAATAAATTATTTAAGTAAAAATAAAAAGTATCAGCCGAGCATTGGTGGCACAAGTCTTTAATCCCAGCACTCACTCGGGAGACAGAGGCAGGCAGATCTCTATGTGTTCAAGGATAGCCAAGGCTATGTAGAGAAACCCTATCTCAAAAATAAATAAGTAAATAAAAAGACTAAATAAAAAAGGAACTGAGACTTGTACATGTTTATATAAGGCCTTAGGGTTTGATCCATAGCACAGTAAGTAAATAAATCAAAATTAAATCAATAAATGCAGTAAAATGGAATGTTATACTGAAAATAAAGAAATCCTGTAGACTTTAGTAAGATATAACAAAGAGGGCTGGAGAGATAGCTCAGCGGTTAAGAGCATTGACTGCTCTTCCAGAGGGCCCAGGTTCAATTCCCAGCACCCACATGGCAGCTCACAACTGTCCATAACTCCAGTTCCAGGGGATCTGACATTCTCACACAGATATACATTCTTTTAGAATCTACTGCTGGAGAGACAGCTCATTTTAAGTGCTTACCATGAAAACCTGGGGACCTGAGTTCCATCCCCAGCATCTCTGTAAAAGGTTGGGTGTGGCAGTATACACTTGTAATCCCAACTCTGGGAAAGTGGAGATAAGTCAATCCCTATGACTGACTGGCAAGCTACCTAGCCTAATGGGCCATCCCCAGGTCCCATGAGAGACCCTGTCTCAAAAAAAAAGAAAGAAAAGAAAAACAAAACAAACAAACAACAACAAAAGCCAAGGTGGGTAGCTCCTGAGGAATGACACCCACGACTAAACTTTGACTGTGTGTGTCTGCCAATGCTTTTAATCAGGTGCTTGGAAAGCAAAGGAAAGAGCTCTATGATTTTGAGGTCAGCCTGGTCTTTATATTCTTTTTTTAAATTTTTTTTTTTTTGCCTTCATATTCTTAAGCCAGCCAAGGCTACATAGCAGAACAGAAAGGGTAACACCTGGCCTCCTCACTTGTGTGTCTTTGTGCCAGGCAGAAGGACTAGACGCGGTCATTTTCTTGTCTCTGCTCTTCCTTGAACACGTTCCTTTCTCAGACTTTCCCTGCACTGCAAAGCTCTGCCCATCTCTATTGTTGGCAGCAGCGCAAACCACACACATTCATGGTAAGGGACTTGGTCTCCACTGCTTCCAGGCCTAAGGGCAGGGGATGTGAAACCTCTGGCCTCTGCAGGCACTTGTACTCATGGGCACAGACACATACATTTATTTTATAATTTATTATTTATTGTGACAAGTATAGTAGCACATGCCTTTAATCTTAGCACTTGGGAGGCAGAGACACATAGATCTTTATGAGTTCGATACCGGCCTGGTATACAAAGTAGATTCCAGGACAGTCAAGGCTATAGTAAGACCCTGTCTCAAACAAACTAAAAATCCCATTATTTATTGTATACCCATACCTTTGTGGGTACAGGAGCGGACGGATGCACACATGTGGAAGTCAGAGAACAGCTTGGAAAACTCAGTTCTCTCCTTTCAATGTGTGAGGCCCAGGGATCTAACTCAGACTTGGTGATGTTCAGTTGGAGCCTTCAGCTCACTCTTTCATGTCTGAGAAACCCCATTCCTTTCTCTCCAAACCTGAATCACTCAGAGAATCTCCAAATAAAGGGGAGGCACCAAAAAGCCCAGTTTCACATTCTTGGTGGCTAAGGCAGTTTCCTCCCCTGAAGTTGCCAGCCACCCAAGTCCCTACCCAAAGCATTCAGCCTTTGGCCATACTTGGCACAAATCCAGTTTGTGGCAGACACATCATCTCTTCTCACTTACAGCCTATATAATCATCTCCCTGCTTTTGTTCAGATGGGTGGCTTCTCCAGCCTCCATCTCTGGGACTGAAGAACACACTTGGGAGTTGCATTGTTCAAATAAAACTGTTATCTACTTAAATTTGGCTTGATCTGGCTTACTACATGGGTGGAGAAAGCTATCTTGGGGTACAGAAAACCTATTAGTTGGCAAGTACCTTTGTCTCCTGAGCCATCTCGCCAGCTCCAAATGAATTCCTTTTCTTTGTTTGAATCTTTTTTGAGACCGTTTCTCCTTTGTGGTCCAGCCTTGTCTTGAATTCATGATCCTCTTGCCTCAAATCCATGACCTCTTGCCTCAGTCACCCATGTGCTGGCATTGCAGGCAGCACACCCGGCCTCTGTGTCTCTCCTCTTAGTGACATCAAACTGTTGAACTGTTATAAGCAGTTACCATTGTTCTTTGTTTCAAGTGACATTAGCCTAGAAACATGCGTTATGGTCTTAGTAGAATATATCCTAATGGTGAGAAACAAACTAACTGAAAAAAGGAAGGAAACAAAAAGAAGACAAAGAAAAGCACAAATGAAGGAAGGCAAAAGAAATCATGACCCAGCCGGGCGGTGGTGGCGCACGCCTTTAATCCCAGCACTCGGGAGGCAGAGGCAGGCGGATCTCTGTGAGTTCGAGACCAGCCTGGTCTATAAGAGCTAGCTCCAGGACAGGCTCTAAAGCTGCAGAGAAACCCTGTCTTGAAAAACCAAAAAAAAAAAAAAAAAAAAAAGAAATCATGACCCACTTTGAGTAATCAGTGGTGCCAGTATCATTTTGAAGCTGTGAGATAAAGCAAATGAGTATTTCTAGTTAACCATTTGGTGCAGGAGAAACAGATGTCTATTCAAGATAGATGAGGTTAATACTTTGTAGTACTGAAATTGAACTGTAATTTTTTCATATGAATTGACAATAAATATCTTGTCATCAAAAATAAAGTTTCAGCTCTGTCCACTGAAAAGTCCTAAAATAATGGGTATACCCAGAGCCATGCACACCCCTGGCAGCTATAAACTTGGGGTTCCCACTGGTGAAACCAGGGCTCCTAGAGAAGAGCCTGAATTCACATCTGAGGGAAGAAAATGTACAAAGTAAGTTTGGAATGTTTAGTCATAAAAGAAAACAAGGAAAGGGAAAATAAAATATGACCAAGATATGACAAAAAGATTGAAAACGTAATCTGAGGAGACCCTGTTGGCCAGAGATGGGAGCAACTTGAGTATCATAATTATGATGATGGCAATAAAGTGAGACATTAAATGTATTTAGGTACACAGACTCACAATGATAACAAAATTCATTGCTGCTGTGTTTTGAGACAGAGCCTTACTATAGTCTGATATTTGCTGTGTAGATTGGTCTGGCTTTGAACTCAGAGAGGTCTGTCTGTCTTTACCTCCTAAATGCTGGGATTAAAGGCATGCACCATGGTACCACCACATGTGACCTAAAAATATTCCTTAAAATGTTGGGTGTGGTGAGAATTGGATGTGTCTTTAATTCTGGTAGTTAGGAGGCAGAGGCAGGTAGATTTCTTTTTTGTTTTGTTTTGTTTTGTTTGTTTGTTTGTTTTTTGAGACAGGATTTCTCTGAGGCTTTGGATCCTGTCCTGGAACTAGCTCTTGTAGACCAGGCTGGCCTCGAACTCACAGAGATCCACCTGCCTCTGCCTCCCAAGTGCTGGGATTAAAGGCGTGCACCACCACCACCCGGCTTGAGGTAGGTAGATTTCTAAACTCAAGGCTAGCTTGGTCTACATAGAAAGCTCCAAGCCAAACAAGGCAACACAGTGAAGATCCTGAATCAAAAAAGAAAGAAAAGAATTGGTGATAGAGGACTGGGGATGTAAATTAGTGGTTAGTGGTAGCATTCTTGTCTAGTATGTATGCGCCTCGGGCTTGATTTCAGCATGGAAAAAAGAAAAAATGATGAAATGGGGCGTGCTGGAAAATCTTATGACAATCGCATAACAAATATGACACGCATGGCAAACACGACACACCAAACACACAACAAATAGGTCACATGTGACAAATATGGCACGCGTGACAAATATGATGCGCCGATAAGTGCAGCACACATGGCAACTACAGGACAAATGTGACATGCAAGACAAACACGACAGACATGACACACACGACAGAAAATGACACGCTGGACAAAAAGCGACATACGTGGTGACAAACATGACACACATGACAGAAATGACACGTGTGGCAGAGGCGGCCCCCCGCATGACAGGTGTGACACACATGACAAGTGTGGCACGCGTGACAATTGCATAATCACGGCGCATATAACAGGCGCATCACATGGGAAACATGACACACATGGCAAATATGACATGCGTGACAAATATGACATGCCAAATGCACGACAAATGTGAGCGGTCTGAACCGTCTGGTCCTGTCTGTTCCGGGTCTGGTCTTGTCTGAACCAGTCGAGACCAGTCTAAACTGGTCTAAACCCGTCTGGCCTGGTCTGAACCCATTGAGACCAGTCTGGGGTCTGGTCCGGTCTGAACTGGTCTGGTCCAGTCTAAGCCAGTCTGGTCCAGTCTTAACCGGTTGAGACCAGTCTAAACCGGTCTGGACCGGTCAAGACCTATATGGCAGCTCACAACTGTCCATAATTCCAGTTCCAGGGGTTCTGACAACTCACATAGACATACATGCAGGCAAAACACCAAATATACACAAAATAAAACTTAAAAATAAATTTTAAATAAATAATAAATAAAAGATATAACAAAGAAAAATATAGTAAAGAAAAGATATAACAAAGTGTGTGTGTGAGACAGAGAGAGAGACAGAGAGAGAGAGAGAGAGAGAGAGAGAGAGAGAGAGAGAGAGAGAAAGAGAGAGAGAGAGAGAGCTCTCAGGCTGGCCTTAAATTGCTATGTAGCCAAGAATGACCCTAAATGTTTTTAAATGTTTTTATGTTTTTGGTTTTGGGGGACAGAATAACATGAGAGATGGCTCTGAATTTTCTATGTAGCCAAACTTAAGCTTTTAATCTTTCTGACTCCAACTCCAAATATGGGCTTGTACAAACACACCTATTTTATGTGATGTTAGGAAAGAAGAGGAGGGTTTTGTGCATACTAGGAAAGCCCTCTACAAACTATGCTATGTTCTCAGTCCAGAAAAGTTTCATTTTATTTTGGTTTTCTAAGACAGGGTCCCTCTACACAGTCCTGGCTGCCTTGGAAACCAAGAAAGTTTTTTTTTAAATATTTATTTATTTATTATGTATACAATATTCTGTCTGTGTGTGTGCCTGCACACCAGAAGAGGGCACCAGACCCCATTACAGATGGTTGTGAGCCACCATGTGGTTGCTGGGAATTGAACTCAGGACCTTTGGAAGAGCAGGCAATGCTCTTAACCTCTGAGCCATCTCTCCAGCCCCCCAAGAAAGTTTTTAAATAAAAAATGAACTATTAAGACTTAGAACTAAGGCGGTTGTGATGACACTTGCCTTTATAATCCCTGCATTCTAGAGACAGAGACAGGCAGATCTCTGTGAATTTGAGACTAGCATGATCTATGGAGAAAAATCCAGGACAGCCAGAACTATGTAGAGAAACCCTATTTCGCAAAACCAAAAAATAAAAATGTCCTATTAAGCATGGTAAATCTTTTCTGTAATTCTAAAATTTGTGAAGCAGAGAAAGAAGTTTTGTAAATTCCAAGCCAGCCTAATGCACACCACAATTATAAACTATTAGAATAGATAATAACAATAGCCCTATCCGAAGACAGATCATCTATATTTCATGTATGTATCATTACTGTTGTTGTGTATGTGTGTACATGACATTCGTGTGTGGGAGTCTGAGTGATAGAGTAAAATCGAGGCCAGACTGGGCAACTTAATGAGACCCAAACTCAAAACTCAAAGAAGTCTATGTATTTTGTTTGTTTTGGTTTTTCAAGACAGGGTTTCCCAGTAGCTATGGGAGCCAGTTCTGGAACTCGCTCTGTGCTCTGTAGACCAGGCTGACCTTGAACTCACAGAGCTCTGCTTGGCTCTGGCTCCTGAGTGCTGAGATGTTTTTGTTTTTGTTTTGTTTTTTGAGACAGGGTTTCTCTGTAGCTTTGGAGCCTGTCCTGAAAACTAGCCTTTGTAGACCAGACTGGCCTCAAACTCACAGAGATCCGCCTCCCTCTGCCTCCTGAGTGCTGGGATTAAGGGCATGCACAAACATTGCCACTTTAAAAGAGGTCTATGTATTTAGTTCAATAGTAGCACACTTGCCTTGGCAGATGTAAGACACTAGATTCAATCCCTAGTATTGAAGAAAGACAAATATTACATATTTTCTCTCACATACAAAAATCTATATTTTTTTATTGATATTTATTGAGCTCTACATTTTTCTCTGCTCCCTTCCCTTCCTTTCCCCTCCCCTTCAACCCTCTCCCATGCTCCCAATTTACTCAGGAGATCTTGTCTTTTTATACTTTCTACTTCCCATTTAGATTAGATCTGTATAATTCTCTCTTAGTGTCCACATTGTTGTCTAAGTTCTCTGGGATTGTGGTTTGTAGGCTGGCTTTCTTTGCTTTATGTTTAAAAACCACCTATGAGTGAGAACATGTGGTAATTGTCTTTCTGTGTCTGGGTTACCTCACTCAAAATAAGGTTTTCTAGCTCCATCCATTTTCCTGCAAAATTCAAGCTATTGTTTTTTTTTCTGCTGTGTAGTACTCCATTGTGTAAATGTACCATATTTTTCTTATCCATTCTTCGATGGAGGGGCATTTAGGTTGTTTCCAGGATCTGCCTATGACAAACAAAGCTGCTATGAACATAGTTGAGCACATGTCCTTGTGGCACGGTTAAGCATCTTTTGGATATATACTCAAAAGTGGTATTGTTGGGTCTTCAGGAAGGTTGTTTCCTAATTTCCTGAGAAATTGCCACACTGACATCCCAACGGGTTGTACCAGCTTGCATTCCCATCAGCAATGCAGGAGTGTTCCCATTTCCCCACAGCCTCTCCAGCATAAATTGTCATCAGTGTTTTTGATCTTGGCCATTCTTACAGGTGTAAGATGGAATCTCAGAGTTATTTTGATTTGTATTTCTCTGATGACTAAGGATGTTGAACATTTCCTTAAGTGCCTTTCAGCCATTTTAGCTTCCTCTGTTGAGAGTTCTCTGTTTAGGTCTGTACTCCATTTTTTATTGGATTATGTGATCTTTTGGTGTCCAATTTCCTGAGTTCTTTGTATATTTTGGTGATCAGACCTCTGTCTGATGTGGGGTTAGTGAAGATCTTTTCCCGTTCTGTAGGCTGTTGTTTTGTCTTGTTGACCATGTCCTTTGCTTTACAGAAGCTTCTCAGTTTCAGGAGGTCCCATTTATTGTTTCTCTCAGTGTCTGTGCTATTGGGGTTATATTTAGAAAGTGGTTCCCTGTGCCAATGTGTTCAAATGTACTTCTCACTTTCTCTTCTATGAGGTTCAGTGTGGCTGGCTTTATGTGGAGGTCTTTGATCTATTTGGAGTTGAGTTTTGTGCATGGAGATAGATATGGATCTATTTTCATTCTCCTACATGTTGATATCCAGTTATGCCAGCACCACTTAAATATGCTTTCTTTTTTCCATTTGATATTTTTTGCTTCTTTATCAAAGATCAGGAGTTCGAAGATGTATGGATTGATATCTGGGTCTTCTATTCGGTTCCATTGGTCCTCCTGTCTGTTCCTATGCCAATAAAATCTACATTTAAATATATATTTATAAACATAGTGAAAGGAGAAGCATGGATTCTAATGGGAGGAGGAAGGAGGTAATGCATGAAGAGATATTACATTTTTTTCTCACAGAATCTAAATTCAACAGCATATTTACATGTACAGGATCTGAAAACAAAAGAGGGCTTGTTGTGTTTCTTTCTGCGGCTTGTGTTTACCGCGGAGTCGGAGGGAGGAACCCAAGACTCGACCACGTGCGTGCGTGGAAGGGTTGTTTATTAGGGAAGGGGGTGTTCCACAGTGGGGTGAAGGGACAGGAGAGGGGGCAGGAAAAGAGGAAGAAGAAGAGAAGTAAAGTTAAATAAATCATTAAAAAAATTTTAAAAAAATAAAGGACTCCCCATTAGAGTTAGCCGTACTTTTGTGTATGCACGCAGATGTATGTTTGAGTATTCATGTACTTTCAGTATGAAGTAGGTATGGGGCCCAGAGTCAATGCTAAAAGTGTTCCCCAATCAATTTCCACTTGTTTTATTTTTATTTTTCTTTTATTTTGGTTTTTCGAGACAGGGTTTCTCTGTAGCTTTGGAACCTGTCCTGGAACTCGCTCTGTAGACAAGGTTGGCCACACTCACAGAGATCCATGTGTCTCTACCTCCTGGGATTAAAGGCATGTACCATCATCATCTGGCCTGGACGTTACAGAATCTGGCTGGCTTGAAACTTGGAGTCTCTTGCCTCAGGTCCTAGGACTACAGATAGGTATTTTAATGCTTGTTTGTTTGTTTGTTTGTTTGTTTAGAAACAGGGATGTGCAGCCCAACACTAAAATGTCAAGGCTGGCCTTGAACTCCTGAGATTCTTGCTTTCAGCTCCCCAGTACTGTGGTCACAGGTGTGCCACCAGGTCCGCCTAGATTTCGATTTAGAGGGTTTGTTTTGTCTTAGATTGTTTATTTTATGTATATGAAGGTTTTGCCTGCATATCTGTGTGCATTATGTGCATGCCTGGTGCCCTTCCGAGGTCAGGAGAGGGTGTTGGGTCACTTGGAACAGGAGTTATAGCTGCTTGTGACCCATCATTTAGATGCTGAAAACCCAATCTTGGTCTTCTGCAAGAGCAACAAGCACTGTTAACTGCTGACCCTCTCTCTAGTCCCTTGTTTTTTTGTTTATTAAGACAGAGTTGCACACGTAGCTCAGGCTCACCTAGAACTTGCTGTGGAAGCCAAGCTGGCCTCCAACTCATGGCAACGCACCTGCCTCATCTTCCTCAGTTCTGGGATTACAAATGTGAGCCGCTAGGTCTGGCTTGAGGTTGGTAGTAAGAATTCTTGTGGAGGCCCGAAATGTGGGCCTATTTCCATGTTGAGCAAAGGTCAGAGAGTTGGAGCTCACCTCTAGTTCCTTCAAAGTCTTCCTTTCTACTCCAAACAAAGGTTCCACCTTTAGAACAGAGTTCTGCTCTCTCAACAGGTGTGGCTAATAGATCTTTCCTACCTCAAACAAAAGTCCAGCTAAGTTCCAGTTCCCTTAAGGAGATAACGCTGGATTCCACCCAGGGAGTGGTTTGCCTACAGAATGTTTTGGTCAAGGGTATAAGTGTGACTTGTTTTGTTCTAGCAACAGAATGTTTAACTACAACTGTAGCTGTGACCTTCAATTGGTCCTTGTATCATGTTAATGCAGTCTTTTGTCTTACTCCTACTTTTGGGGGCCAGGGGTATCTAAAGCAGTTGGAAATTAAACATGGGTGAATTTTCAGTACTCACTGGAATTCCCTCCTAATACTATCCTATATGTTTCTCCATTTTATTTTCTATAGTGTCTTCATATTTTTTTAATAATATTTTCTAAATCCCCATGCCTCTACGATGGCAAGAGGTATTTTTGTTGAGGTTGGTCCCTGACAATTTCTGTTGTTTAAATTAATTTTAACTTATACATTTAACTTTACGTGTATTTTGCCTGAACATATATCTGTGCACCATATGCATCCCTGGTGCCCAGGTAGATGAGAAATAAATGTTGGATCCCCAGGAACTGGGACTATATATGGTTGTAAACCACCATGTGGTTCCTGAGGGCCAAAACCTGATCCTTCAGAAGTGCATAAACTGCTTTTAACTGCTGAGCCATTTTCTAGTCCCTTTAGATTGCTTTCTGTTGCTATTTCCATTCTTGTGTTATTTGGGGACTGGAAATCAAGCCTACGTCTTCCCAAAAGCCAGGCTCTACCTAGCCCCAGCTAGTTTTTTTTTTTTTTTTGAAACCCAGGGCTTTACACATTTTAAGCAAGTACTCCAGCCCTGAGCTGCAGCTACAGCCCGTTTGAAAAGCTTGTTTTTGTTGTTTTTGGTTTTTTGACACAGGGTTTCTCATGTGAAGCCTGGAACTTGCTCTGAAGAGCAGGCTGGCCTCCAATTCAGGGAATCTATAGTCGGATTTTCTTTGGACTGCCAGCTCCCAAATAATGACATGGAGAATTACAAATTCGGAAGCGTGGCCTTAGCTTATTCCCAACTAGCTCTTGATATTTAAATTAACTCATTTATATTAGTCTACCTTCTGCCATGTGGCTCTTTACTGTTGTGGAATATTAAATTAAGATGTTTTACATTTGTTTATGTATTTATTACATTTAATGATGCAAAGATGTGTTGCATTTAATTCTGTGAAGTTGTGTTACCTTGCCTGTCTAAAATATCTGGTTGATCTAATAAAGAGCTTAATGGCCAATAGCAAGGCCCAAAGAAAGAACAGGTGGGGCTGGCAGGCAGAGAGGATAAATAGGAGGAGAAATCTGGGGAAAGCAAGATCTAGGAGTAAGAGTAGGAGGGGGACTCCAGGGGCCAGCCACCCAGTTACACACCAAGCCCCAGAATAAGAAGTAAAGAAAGGTATATATGATAAAGATAAAACCCAGAGGTAGACAGAATAATTTAAAAAAAGCTGTTAAGAAACAAGCCAACGGGGCTCGAGATATGGCTCAGTGGTTAAGAGCACTGCCTGCTCTTCCAAAGGTCCTGAGTTCAATTCTCAGCAACCATATGGTGGCTAACAACCATCTGTAATGAGGTCTGGTGCCCTCTTCTGGCCTGCAGACATACACACAGACAGAATGTTATATACATAATAAATAAATAAGTAAATTAAATAAATAAATAAATATTTTTTAAAAAAGAAACAAGCCAAGGGCTGGAGAGATGGCTCAGAGGTTAAGAGCACTGCCTGCTCTTCCAAAGGTCCTGAGTTCAATTCCCAGCAACCACATGGTGGCTCACAACCATCTGTAATGGGGTCTGGTGCCCTCTGCTGGTCTGCAGGCACAGACACAGACAGAATATTGCACACAAAACAAACAAACAAACAAATAAATAAATAAATAAATAAAAGAAACAAGCCAAGCTAAGGCCGGGCATTTAAAAGTAAGAATGAGCCTCTCTGTGATTTATTTGGGAGCTGGGTGGTGGGCCCCCAAAAGAGCCAAAAGAGTACAAAACAAAAACCAACAACACTTTATCTCTTCTCAGTACTATACGTCTGACAGCCACCGCCCCCCCCCCCCCCCCCCCGCTGCCCCAAGTCTAGCTGGCAAATCTCTAGTGCCTCAGATTCTTCCCATATCTTCTTTTTTTTTTTTTCTTTCTTTCTGGAACAGGGTAATCTTAAAATCTTTTTGAGACAGACTCTTCCCAAATTTTTTTAATTGATTTTTATTGAGCTCTACATTTTTCTCTGCTCCCTTCCCTACCTTTCCCCTCCCCTTTAATCCTCCCCCAAAGTCCCCATGCTCCCAATTTTCTCAGGAGATCTTGTCTTTTTCTACTTCCCATGTAGATTAGATCTATGTAAGTCTCTCTTAGTGTCCTCATTGTTGTCTAAATTCTCTGGGATTGTGGTTTGTAGGCTGATTTTCTTTGCTTTATGTTTAAAAACCACCTATGAGTGAGTACATGTGATAATTGTCTTTCTGGGTCTGGGTTACCTCACTCAAAATAATGTTTTCTAGTTTCATCCATTTTCTTTCTTTTTTTTAAATATTTATTTATTTATTATGTATACACTATTCTGTCTGTGTGTATGCCTGCATGCCAGAAGAGGGCACCAGACCCCATTACAGATGGTTGTGAGCCACCATGTGGTTGCTGGGATTTGAACTCAGGACCTTTGGAAGAGCAGGCAATGCTCTTAACCTCTGAGCCATCTCTCCAGCCCCCTCATCCATTTTCTTACAAAAGTCAAGATGTCATTACTTTTTTCTGCTGTGTAGTACTCCATTGTGTAAATGTACCACATTTTTCTTATCCATTCTTCGATGGAGGGGCATTTAGGTTGTTTCCAGGATCTGCCTATGACAAACAAAGCTGCTATGAACATAGTTGAGCACATGTCCTTGTGGCACAATTGAGCATCCTTTGGATATATGCCCAAAAGTAGTATTGCTGGGTCTTGAGGAAGGTTGTTTCCTAATTTCCTGAGAAATTGCCACACTGACATCCAAAGGGGTTGTACCAGCTTGCATTCCCACCAGCAATCCAGAAGTGTTCCCTTTTCCCTACAACCTCTCCAGCATAAGTTGTCATCAGTGTTTTTGATCTTGGCCATTCTTACAGATGTAAGATGGACTCTCAGAGTTGTTTTGATTTGCATTTATCTAATGCCTAAGGATGTTGAACATTTCTTTAAGTGTCTTTCAGCCATTTCACTGCAGAGGCAGTGAATCTCTATGAGTTCTAGGCCAATCTGATGGTCTGCACAGTGAGTTCTAGGCCAGCCAGAGCTACATAGTGTAGACCCCATCTAAAAAGAACAAAGGTTGCCAGGCAGTGGTAGTGCACATCTTTAATCCCAGCAGAGGCAGGTGGATCTCTGTGAGTTTGAAGCCAGCCTGGTCTACAGAGTGAGTTCCAGGACAGCTAGGACTGCATAGAGAAACCCTGTCTGGAAGAAACAAAAACAAAGAACATGAAAGAAGGAGAGAAAAATAGCCTGCTTTTTTTTATTGTTCCCAGAGATTTAAACATTTCCTTTAGTTTTATTTAATTTTACTTTAGTATAGGCAATGTCAAATTGATAATGAAAAATTTTTTTCCAATATGAGACAGGTCTCACTTTTCCAGGTGGGTCCTGAACTCTGTGATCAAGGGATTTTCCTATTTCAGCCTCCCCAGTACCACGCCGTCATGCTTACTTAGCTGAAGCTGATTAGTTAAGGGGAAGCAATTGTGTCTTCCCAGTGTCCCTTGAATTGCTGACAGCAACAGGCAGTCTTAGTCAGTGGCACATCAGTCCCAAAAGACTGACTGATGGGTTAAACTCTCCCATTCTCACAAACGAATTAACATTTCAGTTCTCTGGGAAAGACAGAGTCTTTCCCAACAAAGAGCCAATTATCCACTATACCCTTGCATTCAGGGGCAAAGGAAAAAAAAATATCAAAGGCCCGAGTCCTCCCCACAAGGTCTCAAGTACAGTTTCTGCAACCCCCTTGACACTTACCCAAATATGTCTACAGATTAAAAAAAACCTCAGCCAATTAAAAGTAGGTATAACTGTTTGTCATGTTTGAGATGACTTAACTGTCCCTGAAACATTCCTAACTACGATCAAAAGGAGCCTGCACACTTCTATCAGGGGTGCCACCATTTTGTACAGGTGAAAACCCCACATGCATGCTGTATAATAAATGATCTTTGTTGTTACATACTATTTGAGTCTGAGATCTTCCTTCAGCATTTCCGCAGACCCTACTAGACCTTTGGGTTCCAAAAATGATTGACAAGATTGATATGCCATTCCTATAGACTCTTTTTTTTGGGGGGGGGTTGGTTTTTCGAGACAGGGTTTCTCTGCAGCTTTAGAGCCTGTCCTGGAGCTAGCTCTTGTAGACCAGGCTGGTCTCGAACTCATAGAGATCCGCCTGCCTCTGCCTCCCGAGTGCTGGGATTAAAGGCGTGCGCCACCGCCGCCCGGCTCCTATAGAATCTTGTTCTTTTAAATTTTACTTTTATTTTATGGGCACTGGTGTTTAACCTACATGTTTGACTGTGTGAGGATGCCACATCCCATGGAACTGGACTTACAGACAGTTGTGAGTTGCCATGTGGGTGCTGGGAATTGAACCTGGGACCTGTGAAGACCAGCCAGGGCTTTTAATCACTGAGACATCTCTCCAGTTCCTTGTTCTCTTTTTAGAATCACAGGCTAGAGCTAAGACTTGGGGCATCCAGTACTCCGGGCTCCTTGGCTGTCCCAGCCCCCATCAAAGGAATCCTACCCAGCCTGAAAACAGAAGAAGAGTTTCAAAGTGGCCGCACCACATCCTTTCATCTATCCTTCTACCCAGCACCACACCAGGGCAAACGAAGTGTTTTATTCTTTATTCTTAACAAGAATCCTCCCTTGTTCCCACTCTTTCTGCACCTCAGAGCAGTCTAGGTCAGTGTCTGTGAACATAGCCTTAAGAAAACTAGATAGGACATTCCCAGATAAGTAGCAATAAATTGAACTCCCAAGGGGACGACGTCATCATCCTGCCAACACCTTCATTGCCTCTTGTTCAAATCGGAAGAAACGCCAGCCTTCTGCTTCAGTCAGATCTTGAGCACCCAGAGACTTGTACAAGTCAACGGCCTTCTTGTTCCAGTCCAGAACTGCCAGGCGGAACTGGGAGCACCCCTTGTGTAGGGCATCCTGTAGGAGAAGACACTACTTACTGCCCCGTGTTCACAAAAGAATTACTGGGTGGTGGCGATGGTGGCACACACTTTTAATCACAGCACTTGGGAGGCAGAAGCAAGAGGATCTCTGAGTTTGAAGTCAGCTTGGTGTATAGAGCAAGTTCCAGACAGCCAGAACTACACAGAGAACCCCATCTTGAAATACCAAAAGAGAAGAACCTTTCTTATCTCCTCATTCAACCTCGGCCCCTATACATTCTTGGAGGATTGGTTTGTTTGACCAATTGGTTATTTTTTGGGGGGGGACTAGTCTGTAACCCCCACCCCTTTGCTTACCTCAGCCACCTTTTTGATTATTTTGGTACCAATCCCTTGACCTGTAGTGGAAAAAGGGGTGGGGGGCGTGGAGGACTATTATTTGAGTTGAAGGAGTATCAAAGGAAACCACAGGCTGATACAGGGGACAGGGAAGGGGATGGGCTTGAGGACTGCTCAGTGGGTCTATGGGTACTTTGTGTCCACCCTTAGCCTCTGCTAGTAGTACCTCGATATTGTGGCATCACATAGATGTCTTCCAGATAAACGTTTCTTCCAGTCCATGTGCTGTAGATGAAGTAGTATAGCCCGAAGCCCACCACACTGGGCCCTGAAAAGGAGAGAGAAGGGTAAGACCTCTGCGAGGGAAAACTCTGAGGATGCCTGGAGGGTCCCTTACCTTGGAGCTCCCCAGGTGTTGAAACAATCTCTGCCACCAAACAGTGAAAGAAAGGGTTCTCTCCAAAGCCATCTGCTCTCAGAGCTGTAGAGGTTGGGGGTGTGACAAAGGGGCAGAAAGGAGGGCGGGAATCAATGCCCAGTCCTGAAGTTACCACCCGAAAGTTCATCCTTTGCTTCCACCCCAGCCTCAGGACCCAGCTGCAAACCCCACCTTCTTCAGTGATCTTCACCTGATGGGAAAGTTTCTCATACTCGGCCAGTTCCTACAACCGGAGAGCCAAGACAACATTAGGGTAGGAAGGAGGCCCTGCCACTCTGAGAGCAGCGTCCAAAGGTACAGGTCCCGTTTCTAACTCTCCCCCTCCGACCACGCTGCTCCCAGCCCCAGGGCACTCCGTTTTCTAGCCCGCAGTCTTCACCCGTATCATCCTCAGAATGTCTCCACAATCTGTCTCCCTGGCCTCTCGGATCCGCGCGGAAGCCATCCAGATCCTCTCTGTCAAAAATCAAAGAGCAAAGACAAAATCCAATTCCGTTCTGCAGGATCACAATAAGGGCCTGCAGCTCAGGTCTCAAAAATCTGGGAGTGAGGGGCAGAAGAAATGCTAGGAGCTCTCAGGCAGCGTTCAGAAGGCAGCCAGCTGGTCTCAGCCAGTAGCTTTCGGTCAGCTTGGAGGTCTCGTCTGCCTCCCGCCCTCCAACCAATCAGCTTCTGCTTAAGAACATTTCTCCACCCCCACCCCATCCCGGCCCCGCCTCGCCTTTCTGTGACAGGGCTAGGGGCAAGGGTTAAAGCTTGTTGTTTCAGCACGCATCACATATACCCCAGACTTAAAAGCCCTCTTCTGGGCTGCTTTAATTAAAGCATGCGCCAATTAGCTGCTTCAGTTTTTACTGTTAGTCGTCTAGCCACTTGGGTATCCCAGACCCTGTGTGAGGGCAAGACCCTCAGCTCTTTTCTGTATCAGTTGGTTTTTTTTATCGTCCAAGCTTTGTACTCTGCGCTCCCCCGAGTTTTAAAAATCTATTTATTTATTATGTATACAGTATTCTCAGTATTCTGTCTGCATGTATGCCTGCAGGCCAGAAGAGGGCACCAGATCTCATTACAGATGGTTGTGAGCCACCATGTGGTAGCTGGGAGAGGAACTCAGGACCTTGGGAAGGGCAGGCAGTGCTCTTAACCTCTGCGCCATCTCTCCAGCCCCTGTACTCTGCCTCTTAAGGCTCTCCCTCCGTTCCTCCCTCCCTCCCTCTCTCCTTCTTTGGTTCTGGACATTAAACCCAGTACCTCTGGACATGCTGAGGCTCATAGCGTTTTTAAGTTTTCCACATTAGGTCCTGTAATTAAGAGTAGTAGTAGAATCGGGTGGGGGGGGCATGCCTTTAATCCCAGCAGGGGGATCTCTGTGAGATGGAGGCCAGCCTGGTCTACAGAGCAGGTTCCAGGACAGCCAGAGCTGTTTATACAGAGAAACCCTGTCTCGAATAACCAAAATAAAATAAGAGTAATAGCAGTTCCCTTAACCTTTCTTCTCCTTTGTTTCTGATAAGGTCTTCAGGGAGTTGGAGTTTTTTCTGTGTATGTAGCCCAGGCTGGCCTCACATTCACTGTACAGCCAAGAATTACCTAGAACTCCCGATTTTCCTGCCTCTACTTCCCCTGTTATGGCGTTACATATGTTACTTATGCCTGATTTAGCCTCAAACCCTTGATGCTTTGGGCTCCACATCCCTTGTTCTCCAGTAGCAACTGGAACTACAATCTTGTGCCACGACATCCACCTTTTTTGTTTTATTTTGAGACAGAGCACCACTCTTACGCTCAGACTGGCCTGGGACTTATGTAGTTCAGGCTTACCTCAAACTCTTGCCTCGACCTCCCAAGTGTCTGCATTCTAGGTGTGAGTCACCACATCTAGCTTAACCGTGAGATTTTTCTTTTTCTTTTTTTTTAAATTCAAGAGCCCCTTTTTTAATTATACAAAATTAATTTATGTACCCTGGAACTGGAGTTGCAGACAGTTCCATGTGGGTGCTGGGAATTGAACCTCTGGCCTCTGGAAAGACAGTCAGTGCTTTTTTCAACTGAGCCATCTCTCCAGCTCCAAAACTCTTTCCTTTTGACTTGGTGAGTGTGCTACACGTGCACTCGTGCAGGCACAGGAGCGTGTGAGTGTGCACAGCAGAAGCCAGTGTTTTTTCTTCTTCAGTGAGTCTGGAGCTCACCTAATCTGCTAGACTGACAGGCCAGTGAGCTCCAGGGGTCCACCTCTTTGCAACCCACCCCATCTCCCCCAGCACTGGGGTCCCAGGTGTGTACCTCCTTGTCCAGGTATTATGTTAGTGGTGGGCAATCCAAACTCATGTCTTCATGGCTGATCAGCAAGAACTTCACCTCCATTTTGTTTGTTTGTTTGGTTGGTTTTCGAGACAGGGTTTCCCTGTGTAGCTTTGGAATTTGTCCCGGATCTCACTCCGTAGACCAGGCTGGTCTCGAACTCACAGAGATCCGCCTGCCTCTGCCTCCCGTGTGCTGGGATTAAAGGCGTGCGCCACCACCTCCTGGTGCATTTCACCGCTTGAATCATTTCCTCAGCCCAGTGTTAAACTCCGAATCTCAGCCGGAGTCGACATTTTTTTCTCTCACTGCATCTGTTATTCTGTTGTGTTCATGTGTGTAGGTATTGAGTGTTTTGCCTGTATCTATATATGTACACCATGTCTGTTTCTGGTGCCCTCAGAAGTTAGAGAATTGCAGTTATAGATGGCTATGAACTGCCATGTGGGTGCTGGGAATCAAGCCTGAGTCCTCTGCAAGAGCAGCCCATGCTCTTAATTGCTGAGTCATCTCTCAAACTGCCTTTAAATTTTTATTTTATTTATTTATTTCATATTTTATGTAATGGTGTTTTTCTTGCATGTATGTCTGTGTGAGGTGTTGGATCCTTGGAAGTGGAGTTACAGACAGTTATAAGCTACCATAGGGTGCTGAGGAGTCAGTGTGGGTCCTCTGGAAGAACAGCCAGTGCTCTTACCCACTGAACCATCTTTCTAGCCCCATGTCCATTTTTATTTTTTTCCTGGACTGGAGAAGTGGCTTAGCAGTTAAGAGAGCAATTACTGCTCTTCCAGAGGACCTGAGATGGATGGTGGGTTCTTTTTACTAAAAAAAAATTATTTATTATGTATATGCTAATTTGTCTGTGTGTATGCCTGCAAGCCAGAAGAGGGCACCAGACCTCATTACAGATGGTTGTGAGCCACCATGTGGTTGCTGGGAATTGAACTCAGGACCTTTGGAAGAGTTTCTTAACCGCTGAGCCATCTCTCCAGCCCTGGTGGGTTCTTTAATAACTTTCTTTCTTTCTTTCTTTGACAAGGTCTCACTATGTCGTTCTGGTTGTTCTAGAACTTACCTTATAGACCAGGCTGGTCTCAGACTCACAGAGATCAGCCTGCATCTGCCTCCCAAGTGCTGGGATTAAAGGTAGGCATGTGCCACTAAACCCGGCATAGCTTTCTTTTTAAATATAATTGTTAATTCTTAAGCTTTATTTTATGTGCATGGGTATTTGCTTGCTTGTGTATCTGTAAATCACTTACGTGCCTGGTACCTACAGAGACCAAAAGAGTGCGTTGGATCCCTTGGACCTAGAGTTCTAGTTGGTTGTGAGCGTGATGGGAATAGAAGCCAGGTCCTCTGGAAGAGCAACTAATGCTCTTAACCACTGAGCCATCTCTCTAATGCTGCCTACATGCCCCCCAACTTTTTGTTTTGTTTTGTCTTTTCTTTTTCTTTTATGAGACAGGGCTATGTAGCCTTGATTGGCCTAGAATTTGCAATGTAGACCAGGCTGACTTCAGACTCACAGAGATCCACCTGCCTCTGCCTTCCAAGAGATGAGTTTAAGCAGATGTCTAACTATGCCCCTAGAAGTACTTACTGCTTTTTTTTTTTATTATTTTCCTCCTACCTTATTTTAAACATGTGTGTGTGTGTGTGTGTGTGTGTGTGTGTTTTCTGAGACAAGGTCTCACTATGTAGCTCTAGTTGTCCTAGAACTTACTTTGTTGACCAGGCCGTCCTCAAACTCATGTGCCTGTACAAACATGTGCATACGTGTGTATGTGGAGGCCAGGCGACAGCTTTCAGGAGTTAGTTCTCTCTTCCGTCTGTGGATCCTGTGGCATAGACTCAAGTCAGCAGGCTTGGCAGCAGCTCTCACCCACTGCCATCTATACCCCTACCACTTTTTAGAGTAGTCTCTCTGCGTAGTCCAGACTAGCTTTGAGGTCATGATTCGACTGTTTCTATCTCCCCAGTGCTTGGTTTAGAGGCAGATTTCTTCTTAGTATCCATTAAAGCACACAGAGAGACAATGCTTTCCTGTGAGAGTGGAGTCATAGCTCTGGGAAAGCTAAGGGAGGCATTCCTATCAGATCCTGGCCACCCTCCATACAGCAGTTCCATCACAGAAGGCTTATGTTCCTCCTGGACAAAGCCAGGGAGCACAAAGGTGACGAGTGTCTCCCAAGGCCAGCCAGCAAGATATCTGGATTCCACACCTCAGCCTTATCCCTGGGAGACGATGCCAGTTAAGCAGGGAGAACTGTTTCCAGATCTCAAGTTGGCCTAGGCAGCCTCCCCTTGTGGGAGGAGGAGCCATACTGGACC
Organism: Arvicola amphibius; assembly: GCF_903992535.2. Taxonomy (NCBI): domain Eukaryota; kingdom Metazoa; phylum Chordata; class Mammalia; order Rodentia; family Cricetidae; genus Arvicola; species Arvicola amphibius. The sequence goes on from NC_052050.1 coordinate 51,379,606, forward strand.
ATGGGGGAGGAGAAGAGTGCTGCGGTGGGCGGGGGAAGGATAGCAGTGGAGGGACTCTGTCCCTCACCTCATTTGCCTTCAGAGGGGCCTCACAGCCAGTGTCCTTGTCTTCTGCCCGTCCTTCTTCCTCCGGAGCAACCTTTAACCCTCCTCCACCCACGTGCAAGGCTACCTACCCCACTTGTTCTCCTCTGATTGTCTGAGCCACAGAGTGGACAGCGGCTATCAATGGAGAACAGAGACTCCTGCTTGCATCGACAGCTGCTTCTGCTATTGCTTCTGCTGCTGCCACCACCTCACACCCACCAGGGACAGGCCCTGAGACACACTGTCCCTAACCAGGTGCAGAACGGGATGGTGTTCTCAGCTCCTGTCTGCCTTTTCCTTTCCTCTTCTCTTCTGACCCAGTAGCTGTGCCTGTCTGCCTCTGGAACGTCTTGACTCAGCTCATTTTCTTTTTCTGACAGAGTGCTCAGGCCTCTCCGGCTAGGTACCTCAGCAATGGCCCAGGACCTGTCACTGTGATAACCATTGATGTCACCAAAATCAGCAGGTACGGGAGTTACTCTGCCTCTTTTTGTCTTAAACTTCTTTTTATTTTTATGTTCACTAATGTTTGGTCTGCGTGAATGTCTGTGTGAGGGTGCTGGATCCCCTGGAACTGGAGTTACAGACAGTTGTGAGCTGCCATATGGGTGCTGGGAATTGAACCCAGCACCTCTGGAAGAGCAGCCGGTGTTTTTAACCACTGAGCCATCTCTCCAGCCCTGTCGCTTGACCTCTTGACCCAGCCCTCTAGCTTTCCCTTTCCCACCTGTTATCTCCCAGAGTTCCACTCCCCTCAACCCTGAAACCCCACATGTCCCATACACAGTCTCTCCTTCTGTGTCCTTCTAGACCCTATTCCTCTTTTGAGTTTCGAACCTTGGATCCAGAGGGAGTGATGTTTTATGGGGACACTAACACCAAAGATGATTGGTTCCTTCTGGGACTTGGGGACGGCCAGCCTGAAATCCAGCTGCACAATCTGTGGGCCCGGCTTACAGTAGGCTTTGGTCCTCGGCTCAATGATGGGAGATGGCACCAGGTAAGAGAACTCTGCTGAGGGAGCTCACCTTTATTTGATGAGGAAGGAGAGCAGGAGCATCCCTTCACCATGGTCCTCTCTTGTTAGTGATGCACAGTTGAAGTAGTTGTTCTTATCCCTGTTTCATCAGACGGGAATTCCCAGGTGGGGTCAGTATGTAGTGACACAGTCTGAGGGACCAAGGATGTGTCTTCAAGTGCATCCTCTTTCAACTGCGCTAGGCTGCCTCTGAGGAAAGTGGAGGTGACAGACTCAGGACCCTTTGTTCCTGCTTCTTTCTGCTTCTGGTCCCCTCCTGTAGGTGGAGCTGAAGATGAATGGGGATTCCCTGCTGCTGTGGGTGGACGGGGAGGAGGTGCTGTGCCTGAGACAAGTCTCTGGATCTTTGGCTGACAGTGCTCAGCCCAGCATGAGGATTGCGCTGGGGGACTCCTCCTCCCTGCCTCCAGTCTTCGGTTCCCGGTAACTACATCCTAGGGCCAAGCTATGGAAACCTAAGTTCAGGTTTTAGGGAGAGTGGGGTGGAGTAAGAGCTATGTGGCTACGTGGAAATCTGGGTGATGGAGGCAGAGGCAGGCAGATCTCTGTGAGTTCGAAGCCAGCCTGGTCTACAAGAGCTAGTTCCAGGACAGCTAGGACTGCTACACAGAGAAACCCTGTCTCAAAACAAACAAACAAACAAACAAACAAACAAACAAACAAAAGAGCTTCAGAGAGAAAAATAAACACTTGCCTTTCTAAGAAAAAATGCTAGGGGTTAGGATTCAGATGCCCTGATCCCCCCATCCCAATGTTTTCCACCACTCCACTCCCAACCCACTTCAGCTGGTTCCTGCACTAGACGGATGTATACGTCGAGATATCTGGCTGGGCCACGAGACCCAGCTCTCACCCTCTGCCACTACTAACCTCGGAAACTGTGATGTGGACTTGCAGCCTGGACTGTTCTTCCCACCAGGGACCCATGCAGAATTCAGTCTCCAAGGTAGACTTTTTAAAATCTCTTTCCCCTCCATGTCCAGTTCTGCCTCCCTCCGTCTCTCTTTAACATAAAACCCAAATCTTACAGCCTCAGGAGTATAATCCCCCCCCCAGACATTCCCCAGCCTCACACAGACCCCTGGAGCTTTTCTCTGGAGCTGGGATTTAAGATGGTGGACGGCTCAGGATGCCTCCTTGCTCTTGGGATAGGAAGAAATTCTTCTTGGCTTACCCTTCACCTCCAAGATCAAGTAAAGGAGGAGGGTGGGATGCTGGCTGTATTTAGCGGATTCTGGGAAAAGTGAGGCAAGGGGGTGGTTTAGTAGTAGAAAGGCTTAAGTGGTCATTGAGATCAGGGTGGAAAGCCAGAGACATCACAGAATGCAGACAGCTTTTTACCTAGACTGCGTGCTTATCTGGGGCTGGGGAAGGTTTCACAGAAGGTCAAACCAGGACATTGCATGGAAGTATAGCTCAGTGGCTGAGTTAAGGGAGCGAGAGGAGCAGCAAGGTGTAGATGTGGTTCGTTCTTTCCTCTTTTAATGCCATCTCTGCCCCGCCCACTGCAGAAGGTGGTGCTGTCTTCTGGAGTAGAACCAAAACTAGCTTTACCCTTGGACTTGGAACTCCCTCTTCAGCTGAAGCTGGATAACTTCAAAGTGGTCTTGCGCCAAGGACCAAAGACGGAGGTCCTTGCTGTGTCCCTTTGGAGACTTGCCTCCCTCCAGAGACTCTGGTCCCACCCTCAGAACCATCTCTCCCTTGGGGCTTTACCAGGTAAGAAAATTCTGTTTAAGTAGTTATAGTGGATACATTCTGAGGGGAAGGGAGCCTCAGGGAGAGAAGAAAGGGATGACTTGTGGGGCTCAGGCATAGAGTGCAAACCTAGCATGCGTGAGGCCCATGGTTCTTTTATTAGAAAGTGAAACTGGAATAGAGGGGGGCTAGCCATGGAAACACACACACACACCACACATACACCACACCCCCCCACACCACATACACATCACACATAGCACCACACACACATACACACCACACACATCACACATACACACCACACACACACCACACACATACCACACATACACCACACCCCCACACACACATCATACACACACCACACACATACCACACACACATCACACACCACACACCACACACATACCACACATACACCACACCCCCCCCACACACATCATACACACATCACACACCACACACACATCACACACCATACACACACACCACACATATCACACACAACACACAACACACACACATTTATTTACAATCAACACTGGGGAGGCTCAGGCAAAATGAGTGCATGTTCAAGGCCAGCCTGTGCTACATAGCAAGAATCTGTCCTAAAAGAATCTTTAAAGGGGAGAGGACGTGCCGGGCGGTGGTGGCGCACACCTTTAATCCCAGCACTCGGGAGGCAGAGGCAGGTGGATCTTTGTGAGTTCGAGGCCAGCCTAGTCTACAAGAGCTAGTTCCAGGACAGGCTCCAAAGCTACAGAGAAACCCTGTCTCAAAAAAGGCAAAAAAAAAAAAAAAAAAGGGAGAGGACGTGATTGTGGAACTTCAGATTGTAGATATGCAGCTTCTTGGTCTGAGCTACCCTGATGCTTGATGCCACCTCTATGCCACCTTTCTGTAGGAGACAACTCTTCTGCTTCCTTTTGCCTGAGGGATCTTTGGGTACAAGGACAGAGACTGGATGTAGACCAGGCCCTGAACAGAAGCCAGAACATCTGGACTCACAGCTGCCCTCAGAGCCCAAACAATATCACTCACGCTTCCCACCAAGCCAACCCCCTTTGAGAAGGAGGCGTGGTGGTGCATGCCTGGAAACCCACGACAGGTGGAGTTGGGAGAACCAGGGCCTCAGTGTTATCCTTGGCTACATAACATGTTTGAGGCCAGCCTGGGTTATGTGAAGCCCTGTCGTTAAAAATAAAAAGGAACTGTGAAGGCAACCCATTTATTCAACAAATATTTACTGTGCTCTGGTAGTGGGCTAGGCAGCGTGGTAAGCACTGAGGTGTGCTGAAAAGTAAAAACAACTGTGCTTCCTTTTGATGCTCATGGACCAATAGGAGAGGTGGGTTTGCTCCAAATGGCAGCAAATAGAAGGACAACTGGAATTTATATGTGCTGCAAAAGTGCACTTGGAGAGTTGTGCCAGCGCAGGGACTGTGAGGCTATAACGTAGTCTGGAAGGCGGAGAGAGCTTTCCCGATGATATGGTGACTTAGGCTCAGCCCCGGGAACAGGAACCATGGACACACACACATCACCTTCTGGAAGCTGAGAGCCTGCCCTCTTCCCCAACATCCATTCTGAGACGCTCATGTCAGCATAGCAATTTGTCGTCTGGGACAGCAGAGGGCGGAAGAGTGTCACAGAGAGCTGGAGCAGAGGTTCTGGGAAAGTCAGGGAAGGAGCAAAAAGAGCTTAGAGAGAAAAGCTTTGCCTGCTGGTGGGAGGCCCTAGGTTCTGTCCCCAACACTGCGAAAAGGAGAGAAAAAGAAGAGGCCAGAGGGGCCAAAGCGGCAGCTCTCCTAGCCTCGTCTCTGCTGCTTATTTCATTAAACAAAGACTAGTTTGTCAAGGCTCCAAATGGAAAGAAGAGGCAGATTCAGGAACATTTCTGCTATCAAAGAATTTAGAGGGGTGGGTGTTTCCCACCGTGGAAGCCCAGGGTGGTAGGTGCAACATTGTATCCAGTGGTGGCACCTGTCAACCCACCACTCAGTAGGTGGGTGGGACTTCCAGGAGTTCACGGTTACCCTTTACATTTGATGAGGTGGAGGTCAGCCTCGACTAGAAGACCTGTCTGACTTTGTGCGGCTGGTGAGGGGATCCAGGCCTGTGCATGCTAGGCAAACGCGCTGCCACTAAAGTACATCTCCAGACTGAGACCCTGTCTAAAAACAAAAACAGGACAGGATATCAAGCCTCTGGTGACCCTCACTATCCATGGCAACTTCATGCCCAAGCCACCAGCTCCGTGTTTCAGCTCTTTTCAGAATCCTTATATCCTAGCTGCCTAGGAGTGAGTCCTCTGGAGACTCCAGCCCTCAGTTTTGCCTCTCAGTCTCCCTATGCAGCCCTGGCTAGACTGGAACTTGCTATGTAGACCAAGGTGACCTTACTCAAACTCATGTTCTCCCAACTCGACCACTCCAGTGTGTGTACGTACCACTGTGCCCTGCTTACTCAAGAACTTTTTTTTTTTTTTAGCCAGGCAGGACTTTAATCCCAGGACTCAGGAGGCAGAGGCAGGTGGATCTCTGTGAGTTTGAGGCGAGCCTGGTCTACAAGAGCTAGTTCCAGGACAGGCTCCAAAAACGACAGAGAAACCCTGTCTCGAAAATTAAAAGAAAAAATAACTTTTTAAAAAGATTTATTTATTTATTATTGGGCAGTGGTGGCTCAAGCCTTTAATCCCAGCACTTGGAAGGCAGAGACGGGCAGATCTCTGTGAGTTCGAGGCTAGCCTGGTCTATAGAGCAAGTTCCAGGACAGCCGGAGCTACACAGAGAGAAAAAAAAGAAAAAGTCTGAATATGCAACTATATGCCAGAAGAGGGTAAGAGGGAATCAGATCCCACTATAGATGGTTTTGAGCCACCACATGGTTGCTGGGAATTGAACTCCAATTGAACTTCAGACCTCTGGAAAAACAGCCAGTGTTCTTAACCTCTGAGCCATCTCTCCAGCCCACTCAAGAACTTTTAAAACATCCCTAGTGAGAACTCCAAGGTTCTCTCTCTCTCTCTCTCTCTCTCTCTCTCTCTCTCTCTCTCTCTCTCTCTCTCTCTCTCTCTCTCTCTCTCTGTCTCAGTGAGGCGTAAAGAAACAGTTTGTTTCATTTTATTTATTTATTTTTGTAGGTATCTGTGAATGGTCTGGAATTTGCTACATAGAGTGAGTTGGCCTTAAATTCACAGAGATCCCTCTGCCTCTCTGCCTCTGCTTCCCAAGTGCTGGGATTAATATCATGTACCATATGTCTAGTTTAGGGACAGTCCTTTAAGGGATTAAAGAATTTTATTGAAAGAAGACTGGAGTTGGGAGAGGAACAGGAGGAGGTGTAAGAGGGTGAACTGTGGTCAGTATGTAAAATGAATAAAAAAGAGAAAGAAAAAAAGAGAAAGGCTCCTATGAGTAGGAGTGGGTTGGAGCTGGGGTAGGACTGATACTCAAAAGCCTCTTTTTGGGCTGGAGAGATGGCTCAGAGGTTAAGAGCATCACCTGTTCTTCTAAAGGTCCTGAGTTCAATTCCCAGCAACCACATGGTGGCTCACAACCATCTGTAATGGGGTCTGGTGCCCTCTTCTGGCCTGCAGGCATACACACAGACAGAATATTGTATACATAATAAGTAATAAATAAATATTTTTTTAAAAAGCCTCTTTTTTTCCCTTAAAAATATATTTTAAGAGCAGATGCGGTGGTCCATGTCTTTACTCCCAGCACTTGGGAGGCAGAGGCAGGGGAATCTCTGTGAGCTTGAGGCTAGCCTGGGCTACAGAGCCAGTTCCAGGACAGCTAGGGCTATATAGAGCAATCTTGTCTCAAAAACAAGCAAATATTTTTTTAAAAAAATATTTAAAAATTTTTATGTTTATGTGTGTATACTTGTGTGTTTATGTACACCACATGTACACTGGCGCCTCAGGAGTCCAGGAGAGGGGGTGGCATATGCTCTACAGCTACAGTTAGAGGCAATTGTGAGCCAGCCATATCATATGGGTGCTGCAAACCAAACCTGGGTGCTCCACAAGGGTAGCAAATGCTCTTACCCTCTAAGCCATCTCTCTAGACCCTGTTTCTCTTCTCTCTCTCTCTCTCTCTCTCTCTCTCTCTCTCTCTCTCTCTCTCTGTCTGTCTTTCCTTCTAGAAAGGATCTCGAGTATTCCAGGCTGGCTTCAAACTTGAGATGTAGTCAAGGAAGACCTTGAACCTCTGCTACTCCTGCCTCCAACTCTTGAGAGTTGTAATTAAAATATGTGGGCTGCTATGCTAGTTTATGGGGTGCTGGAGAGGAATGAAGGGTTTCATGCATAGTAGGCAAGGACTCGACCAATTACCAAGGTTACGTCCTCAGCCCCAGCTCCCTAGTAACTCAAGCCCTAGGCTCTCACACCCTGGACCTACTGTCCCCTTCTGCAGGGATCAGCCAGGACCTCCTTGATGTCTCAGTGAAAGGCACTTGGATACCTCCCTCTCTCTTCTGCCCAGCCAGCAGTGTTTCCAGAAGCATCTTCAGCACACTAGGGAGTCCAATTCACTTCTGAGCTCTGGTTTATGTTCAGGGTCAACTCTGGTCATGTGGGCATAATAATTCATTCAACTATTATATACTGTGTATCTACCACTGTCCTGGACACTGAGGCAACACTGGTGAAAAGGACACACCAATCCCTGCTGTTGTGGATGTCACAGTATGGTTGGAGGGGACAAATAGTGCTAGGCAATAGTAGGTGGCTCATGCCTGGAAGCTCAGTACTTGGGAGGGGGATGGGGGCAGAAGGAGCAAGGACTTCAAGGGTCATCCTTAGTTATATAGATTGAAGGCTAACCTAGATTATATGAGACCCTATTTCAAAAGTCAAGCAAGGGGGCTGGAGAGATTACTCAGAAGTTAAGAGCATTTGCTGCTCTCTTCCAGAAGATTGGGATTTATTTCTCAGCACCAACATGATAGCTCACAATTGTCTGTAATTCCAGTTCCAAAGAACCCAACACCCTCTCTGGCCTATTTGGGCACTGCACATACTTGGAGCATAGACAATGTACAGGCAAAACACCAGTATGTAAATTTAAAAAAAATCAAACCCTGTGTGTGGTGCTCTCCTTTAATCCAACACTCAGGAGGCAGAGACAAGAGAATCTCTGTGTGTTCAAGGACAACCTGGGGTACATAGTGAGTTTCAAGCTAGCCTGGGCTACATAATGAGACCCTGTCTCAAAACTGATGTGGGATTCCCCTCTGCATGTTGTGAATATGTTTTATTACCATTGGTTAATAAAGAAGCTGCTTTGGGCCTATGGCAGGGCAGAATAAAGCCAAGCAAGAAACAGGAATAGAGATATAGAGAGAAAGTAGGCAGAGTCAAAGAGACGCCATGTAGCTGACAAAGGAGACAGATGCCGGAATGCCAGAACCTTACCTGGTAGGCCACAGCTTTGTGGTGACACACAGATTAATAGAAATGGGTTAATTCAAGATGTAAGAGTTAGCTAGAAGCTGGGCAGTGGTAGCACACACCTTTAATCCCAGCACTCGGGAGGCAGAGGCAGGCGGATCTCTGTGAGTTCGAGGCCAGCCTGGTCTATAAGAGCGAATTCCAGGACAGGCTCCAAAGCTAAAAAAAAAAGAGTTAGCTAGAAATGTGTGTAAGCCATTGGCAAAACAGTGTTGTAATTAATACAATTTCTGTGTGTTTATTTTGGGGCTGGAAAACAAACGAGCAGTCTCCTACTATACAAAACAAAACAAAAACTAATAAAACAACTCTCCTAAAAAACATCATTTCCTTCTTCCTTCTTCTTTTCTTCTTTTTTTTTTTTTTTTAGATTTATTTATTTATTATGCATACAGTGTTCTGTTTGCATGTATGCCACCAGACCAGAAGAGGGCACCAGATCTCATTATAGATGGTTGTGAGCCACCATGTGGTTGCTGGGAATTGAACTCAGGACCTCTGGAAGAGCAGGCAGTGCTCTTAACCTCTGAGCCATCTCTCCAGCCCTTTTCTTCTTCTTTTTGTTTGTTTTTTCAACACAGGGTTTCTCTGTAGCTTTGGAGCCTGTCCTGGAACTAGCTCTGTAGACCAGGCTGGGCTCAAACTCAGAGATTTGCCTGTCTCTGCCTCCCGAGTGCTGGGATCAAAGGCGTGCGCCACCACCGCCCAGCCGCATCATTTCAATAGTAGCTATAAATATAAAAGGAGTAAAAGCCAAGACTAGAGTAGAGGGAGAAAGAAAGGGCATTGTGGGGTGGATCATCAGATGGTCAGGAGGTCTTCTGGGGTAATGTCACTGGAGTAGAGACCTGAACAATGAGGAGTTGTCCTGTGGAGGCTTCAGGTGTGAGCCAGCGGGGAGTCGATTGAAGAACCTGTGTACATATGGGCATCCATCAAAGAGGACTGTGTTCTGGGTGGTAACTTCCTGACTTTATGTGCTCAGAATGTCTCAGGGGCTAGTTTTTCTCCTCTGCCTTCACCATGCCCTCTCTAGGACACTATGCCCCCAACCTTTCTTCTCCAGCCTGCCCTAGATTCCAGGATTCCTGATCGCAGTCCAAAGTTGTCTACACTCTCTCATTAAGACTGACTTTGCTTCAACACAGACTTTGCCAAGCCCCCACCAAGGGCATCTACTGTGCCTGCTCACCATCCCTGGCCTTCTCTGACACCCATCCCCTCCAAAAAGAAAAAAAAAAACTTTCCAGATTTGGCAGCACACTCTGAAGCCTCAAGGCCTGGCCTCCTCCACTCACTCCATCCAGCCTATCCACTGCCTCTCTCTCCCTCCCTCCACCCCCTCATCTGCCCTCTGTCCTCTCTCTCTTTCTTTCAACTAACATTTATTGGGTGCTGACAGGATGCCAGGCACTGTGTTAGGTCACGGACAGAGATTCTAAGGATGAAGAAGGCTTGATGTCCCCAGAGTCCCGGGGTGTTGAGAGATACATATGTAAAATGTTATCAAAACCACATCTATTTTTTGAGACAGTATTTCATGTTGCCCAAGCTGGCTTCAAACTCTGTGTAGCTGAAGATGATCTACAAATCTCCTGCCTTCACCTCTTGAGTCCTGGGATTATAGATGTGCACCACCATGCCAGGTTTATACAGTGCTGGGGCTCTGGACATCTTTGGCAAATCCTCTAGGCTGTAATCTGCTTTATTTATGTTTCTACCTTTTTTTCTTCAAGGTAGTTTTCACTATATAGTTCTAACTGGCCTGGGCTCACTATGTAGACCATCATACCCCACTTTTATCTAGGACCATGCAATACTGAGAGAATACTATAACATTAAGCTACATTCCCAGTTCCTAGTAGGGATATTTAAAGGGGGGGACCCAAAAAACAAAAAACAAGCACCAGGTAAGGTGTCGCACACCCTTAATCCCAGCACTCGGGAGGCAGAGGCAGGCTGATCTCTAAATTCAAGGCCAGCCTGGGTTACAAATCGAGCTTGAGGACTGCCAGGACTACACAGAGAAACCCTGCCTGGAAAAACCAAAGTAAATAATAATAATAACAACAACAACAATAATAATAACAGCAACAACAATAATAATACTAAAAGGAAAAGAAACAAAAGCCCACAAACCAGTGATCTTTATGAGCTACCAGAAAACTTAGATATTAATTTCATCAAGCAATATCAAGGGATGAGCTATTGATGTTCGACACTGAACAAACGACTTTCACTCTCAGTTCCCACCATTACTGTAAAACAGGGTTTCACTCTGCAGCTCTGGCTAGCCTAGAACTCACTAGGCAGACCAGGCTGGTCTCAAACTCGCAGAAGTCGGCTTTACTCTATCCCTAGGGGTGCTTTAAAGATTTGATAAAATCATGTAGGTAAAAATATCTGCTACAGAGCTTGGCATATATGAAAAGTACTTAAAATGTGGGTTATGTTGCTGTTTTTATTAACGTCACATTTAGTCTTTTGATGAGTAAATCTGAGGCTGCTAATCTAGAGAACAGGGAAGGGTATGTCATGTGGTTGAGCCTTGGGCAGCCTCAGACGGAAAGAAGGGGAAAGAAGGTAGGTTTGGGAGGCTCCTTGGCTCATGTGATGAAAGGCCTGGTGTGTCCTGCTGAGAGTCTGGGCTCCATCTGGTCAGTGCAGGAACATTTGTGTTTTATCTTGCTGTTTTGTTTTGTTTTAATTGTGATAAAATACAAGCAACATAAAAATTACCACCCTAACCATTGTCAAGTGTTCATCTCAGTAGCATAAAGGACATTTACAAGTCATAGAAACATCACCACTATCTATCCACAGATTTTTTTCCCCCAGTGCTAACAATAGATCTTGGTACCTCACATGTGCAAGGTAAGAGCTCTACCACTGAGCTGAACCAGGAGATTGCTTTCAGCTTGCAAAAACTGAACTTTGCCTCTGCTGAGAGCCACCTCATTTAACTCATTCATCTAAAACCTGGAATTAGGGCTGTATGGCTCAGCAGGTACCAGGCTGCTACCAACCATGATGACCTGAGTTTCATTCCTAGAGTGTGCATAAAAAAATGGGTGGAGAGGCTGGGTGGTGGTGGCACAAGCTTCAATTCTAGCACTTGGGAGGCAGAGGCAGGCAGATCTCCATGAGTTCGTGGCCAGTCTGGTCTACAAATCAAGTTCCAGAACAGCCAGAGTTGTTACACAGAGAAACCCTGTCTCAGGAGGGAAAAAAAAAAAGGTGGAGAGAACTGACTCCCACAAGTTGTTATAACTTCTATGCACACACATCATAAGTAAATAATGGGAAAAAGGTTAGATCCTAGAATTATGTGTGTGTGTGAGGCAGCAAGGACCTTTGTCTCTGCCTCCGGGACAGTGAGGAGGAGCAGCCACCTAACCCCTTCTTCCTTTCTGGAGATCCTGGATGGAGGCAGGTTCCAGAAGGGCTTTCCCTCCTCCTGCTCCTTGTTTGCTTGGGATTGAACCCAAGGCTCTGTACACAGAGGCAAGCACGGTACCACTGAGCTAGGGCCCCAGGCTTCAGGTTGGAGGTTGCTAGTGGTTCTTTGTCCGTCCCCCTCACCCCGTGCCCCCCACCCATCTAGGTCAACCCCAGGCTTTTCTGGATCTCCCCTTTCTCAGCTTGTCTCCCTTTGAGTATGGAAGCTCCCTCCTCCCTCCCATCTACCACTCCTTACCTACAGAAGGCTAAGAGAGGGAGTGACAGGCATCTCACTCAGTGGCCTATCTCTAGTTCCCAGGAGGTTTTCACCCTCTCTTTTCTAAGAAAATGAGCCTGGTGCCCAGGGTAGAGACTCAGCCAAGAAGCTGGAGGCCACCAGAGGCTGTATTTGCCTGTGTGTGTGTGTGTGTGTGTGTGTGTGTGTGCGCGCGCGCGCGCGCGCACGTGTCTGTCCGTCTGTCTCTCCGTCCATTCATTTAGTGCTCTTCTCTTAGTGGAGAGAACAAGCTGCTCTCTGGGATTTCTTGCAGAAAATCCATTCCATATTTAAGCTGAATTCAGCAACCAGCATCATCTTGCTAAGACAAAGGCCTACTGTCAAAAAGGGTAGAGTCTAGGGTTGGGGAGGTAGTTGGCTCAGTGATAAGAGTATTTGCCTATTCTGTTTAGAGCCCCAGGTTTCAATCCTCAGCACTGGGGTGGGGAAGAGGAAGTTTACGACATAGTTGCATAGACAAAGCACACAAGTAAGTTCATAATCCATTTTCTGGGTAGAAAAATTCAAGTGCCAGCCTGGATTCCTCTCTTTGCCTTGTCCCGTCGCTTACTCTTCCTTACGCTCATTCTATTCTCTTCTCAGTATCTCGTTTCCGTCTTCCGCCTTGATGTCCTGTTCAAACTCACATGCTGTGAAGCTAGGGTCGGCCTTGCTTCTCATGGCCTTAATACACACACACACACACGCACACACACACACAGACACACACACAGACACGCACACTTATGTGGATGTGAGGGATATATATATATATATATATATATATATATAATTTATTCTTTGAGAAACTTTTATATATATACTTTTACATATATACAATGTATTTTGATAATATCTACTCACACCTTTCTCTTCTAGCTCCCCCAGGATGACCCCCCCCCCACATACGCAATGGCTTTCTTTTTGAGACAAGGTTTCTCTGTGTAGCCCAGGTTGGCCTCAAACATTATCTTCCTGCCTTTGGTTTGGATTACCAAGATGGATTACCAGAGTTGCCCCCACCCCTTTTCCTGAGTTAGGGTCTGGTTGTGTTGTCCTGACTGACCTTGAACCGCTGGCCTTCATCCTACTCCAGTTTCCCAGATATTGTCACCATGCCTGGTTTGTTGAATGGACCATGTCATTCTACAGTTTAGAACGCTAGCGTTACTACTTCCATGACACTTGTACTACACTTCAAATTACAGTCCGCCAGTCATGCCTGCCGTTCCAGCACTCAGAAGGCAGAGGAAGGAGGGTCCTAAGTTCAGCCTGGGGCTGGAGATGATGGTGCTCCACCTGCAAACCCAGTATCAGGGGTCGAAGCAGGAGGATCAAGGAGTTCAAATTCATCTTGCCTTCTCCAGACCAGTATTCCAGACTGACCTGGGAAAACAAAACAAAAACCAGTACTACCACCACCAGTGGCAATAACAGATCATAGAGACTTTTTTTTTTTCTTTTCCTTTTTTGTTTGTTTGTTTGGTTGGTTTTTCGAGACAGAGTTTCTCTGTGTAGTCCTGTAGTCCTGGATCTCATTTTGTAGACCAGGCTGGCCTCCACTCATGCTGGGATTAAAGGCATTCTGCCAACACCGGTGTAGAGTATTTTTATAAATCCAGAATTTGGGAGGCGGAGGATCTCTTTAAGGCGAGCCTGGAGTCGAGAACCACCTCCTGCAAGTTATTCTCTGACCCCCACTTGTGGGCCGTGTTCCTGCCACCGAAAGAAGTGGAGATAATGACTTTAAGTAGGAGCTCCAACTTCAGTGGCTTGTTTGGCTTCCTCGGATAGTAGGGGCTCTGTAATGATTTGCCTGAATAGCAGGTGCTGAGAGGACCAACTTAGCTGTAGAGCTAAGGAGCAGGGTACCCGTAGGGTGGACCTGAGAAGAAGGGCATCCTGTGGTGGCTTCTATCCCTCCCTGTGTGTTCTAGTTTCTTGGCTCTTTCTTGGTGTCTGGCGCTTTTCTTTATTCCTCTCACATTCTGTCCTCTGTTCCGGAGGTTTTCGAAGTAACTCTATCTTAGTCTCCTTTCAAATTCCCTGCCCCGTGCCCCCACTTTTGAGTACGCATCAGCTTGTCTTTCGGTTTGAGCCTCTCTGGGGGTAATTTTTTCGTCCATTCCATCCACACGCACCCTCTGTCCTCTTGTCCCACCTTGTTTCAGTACAGTACCTGGGGGTCTTGGTTAAGGAAGAACCCTTTAGGACTAAAGAACGCTGCAGGGGGCGGGTCCAATCCTCTAAATTTACATATGTATGAGGTCTCCAGGGCGAGCATCGAAGAGGCGGGGTTCCTGGGGAGTGGGTGGGAAGGGGGCGGACACCCTCAGAGTCACAGAATATAAAGACCGTGCGCCGGGCCCGCGCTCCCCGCACTGCTGAGGAGCGGAGCTTGCGCCTCGGGGCTCCCCTGTTTTTGCCTGTTCCCCCCCCCTCAACTGCCCGTCCCCGCCCCAGCTCCCACTGGCTGGGCCAACAGTGGTGTGGCTCTCGCCGTTTGTCGGAGGAGCTTTAATCGGCCACCTGCCGCGTTCCACAGCCTCTTTGCATCTCGGATTTCGGGGCGGCTCCCTCCCCCATCTTTCCCTGCTTCTCTGCACCCCGCTTTTTCTGCGTTTCGCCAGGTTTTTGTAGCCGTCTGTGTTTTGCACCCCTTTTTGCTTTGCTTCTAGGCGGTGTGTGGGGTGAAGCTACCTTGGCATTCCTTCCCCTGGTTCTTTCCCTGTTTTGACAGCCCCCCTTTCTATCGCAGTAGGGGGGGGCCTAGCCTTGGCGCACCTCAGCTACGCTGCCAGCAGACCACAGCGAGTGGCTGTGCACCCCGGAATTTGCAGCAGCTGCATATCTGAGTGGAGTCTCCCTCGCCTCTCTCCCCGCGCATTTGGGTGCGTGGAGGGCTTCAGCGCGCGACGCCCCCGCTTCTCCGCAGCCCCCCGCAGCACACCGGGACTCGCCCCGTGCTGCCAAGATGGTCATCCAGAAAGAGAAGAAGAGCTGCGGGCAGGTGGTTGAGGAGTGGAAGGAGTTCGTGTGGAACCCGCGGACGCACCAGTTTATGGGGCGCACCGGGACCAGCTGGGGTACGCGGGGCTGGCGCGGGAAAGGTGGTGGCTGACTGCCCGGCGACGCCTTTGGGGTACAGGGTCCCGCGGGCGTCACCCCAGCTCCCCTGCCGGGTCCCTGGCGTCCAACCCCCACTGCTGGGCTTTGGACCGGGAGGGGCCCGAATCAGCGGTCTAATCTCTCTGGCTGGCCGCTGCGGAGGCGGAGAAAGTAGGTCACTGCCGCCTGCCCGCCCCCCGCGGAGCCCCCTCGGGCGGGGGGTCGCGGGTTCTGCGCGCGTGTCCGTGCTGCGGCGCTCCCGCTCCGGTTCAGGCCCTGCCGGCTGCACACGGTCTTCACCCCCCTCCCCGAAGAGTGCCCTAACTCTCCCTCTGGCTTTCACGAGCTAGCCAACCTCGTCTATTTTTAGCACTCACCCACCCCCTTGGACCCTGGGAACATTCATGAGGGGGCGGATCTGGTAGGGGGATCTGGGGGGGGCGTTCTTAACAGCGGAAGTTGTTTGTCTGTGTTCCACCATTGGCGTTTGGAGCTTTCTGTGGCTGCTTTGTGGGTAGGGGGCTGCCAGGAGGGATGACACTTTTTCAGGCTAGATGTTTTCAGATGTCAGAGGCGAGAGAAAAATGGTCACTGTGTGAGATGGATACAGCCTCAGACTGGGTGTTTCCACGGGATGATGCCTGGGGGGGAACTGTCTATCCTTACCTTAAGGGTGTGCAAGGACTTATGTAGCCAGGGTCTGCTGATGGGAACAGGTGAGGGGAGGGCCAAGCAGAGTTAATGCACAAGGGATTCTGTGTGACATAATTCACAATATAGCCACATTGATTGGACACAATTTCATCAGACCACCCACCTAGGACTTAGGGAACCTTGAAAGGAGATCAGTGCAGCCCATGTCCTCAAGGAACCGGAGACCCTCTGGGATATGAGGGATCAATGAATGAACGCTTGGGGCCACCAAGACACTGTGTCTTCTTGGGTGGAAAGACTGATAGATAGCTCAGGGTGGTTGGAACAGCACGTCTTCTTCAGGCGAGGCCTAGGAGAGGAGTCACCAGATAAGATGTCCAGGGAAGGCTTCTAGGGATGTCTGTCATCTCCTTGACTCCAGCCAGGCTCCTGTGTGACTGCCGATGTCCTGGCTATGACTATGACTTAGAGTCTGTAGCTGGGCCCGTGTTAGCTCCCTCCTTTCAGGAGCTGCTTCCAAAGTTTGGCTTTCACAGGGTGTGTGGTGTGTGTGTGTGTGTGTGAGAGAGAGAGAGAGACAGAGAGACAGAGAGACAGACAAAGAGACAGACTAGAGAGAGGAGAGAGGAGAGAGATCTTGCTCTTTGAGTCCTAGAAGCCTAGACTCTGAGGTCATAGGAAGTTGGCCCAGAGTAGTGGCCTCACCAGCTTCCATTCCTCGTGCTAGCAGCACAGCTCTAAGCTTGAATTCCCATGCAGCGGAAGCATCATGTCTTTTCAGGACCATACACAGGTTGAGAAATTGGGAATGTAATTAGAGGCAGAGCGACAGTGACCTATTCTTGGAATTGTCACAACAACTACAGCTTACGTCTCTTATGGCCTGCAAACGGTCGGACTTCACTGTGCCCCAGGAGGAGGCTGGGAGTCAGGGCTGGAGCTAGGCTCTGCCTGGTTCCAGCTTGTTTCCTTTGGCTCCCAGGGGAAGGCCCTAAGATATCCTGTCGCTCCCAGGACACAGCTTGAAAGGGAAGAAGCATGAGTGTGGTGGTGGGCTAGGTGAGGTTGTAGAGGAGGTGTGGAACCTGCTGACTCTAGTTCCTCCATCCTAGCCTTCATTCTCCTCTTCTACCTCGTCTTCTATGGCTTCCTCACGGCCATGTTCACCCTTACCATGTGGGCCATGCTGCAGACTGTCTCTGACCACACACCCAAGTACCAGGATCGACTGGCCACACCAGGTGAGTGGAGGTTCCCTTACCAGCAGCTCTTAAACTGGTGTGTCTTCAAGCCCTCATGAGGCGCTTGCTCTTTCCAGGAGTTTGATGGGAAGTTCTTGAACTTGGCCTTCCTTCCCATGTCCTGCTGCTGGGAGTTACATGATCTGGAGACGTGGCAAATGCCGCAGGAGATTGCCCTCCCGGGAAGGCAACCTCACATCTTTGCCCCATCTCTTATCCTGGTGTACTTCACATCTGATGTGTTTCTCCTCACCTATGACCCCCAACCTTTCCTCACGTTGACTCTAGGCTTGATGATTCGCCCCAAGACCGAGAACCTGGATGTCATTGTCAACATCAGTGACACTGAAAGTTGGGATCAGCATGTTCAGAAGCTCAACAAGTTCTTAGAGCGTGAGTGTGGGGCTCGCCCAGGACCTTGAGGAGGAATTGGGGACCCTAAAAGTGGAACATCCAGCCTCTGACTCTCTCTCTCCCTCCCACCTCCTAGCTTACAATGACTCCATCCAAGCTCAAAAGAATGATGTCTGCCGCCCTGGTCGGTATTATGAGCAACCAGATAATGGGGTTCTCAACTATCCAAAACGGGCCTGCCAATTCAACCGGACACAGCTGGGCAATTGTTCTGGCATCGGGGACCCTACCCACTATGGTTACAGCACTGGGCAGCCCTGTGTCTTCATCAAAATGAACCGGGTACCCACAACCTTGGTCCCTAGGGAGAATGGAGGAGGGAGCTGGGGCCACCATCTGTTAACTAATGTGTCCTTTCACTGACTGGGGTTAATGGGCATTAAAGAGATATTTCGTTGTTTGTACCGAGTGAGAGGCGGGGTCAGTGAAACCTAAGTTCAGGAGCTGGAAGGCTGGACACCAAGATATGGCCCCTTCTAATTCCGTCCTCTTTCCTTCTCCAGGTCATCAACTTTTATGCGGGGGCAAATCAGAGTATGAACGTCAGCTGTGTCGGGAAGGTGAGCATGTGCGCCCTCCCTCGCTCCCTGCTTGCCTGTTTGTACTTCATGGTTTCTGAGGGCTTCAGCCATATCTCCCTGTCTGTTTTGCTTTCAGAGACCCCAACACTATAGGGACAAGGGGGTAAGAGTGGGCTCCTGTGCAGCTGGAGTTCTAAGGGGCTTTTAGCCTTGCTGCTTCTCTCTAGGATACAGAAACCTGCTTTCCTAAAGACAGCCCCACCCCCTCCTACACCAGAGCCTTGGCCTCTGGCTCCGTCCTTATCTGCCTTCTCTTTTGTCTCAGTTGTCTGGGTTTCTTCCACTCTCCCTTCCATCTCAGTCCCCTTCAGACGTCTGGTAGCTGCTGATCACTTAGCACCCTTTGCTACAACTAGGTTGTTCTTGGAACCTCTACCCAACTCTGTCCTTTCTAGAAACTTGCTGCCCCCCCCCATTCACCCTCATCCTTCTTCCTACCGAGTCTTTACTGTTTATCTGTTCTTTCTTGGCTCTGCTCCAGAGACCGATTCCCAAGAATGGGGTAAGAACTTGGGGTTGATAGTGGAGTAAAAGGCCCCCCACTGTGTTGTAGCAAGTACCCTTAGGTTATCTAGTCTGATGGGACACAGGGCGCCCCTTTATGTAGACATGCAGATAAGAACATGCGTGCATGAACACACAACACACACACACACAGAGCAGATGCACTGCTCAAGGAAAACAAATGAGAAGGAATAATTTGGGGTGAAGGAGATGCAAGGGAAGTCTCGTGAGCTCTTCCAGGTGCTGCTGTTTCTAACATCCTCTCTGCTCAACCTTCCTGCACCCCCACAGAGAGATGAAGATGCTGAGAATCTTGGCCACTTTGTCATGTTCCCTGCCAATGGCAACATTGACCTAATGTACTTTCCGTACTATGGCAAAAAGTTCCACGTAAGTTCCACGGAAGGTCCTTGACGGGGGCTCCCCTCCCGAAGGGCAAAATAGGGATCTTGGGAAAGAGACTTAAGTCTTTGTCTTCTTCTGGCCTAGGTGAACTATACACAGCCCTTGGTGGCGGTGAAGTTCCTGAACGTGACCCCCAACGTGGAGGTGAATGTGGAATGCCGCATTAACGCTGCCAATATCGCCACAGAGGATGAGCGAGACAAGTTTGCTGGCCGCGTGGCCTTCAAACTTCGAATCAACAAAACCTGAGGCTCCCTCTCCCCCCACTCTTCCCTGTGGATGCTCTGGAATGTCCTTGACCCTGCCTGATCCCTCCCTCACTTACCCCAAAGGTATTTTTTATAACAGAGCTATGACTTGTCTGAACCTCACATCCCTTTCCTCAACTTCTCCACCTAGCCTGAAGGCCACACAATTTCCATCATCCTCCAACCTTAGCTTAGCCAGAGACAGATAGATGGGCTGTCAAGATGGCCACAGAGGAGTCAGGAATTTCCTAGTCGGGAGCCGGAGCTGTTGCTCCGTGATAGAGGACATGCCTAGCATGCCAAGCCCTCGGCACAGCTGGAGTCTTTCTGGTTTGAGTGTTCAGGAGTAAGCCCTTACCGCTCTTGCTTCAATCGCTACTCTCACCGGGAAAGCTGTAGAAAATGGCCGTGAACCCATCCACCTATACTCTCGCCCCACCCCGTGTTTGGTCTTTTGCTCTTCCTGTCCTCTTATCTCTTCACACTTCTGTCACTGGAGCCAGTATCTTGGTGGCTTTGACTTCTGGCTTCTCCAGCAGGTCTGCCCTCTCCTCTCCCATCCCCGGCCCCTCTGAAAAGCAGCCATTTGTAACTGAGTACAGGTTGGTTCTGTGGTCTTTTCCTTCCTTCCTGGTGTATCCTGCTTCTCCCCCAATTATAAGTTCACGTTCTGGGAAAAGAGGACTAGAAGTGAAGTCTTTAATTCTAATAGAAAATTCTCTAGTAGGCCTAGACTTTAACTTCTTCCTGGTCCCTCCTGTCATCCAAACAGCTTCTACACAGCAGGGATTGACCTGCACTGAATATCTACTTTGTTTTTAACTGTTGACTCCCTTCCCCCACCGGCCTTCCCAGAATATCTTTCAAGTTCTACTTCCCAGGGAGCTCTGGGGGAGGGGCCGCTATTTTGGCTTTATCCCCAGTGGCCACCTTGGAAACGTCAGCTAGCTGGGGGGACTCCCTGAGCCCAAATCTGCCCACCCCCATGCTCCCTCTGGCTTCTTCTTGCAAGTTACTAACTGGTCACTAACTTCTTCCCTTTCTGCATGCCAGCCTGAAGGTTTCAAATGCCCCCTCCGGCTCAGCTCTGAATTTCTTGGCTCCGTCTCTTTCAGACTCTTTCGCCTTTAAAAAACAAACAAACAAACAACCCCTATACCGCCCCTAAAATGTTAAATAAGAGTCCTGCTCTGATTTCTTCAGGAGAGGCGATTTCCTCTGGTTTCTCTGCTTGTCCTTATCCGTCCTAAACCCCCCCCCCCACTTCTTCGCTAACACTGTGGCCCTCACATCCCACACTCAGATGGATCCTTCCCTTCTTCCTCCCACTGGATCTGATCTTCCCTTGAGAGCCCAGACTTTCCCCCTCCTTCGTCTTCCCAGTGGTCTCCCTCCCCCTGCAGTTATTTAATGCCTGTGTCAGATCCTACTGTAAAAAGGATAAAGTACAATAAACTGAGAGTGATTATATATATAAATATATATCCTACACAGAGCCCCGTGTGCTTGTCCTTTACTGTGGATTTGGAACAATCCTGAGAAATGACTGGGAAGGGTGGATCTAGGTGCTACTGGGGCTACCCAAGCCTAGAGCATGGACTCCCATTTTGACCTCTGAAAGAGGCCAAGGTCAATTCCCTTCTTTCCCTGTTGTTAAGTTAACACGGGGTTGAGATTTATAAAGCACCTCTGTGGATTTAGACACCATGCATATGAGTATACACTCAGGAGTAGGGCAGAGCCCTCCGCCCTGGTTTAGTAGACACGTGAGAAGCACACGAGAAAGTGTCATACAAGACAGATGTGATGTCAGTTCAGGGCGGTCCATTGTCAGGGGCTCGAGGACACAGGGGCTCTTAGAGGACACAGCACCTGAGCTGGGACGTCAGTTTAGGAGACAAGAACATTCATAGATGACCTGAGACAGAAACTAGGATCTGTAGGATTCTAGTTTTTGTCTCTTATATTTGAAACTTAGGGCAATTTTCCTGCGTTAGCCTTCCAAGTGCTGGTATGGATTATCATGTTGAACTAGAATTCCAGTTTTGTGTAAAAATATACAGAAACATACAACAACAACAAAAAGAGATGAGTGGATATATACATTTGTTGTGCTATATGGGGAGGGAATGTATTGATAGCTAATAATTTTCTCTTAGGGCCTGGATTTTAGCATTCATGGTGTGCAGGCAAACGCACGAGTTATTTTCTTGGCAAATACTAAGCCTGATTTAATATCAAAACAGGCTGGCCTCGAGCTCCCGATCCTCTCAGCCATACTTCCTGAATTCTGGGAAGTGTGTGCCAATTCCTAACACTGATTTTTATTTTAAAAAATTTAAAGTACGTATTTGCACGTGTGTCTGAGTGTGGGTCTGTGTACATGGGTGCAATACCCGAGGAGGCCAGAGACTTTGGATTCCTTGTAGTTGTGAGCCATCTGACATGGGTGCGGGTACCCCAGAACAGGTCCTTTGTAAAGCCAGTATACACTCCTAACCACTGAGCCTTCTCTCCAGATCTGGCCTAACTTTAATTTTTAGAGTATGCTTTCTGATACTTGACAAGAGTAAATAGAGTTCCCTATCTCCTGGCCTTTTCTGTGTTTTATTTTGTTTTGTTTTGAAGCCAGGGTTTCTCTGTAGCCTTTTAGAGCCTGTCCTGGAACTCACTCTGTCAACCAGGCTGGCATCGGACTCACAGAGATCCATGTGCTTTTGCCTCCCAAGTGCTGGGATTAAGGTGTGTGCCACCATCCACCACCTGGCAAACCCAAGACCTTTTACATGCTAATTTGCTATGCTATAGAGCTATGTGCTCAATGCTCACTCTTTGTTTTAAAGTGCTATTGGCTATGCCTGGATATGTAACCTACCTATAAATCTGTGATAGTTTTGGTTGGAAGTATAGCTCGATGGTAGAGAACATACCTAGCATGTGTGAAGTCCTGGAGTTCAACTGCAATGCCTGCCACTCCGATCCCAAAAGCAGAAGTCCTGGAAAGCAGCTCATTTGGAGAGTGCTTGTCTTGCATACATGAGGTCTATGATCTCCACCATTTAAACTAGTGGCACTCATGAGCACAACTTTAATCCCAGCCCTCAGGAGGCAGAAGCAGGCAGATGTCTGAGTTCCAGGCCAGCCTGGTCCACAGGGTGAGTTCCAGGACAGAGAGGCTACACAGAGAAACCCTGTCTTGAAAAAAACAAAACCAAAACCAGAAAACTAAACAAAAAACCTGATAGTACTTAAAGAGGTGGAGGCAAGCTCATCGTTCCATTAAATGGGAACTTGAAATCATCCTGGGCTGTAGACTCTCCCTAAAAAAGCAAAAGCTTCCCATTCCCCTTTGAAATAAGGATGCATGTAGTGCAGGCTAGCCTCCAGCTTGCTAGCCTCCAGCTTGCTTTCATCTTCCTGCATTAGCCTCCCAGGCACTGGGATGACAGATATGGGTTTTTCTTTATTTGGGAGAGAATCAATCTCAAATTCAGTCTCATTCTAAGATTTATTCTTATTTTATACATATGAATGTTCTGTATGTACATTCGTGAGCCACATTTGTGCCTGGAGCCCAAGGTGGCCAGAAGTAGGCATTGGATTGCCTGTAACTGGGATTACAGATGGTTATGAGCCTCCATGTGGTGCTAGGAATTGAACCCCAGTTCTTTGGAAGAACAGCCAGGGATCTTAATGGCTGTGTCATCTCTCTGGCCTCTTTTTGGTCTTCTCCAATGCATTAAAACCAAAGTTAGCCGGGCGGCTGTAGCGCACGCCTTTAATCCCAGCACTCAGGAGGCAGAGGCAGGCGGATCTCTGTGAGTTTGAGACCAGCCTGGTCTACAAGAACTAGTTCCAGGACAGGCTCCAAAGCTACAGAAAAACCCTGTCTCGGAAAAAAAAAAAAAAAAAAAACAAAAAAAAAAAAAACAAAAAAAAAACCCAAAGTTAATGGACAGTCCCAGATAGCTTTCATTCCAACTGAAAATAGTCCTAATGCTTACCTGTTTATTATTGGTCTGTTGGTCCTACAGCTCAGTAGCACAGTGCTTGTGTAGTCTATGCAAGGCCCTCAGCCCAACTTTCAGTATTAAAAAAAATCAGCTGGGCGGTGGTGTTGCATGTCTTTAATCCCAGCACTCGGGGAGCAGACAGGAAGATCCCTGTGAGTTCGAGGCCAGCCTGGTCTATAAGAGCTAGTTCCAGGACAGTTAGGACTGTTACACAGAGAAACCCTGTCTCGGAAAAAAAAAATCAACTCATTGGCATTCCATTACCAGTCTATTATTGCTTTAATTAAAAAATATTTTTTAAGGAATGGCAGTTGCAGTGTAATCAAATACATTTCAGCACCTGTTGATATGATCACATAATTTTTTATTTTACTTTGTTACTATTATGAATTATGTTGACAGATTCTCTACTACTAAACCAAGTCTGGCTCTGGACTAAAGTGGTTAGAGCATAGTATTTCTCAAATCCAGCAAAGTATTCTGATGATATTTGATGATACCCAGGGCTTTGCACATGTTGTGTCTCTACTGAGCCACAGCTGCAACCTTTTAATGTTTCCAGGTAGACATTTTAAAGTTCTCGCTTTGGATTTATCTCTTCAATCAAATGTCAATAATTTGTAGCTTTAATTTTAGGATGAGTAGTAGATTCTTCTCTTTTTAAAAACTTAGTTTTATTTGTATGTGTGTGTGTCTGAGTGTGTGTATGTGTACCATGTGTGTGCATGTGTACCGTGTGTGTGTGAGTATATGCATGTGTGCCATGTGTGTGCATGTGATACCTTTGGAGAAGAGGTTGAATCCCCTGAAGATATGTATTTGTGAGCCTCCTGACAAGGGTGCTGGGAATAGAACCCTGGTCCCCTGGAAGAGCAGTATGTGCTTTCAACCACAGCGTCACTTCTCCAACCCTTAGGTTCCTTTACTTTTTCTTTCTTACCCAATGAAAGCACTTAGGTGATATGGGAGTCCCCTCTGTATGCTGTGAATACCATTGGTTAATAAAGGAACTGTCTTGGGCCTGTACAGGGAATAGAGGTAGGTGGGGAAAACTAAACAGAATGCTGGGAGAAAGAAAGAGGAGTTAGAGAGAAGCCATGTAGTCCTGCCAGTGATAGACACGGGAACATTACCCAGTAAGCCACAGCCACGTGGCGATACACAGATTAATAGAAATGGGTTAAATTAGTATGTAAGAGTTAGCCAATAAGAAGCTAGAGCTAATGGGCCAAGCAGTGATTTAGTTAATAGAGTTTCTGTGTGGTTATTTCGGGTCAAAGCAGCTGGGAACAAACGAGCAGCCTCCTCCAACACTTAGGACCATGTATTATCCTGAATACTTGGAACTCACTATGCAGATCAGGCTGGCCTGGAACTCACAGAGACCTGTCTGCCTCAGCCTCCTAAGTGCTGGGTTTAAAGGTGTTCATCATCAATTCCAACTTTTGATTGACCCTATGCTTCTTTTTTGTTTGTTTATTTATTTATTCAAGACAAGGTTTACTGTGTAGCCCTGGCTACTCTAGAACTTTCATTGTACACCAGGCTGCCCTCAGATTCAGAGATCCAATATGCTTCTTAAATTTCTAAACACACACACACACACACACACACACACACACACACACACGCACGCACATTCTGGGAGGGGTGACATTTGTTTATAATCTCGGTACTCTGGAGGTAGAGGCAAGGGGATCAGCAGTTCAAGGTCGTTCTGTATTACACAGCAAGCAGCTGAAAGCTATCATCGCAAAAACTAACAGAACACCAAAACAACAACAAAAAAATCCTAAATCAAGCAAACCAGGCCAGGATGGTATAATTCATGCTCAGCATGTCTAAGTCCCAGGTCCAGTACCTCCCCAACTCTCCAAAAACAAAAACTAAAGAATATATTGATCTAAAATGTTGTAAAGTAGGTTGGAATTACAAGATTGGATTTTAGACCTCAGGGGAACAAGGCCTGGGATATTTACCTCCTGGCAGAGGTCACACCTGCCACAGGGTCTCTGAATATCAACCACTAGGTGGATGCAATCAAGGAAAATGGCCAGTGAGTGGAACCAGAGAGGTTAGTAATTCAAGCAAGGTTACCCAGCTCACAAAAGAGCTGGCCAAAATTCCCAAACCTCAGTATTCTCCATCCTGATACCAGCTCTCAAAGAAGGGATTAGAGGTCCCAAAATGGATTTTCTTTCTGAAGAGTTGGGGTCGTAGGGGTGAGGGAGTGTTAGACGCTGGTGGACAGTGAGGGAGAGTTAGACACTGGTCTGGCTGAGTGTGAAGGCCCAGTGCTTGCACTTGGAAAGGTAAGTTAAGAGATCAATGGTGAAGCCAGTCTGGGCTACTTAGTCGGCAGGATACTGTTTGAAAATAAAAAATAAAGGAGTGGAGTGATAGTACTGCAGCTTTTCTGTCTAGTGCACATGCTGAGCGGAGAGTGCACCTTAACTGTCGCCTCCCCCATGGAAACCGTGATCGTAACGATAACGTCATTTGGCAAGCGTGCCTCCTTTTATTCTTTTTTTGAGATAAGGGGCTCAAACTTGTGACCCTTGAACATAGTTGTTTGGATTTAGTTATAGCTCAGTAAAGCTGTGGAACAAAGTGAGGGAAAAAGGGGAGTCGGGCGGGGGGAAGCCCTTTTCTGTGTGGTCCTCTACATGAGAGGGAGAGGGACTTGGCTTGCTGGGCAGCTGGGCAGCGGCCACATGAAGGAGAAGCAGTAACTAGTATGTGAGTTTTGGGAGCTGGGTGGGGGCAGAGGCAAGTATCTTTGAGTTCAAGACCAGCCTGCTGTCTCAAAAAAACAAAAGAACAAATAAACCAAAAGCCAAACCAACCCCCAAATCAAAAAAGTTTTGGATTTAATTGGTGTCAGACATACACACAAAATTAAGTGAAAAGGTGGACCCTAGTTTACTGAGAATATCTGGTACCCACTAATACAAAAAGGTGCTCTGAGGTAGGAGGCTCCAAGTCCCTTCCAAGTTACATAGGACCCTGGGCAGGCACAGGACTCCCACTGGCACTTCAAACCTGGCTGACAGGCAGGGGACAGTGGCCCCAGAGTCCCTCTGGACCTCAGCACCCCTTTCTCCATTACCAAGAGACAAGGCCAAGCCACGTGCTCACTGACTGTTGGCTCAGGCAACAGCAGGCTATGGGGAGAGCTTAGCCTAGCCCCCCTCCCTGGGAGCCAGCAGCTCTGAAGAACAGGGTGGATAAGAGGGTATTGGGCTCCCCAACTCTGACTCTCCTCCCTACCCCAAGAAGCCCTTTCAAAGGATTTTCTGGCAAAGTGCAAAGCTTCAATTCATTCAATTGCCTGGCCCAAGGCCCAGGATGTGGGGATGCTGGGAAGGCCCCAAACCTCACCTTAACTGCCCCCAGTTTCCTGGGACCCCAGCTGGCAGGCGTCCCACTGGTCTCTTCATCCAGGGACAGCTACCCCCTTCCCCATGGAACCCAGGCACCCCAATTCTTTCCCGTGGAGCAGATGGCTACTCCAGAGGCTCAGGCTGGCTAAATCAGACATTTAAATCCAGTAATCCTCAGTGAGAGGCCGCCCAGAGGACAGCAGCAGCCCAACCCTAGAAGTAGGGGTGGGTGAGGACTGTGTGCCAGCCCTGGCAGGAGGGAGGAGGGACAGTTGGTTCCCAAGTTATGAATGGAGTCACCCTTCTCCCTTATTGTCATGCAGCCCACAGACTGACCCAGTCCCCAGCTTTGTTCCTCTTCTGGAACCCCAGAACTCTATCACTGTCTGGACTCAGGTGGCTGCCTCCCAAACTTATCCCTGCAACCTGGGGGCCCAGGTAGCCTAGGCTGGTATCAACCCCTTAAAAGACAAACAAGTGATAACAAAAAATTTTATTGTAAAATAAGAGATCGATATATAAAAGGGGGTATAAAAAGGGAAAGGGGGTGGTGGTGGTAAATGCACAAAGGCCAGGCAGAGTTCAGAGAAACTGATCCTGAGCCGAGGGTGGAAAGAACACGGGTCTTGGTGGATACAGACCCTATGAGAGCCCAAGATAGAATCTTACAGGGTGGAGGGTGGGGTGAGATTTCATTTTAGGTGCCAGGGTCCAACAAGTGGCTGGATAGGATTTCGCTGGGCCAGCAGAGACCTGGCAACTACCAACCCATCCCCCAACAGGTGCCAGGAACTCACTCAGAGGGGCCGTGTCCCAGCCACAAGGTAATAAAAAGGTCTGGAAGGGACAAGTGTCACAACAAACCCTGAGGAGCAGACACGCTGATCTGCAATTTATAGATATGGTTGTTCAAGTTGGGAGAAAGTGAACTCAGAACTGGGTGGGGCCTCACCACTGCACAGGCAAACACATGGCCAACTGTAAGCTCCAACCCCACCAACAAGAGTTTTCTTCCTCTCTTCAAGACTCTCATCATGTTCAGAATCCTAAAAGCTGAGCTGGTATTCCCACTACCCTCCCCAGATACCGGTGATGACCGGATTAACCCAAGCACCCAAGTAACAAAATGGCAGGAAAGGAGGAAGGGGATGAGAGGTTGCTGACGGGGAACAGGAGGCGGAGGATGTCAGTCTGAGTCAGGCCCCTCTCTCTTGATCATTAGTTTTTTATGACGGGAAGTCGACTGGCCCTTCTTGGACTTCAGGTAGCTGTAGGAAGACAGAGGGGAGGGAGCCGGTGTGACAGGAGGCAGCAGCCTGGGCTTTTCTCCTTGGGCAAGGCTGGAGGCTGGAAAAGTGAGAACCTACCTTTCACCACCCCCCACCCCACATCCACACCCCACCACGAGAGTGGGTCTTGCTATGTAGCCCTAGCTGGCCTGGAACTTGTGTGTGTGTGTGAAGGCTTCAAACCTCCAATTCCCCCACTTCTGCCTTCCTTACTGATGAGTTTACAGGACCATGACACCATACCTTGTCCCTCATCCCCACTTTATGAGGAAACTGAGCCTGAACTGGGGGATAAGCAGGCCTCCCGGGCCCATTAGAACTTGGCAGGGTCGAGTAACCACAGATCCCCAAACAGCCACTCTCATCCAGCAGAATGGGTCCACTGTTAGGAAAGGTCAGGGTAAGGGTACCACAGCTGGGAGCTGCCCCAGGTCACTCACCTGGAGTGAGCCCTGCTGTCTCCTGACCCATTTGCATCCTGAGCATCCTTTAATTCTAAGGCCTCATTCAGCTCTGAGAACATCTTGAAGCGTTCACGACCACGGATCTGCAACAAGGGTGGAGGGGACAGAAGTATTGGGCAAAGTCACAGAACCACTTCCCTGCTGTTAACACCTTTCTGATAGCTGGCCCCCAACTTAAGATGGCACGACTTACAGTTGTTGGGGGGACTTTTTGATGGGGTGAAAGCAACAGGTATTCAGTAGAAAGTGTGTATCAAATTTGGGTCTTTTCCAGTTAGCGATAACATAGTAGGATGCTCTGTTGATGCTGACGACGGACAGAAAGGCACAGCTCTCAACAGCACGATCACGAGGGGAAATTCAGTCTGGGAAATACACTATGTTGCTGAGCTGTGGAGTCCAGTCGGTTAGGTGGATTAAGTGCACTGTGTGCGCCACTGGGAATTCAGGGCCTGTATCCTGAAACTGAGCTGTGACCTTAAACCCAAATGTCCTTGTTTTGATCTCTCTGTCTGTCTGTCTGTCTGTCTGTCTGTCTGTCTGTCTGTCTGTCTGTCTGTCTCTCTCTCTCAACAGGGTTTCTCTGTAGCTTTGGAACCTGTCCTGGAACTAGCTCTTGTAGATCAGGCTGGCCTCGAACTCACAGAGATCTGCCTGCCTCTGCGTCCCGAGTGCTGGGATTAAAGGCGTGCACCACCACTGCCCAGCTTGATTACGGTTTCTTGCAAGCTTCAAATCCTCGGTTCTGAAATTATGTGCCAACCATGCTTGGCTCTAAATGCATTTTTGACATAAGGTATTTTCAACTTACAGTGATTTTGCCAGGACGAGGTCTCATCTTAGGTAGAGGAGCACCTACCTGTATTATGGTCTAAGTTGGTGTTCTCAAGTTAGGTCTCTGAGGCATGCTGCCCACCGAACATATGGTCTGAAGCTAAGGCCATAGCCAGAGACAAAGGGCTAAAGAGAAATAGCATTTTGTGTGCTAGACTTGGAACTTTAACCTGGCAACAGTACTCGCTTGATAACGCAAGAGACATCAATAAAGGCAATGTGGATACACCTTGTCTTCGCTATGTGACTCTCCCAACCTTGGTACCTTAAGGGTGAAATATTCTCCATCAAGTGGTTTCTTCTTTGGCTGGGGAGAGGAGCTTGTGTTGGTGGGCAGCACTGCAAAAAAGGAAAGCAGAGGCAAGAGAGTGAATGTGGGGAGCAGCTGGACCCCCTCCTTCACCTGCTCTCGCCTGAGCAGCTGGACCTCCTCCTCCACCTGCTTTATCCTGTCTGCTCACCTCGCTTAGTACTTCCCAGCGGCAGCTCTGGACGAGGCTCTCCCTTTTTCCGGAAATTTTCTTCCTCCGTACGGCGGTCTCTCCCAGGACAGGCACAAACACGAACCTCAAAGCTGTTCCTCCCCAGCAGGTTCCCACTACCCAGGATAAAAAGGGGGAAGCACAGGACGGTAGAAAAATTGGTCCTGTTCTGACGTTAGCCCCCACCCCCACCCCCACCGCCCAGACAGTAGGAAAGTCAGTCCTGTTCTGATGTTAGCCTCCCCG
The DNA here is from genome assembly GCF_903992535.2 of Arvicola amphibius. Lineage (NCBI taxonomy): Eukaryota > Metazoa > Chordata > Mammalia > Rodentia > Cricetidae > Arvicola > Arvicola amphibius. The sequence continues at coordinate 51,409,478 of NC_052050.1, forward strand.
CCCCCACCCCCTCATCACCTGCTCCCAACTGCTTTTATCCTTTCTGGAGTCAAAGCTCCAGGACACTGAGAAGCTGCAGATAAGTGAAGTCCCCAAGTCAGAGAGGGAACCGAGGAGGGACACTTCATTCATGCAAACAGAGGAAGAGCTAAAGGGGGCTAGGCATGCGGCAGTGGGTGGGGCCCATGGAACCAAGAAAGGCAGAGGCTGGGGAGCAACAGGCTAGCATGACAAAGCATGTGGCTTCCTACCTGGGGTCTTCCAGTGTGATAATGGTGAGGATGGGCCGGCGGTTCATGCCCCCCATGCAGGAGCTATTACACATATAGTTGTAGTGGATGGTGGTACAGTCAGAGCCGACCTGGGGGAGGACACAGGACCCAGGTGAAGCCACTCGCGATCCCACCACAGGCGACCTGGAGCAACCAGGAAGCCTCAGCTTTAGGTGTACAGCAGGGACACCCCACCTGCTCTGCATGCCTCCTGGAGAAGCTGGGTGCTGGATGAGAAGCAAGCGGGCGGGAGATAGGGTACACCACTTGCCTAGCATGTGACCGGGGACTCAGACTCTCCCCCTCCCACCTGGGTAGCCACCAACAACCCCCTTCTGTTATCTTCTCCCAGAGACCCTCTTGTTCAAGTAAACCTCAGGCTGGGCATGGCAGTTCATGCCTACAAGCCAGACTGAGGAGCCTGAGGCAGGAGGGTTGCCGCAAGGCCAACATCAGTCTGGGCTAGTAGAAATCAAACCCAACCAAACCGAACAACAGACCTCAGGTGGCTCATATGGCACCACCACACTGTGCCGAAAAGTCTGCCTGTCATCCAGATACTCGGCTCGCAAGTTTCCTTCCACTCGGATGAGATGCTGAGGGGGAGCCAAACCTAATACCAACCAAAAATGTTAGAGGCTGGGAGACTCTAGGCAACCAGTTCTAATCCCAGAGCCTGCCCCGGGTACTCACCATCACCATCGGAGCAGCGCTCGTGGTGGGGGCAGCGTCTAACGACTTCGGTCATGTGCTGGGACTTCTTGTAGATGGCCATGGCACGGACACGGGTGCCAGGAGGAGGTGTGGAGCTGACCCACAACTGCACAGGACATGTTTTTGCCAGCTGGCAGAATAGCTTATTGAGGGAAGGGGAGTACTGTAAGAGAGGAGAAAGAACTGGAGGTCAGGGGACAAGCCAACTCATGAGCAAGGGTCAGAGTGGGGATCTCATGAAAAACACTGCCAAGCAGCCACTGAATGCCAGGTATCTTGAGGGAGAGCAGCCAGCAATGACAGGTTGGGGTCTACACACCAGAGAGCTTAATTTCCTTCTCCTTTCTCTCTTTTTTTCCAAGACAGGATTTCTGTGTAGCCCTGGCTGTTCTAGAACTCAGATCAGGCTGTCCTCGAACCCCGAGATCTGCCTGCCTCTGCCTCCCAAGTGCTGGGATTAAGTGCCTGCGCCAGCCTCCCTTTTTCTTTTCTTGAGAGAGGAATCTTACCATGTAGCCAAGGATGGCCTTGAATTTTTGTTCCTTCTGTCCTAGCCTCCCCAGCGCTGAAGTTAGAGGTGTGTGTCACCCCACTGGGCTCTGTTTTTGTTTGTGAAAAGGAGTCATGCTATGCTGCCCAGGCTGGCCTTAAGCAATCCTGCCTCAACCTCCCAAGCAGCTGGGACTACATCATATGCCACTGTGCCTAGATTCAGAATATTATTTTCAAAAGCCAAGAAAGGAATGTGAGGAAGAGAAAGTTCCACGTCCCCTGGAGAGATGCTGAGACAAGGAGGAGGAGAAGGAAAAGCAAAGGTTCAGGGGGAAATTAAACTCTGAGACATACAAAGTCCATGGGCTAAAGAGGAACCCCAAAATCTAGACAGAAAAAACAGGCATTGAAAGGTCACATGGAAGTCAACTCCTCAGGAACACTGACCGTGCATGTGACAGATTTGGCCGTCCCTGAGTGCAGGAAGCCCAGGCGGAAACCATATTCGCCCTGGTAGGTTTTTTGGGACGGGACAGAAGATGAGAGGGGCCAGGAAGTGGTTGGTGCAGGAGTCACCGGTGCGGGGGCCTCAGTGACAGGGTCCTCTGCTGTAGAAGTTGCTGCTGACATTTGGGGGCCTTCACTTGGCTCTTCTAACCAGTTTGCAACATCCTGGGACAGGAACAGATCTTCCATGGCATCAACTGACAGCGATGTAGACTGTGGACAGGCCAAAGAAAACCTCAATACGGTGTTCTCAGTCTACCATCAGACCAGCCCGCCAAACCCTCAGCCCCCTTCTGGCCTGGTCCTTACCAGAACATTGTTTGGAGGAAGTCTGCAAGACAAGAGCAAAGAGTTAGCACCACTGACCTCCTGTTTGTGGAGATAGGATCTCGCTTATCCCAGGCTGTCCTCAAACTTTGGATGCTCCTGCCTCCACCTCCTAAATACAGGGATTATAGGCACCCAACAGCATACTTTGTTCCCCTACCTCCAGATAGGGTTTCTCTGTGTAACAGTGCCCCCTGTCCTGGAACTCGCTTTGTAGATCAGGCTGGCCACTTGCCTCTGCCTCCCAAGCGCTGGGATTAAAGACATGAGCCACTACTGTCCAGTCCAGATGTGTTTATGTATATATACATGTATACACACACACACCCTTTTTTTGTACCACACCTTGTTTTAACACTACTGTTTTTGCTTCTCATAGGCCTCCTCTAGGGGATAGGGTGTTTGAATTAGGGGATGATAGCAGGGGGGGGGGGGGTTGATACACTTTAGGGGCCCCATAAGATCCACTCACAGGTTCCACAAGTCTGAAAATGTCTCCTGACTCAGAGGGGGCTCGATGCTGAGGTCTGACTGTGGCTCCTCCATTGAAGCACCCAGGAAGTCAGTCAGGCTTCTGTAGAATAAAGTGAGGACAGTCTGCGACACTCCCTCCCGGAGGAGCAGGAACCAGGCAGCTCTTCTGTCTGTTCTCAGGTTGCAGCAGCCTTGGCCCGGCCTCTTATCAGATTCTCTAACCCTACACCGCTTTAAGGAGGCACTTTCCACCCCCACAAGCCCTCCTACCCTACATCCTACAACCCCCCCTTTCTCTTTGGGAAGGACACCTCCCTGACTCCCCACCTGTTCCCCTGGGACAGCTCCTCAACCCCTTACAAATCCCTGAAGACTCAGCTATCTCCCTAGAGCCTTCTCTCCGGGTTCTAATCAGCACTTCCCCAGCTCAATCAGGGTGCTTCCTTCTACAAGAGCGAATTCCTGTTTTTATTCTTCCTATGGCTATGAGGTAGGCTCTTCAGGAATGCTCAACTGCAGCCAGCCGATCTCCTCAAGCAATACCATGACATTCTCCAGCGAGCTTGAGCTCCGTGGTCTCTTCTCTCGCTCTTCATCACCATTAGCCACGCAGCTATTATCTCACTTTCTCCCAGGCTGGCTTTCAAATGGCCCCACTAAGCTACCCTTAAAAAAATTACTTCCTTATTTAAACATTTACTTATTTGGTGTGAGTGTACTTGTATGCATGCCATGTGTGACATCAAAGGACAACCTACAGGATTTGGTTTTCCCCTTCCACAATGTGGGCTCTGGGGATTTAAATGCAGGCATCAGGACTAGCTAGAAGGGCCCCCTGGCTAGCCCGCGGGCCATCAGACACTCCTGGACAGTGCTATGAATACTGATTACAATCTTCCTTCACTTTGATGTACACCGAGCACTTTCCCATCTACTAGAGTGCAGTGTGAGAACTCTCTTCAGTTGGGGCATTTTTGATAGTCACAGCTGCCGAGGACACGGAAGACAAATGAGTGAGCTTATTAAAGATGGCTTCCGACAACCTAGTTCATCCCGGCTCTTCCGCAGTTCTGCCATCAGTTAGGGCAGGCCTTTGCCAATGAAAGCAAAGGTGGGGGCATCATAGCCCCTTCATTTCGAGGACTGAGGTGGCCATGGAAAGGGGTGAGGGAGGCCCAGAGCCCCTTCAGATTAATAATTAAAACTGTAGACATTTATGAGGACTTTCAGAAGCCAGGGGTCCGGAATCAGACATCTCACTCTTACTATAAGACCCCATCTATTTTTTTCATTTACTTGAGATCGGGCCTTGGGGCGGAGCTCAGTGGTAGACAATTACCTAGCTCGTGAAGCCCTAGATTCAGCGCACTCTCATCCTGGCCCCGGTCATTTACATATGCACACACACACATGCATGTAAATGGAGACAAGCGCTGGGCATATTAAGAGTCAGCAATGTTAATATGACTGTCTCATTTGTTCTATGAGCTAGCGGGGCTCCTGTGGTACTAACTGCTCCACTCCCCATTCATCAAGTTCACCTTCTCAAAGAGCTCTGTGGTGTGTGTGTGTGTGTGTGTACTGGGCTAGTGGCCCAACGTCTGTCTTCCTTGGAGATTGTCACATAAACACACTCTGGAGGCAGCCCTCAGGAGGCAGAGGCAGGTGGATCTCTGAGTTTGAGGCCAGCCTGGTCTACAGAGCAAGAGCTACACAGAGAAACCCTATCTCAAAAACCACAAACACAAGACAAACAAACAGAAAGAGCAGTTGCCAAGAGACCCCTTTGAGCAGGACTGACAAGGAGGCCATGATATCAAGATTTTATCAAGCCAAAGGTCAGGGAGGTTGGGCGTTTGGGAAAATGCTGAGCGGGAAGGCAATAAACCCCGAAGGGGCCTGCTACTTTCTGGGGCTCATCTCATTTGATCCTCAGAAAGCCAGGCGGGCAGCTATTAACAGATGGAGGAAGAATTAAGAGAATTAAATCATTTATCCTGGATCTTCAAACTTGTAGGGGACAGTTGGTGTAGTAACACACACCTGGAATGCCAGCACCCAGAAGGCTGAGGCAGGATGGCAGGGAGGGTTCAAGGCTTGCCTATGGCAACCTTCCAACCGCCAAACCAGAGCAAACAAGTCAGAAGCCACACCCAACTCCGAACAAAATTGTTCTCCTTATGTTTCTCTGGTGGGGCTGGGGAGAAGGCTCAGCGGGTAAGAGTGCAAGGACCTGGGTTCAGTTTCCAGAACCGGTCTGCATCAGGTCGCTCACAACTAGAGGCGCGCGCGCACACACACACACCCCCCAACCACCAGCAACATATAATAAAAAGCAAGCCATTATTTTTAATTTACATTTATTTTCTATTTTGAGACAGTTTTTGTAGCCTGGCTACATGGCAATTCTTCTCCTGTAGTTCCCTGAGTTTAGAATTTTTTTTTCTTCTTTCTTTTGGGGTTTTCAAGACAGGATCCCTTTGTGAGCCCTGGCTGTCCTAGAACTTGCTTTGTCGATCAGGTTGGACCGGAACTCAGAGACCCACCTGCCTCTGCCTTCCAAGTGCTGGGACTAAAGTTGTGTACATGGTCCAGCAAGACTACTTATTTTAATAAACATGTATGAACATGCATGAAAGACAGTAAGCGAGAGCAAAAATTCACAGAACCCGTGAAGGTGTAAGGAACAGAGTCCATGGGACTATGGCTGACCACCAGAGAAGGCTTTAGCTTTATTAAACAGGAGGGTGAGGGAGAGAGAGTTCAGCCATTGTTTATGTAACTAAAATGTGGAAACAAGGGAAAATGTTAACTGTTTGTTTGGCAAATTTTCTTTTTTCTTCTTCAAGACAGGGTTTCTCTATAGCTTTGAAGACTGTTCTGGAACTAGCTTTTGTAGACCAGTCTGGACTCGAACTCACAGCGATCCGCCTGCCACCTGGCTTTGGCAAATTTTCAAGTAGCTCCATAACCCTCTCCAGCACCAAGACAAAGACACTTGGTTCATTCTATCAGCCAAAGACAAAAAATAAGCAACAAAACAACACACCAAAACCAAAGCAACAACATGTAAAGATGTTACTAATCTTCCCTCCTAAAAGTCTGCCAGTTTAACATTTAGGTCTGGAATGACACCAAGTTAATACTAACGAGTCAAAGTTACTTTTGTCCCTTCCAAGGTGACTTTCCCTAGTGAGTCATCACTTTAGCAACGTGGAATACCCGACTTTTGGAATTTATTCTTTGCCCCTGTCTTGAGACAGTGTCACAGTGTGCTGTAGGCTGCCTTAAATCCATTCCTGGACGCCTCAACTGCCAGAGCGCTGGATTCTAGGCACTCAGTTTGCTGTGAGGATTGTTCCACACCATGAATATAATAGAAATAGAGGAAGGAAAAAGGACAAGGTGTAGTTAGCCACTATTTCTCTTTCGTTGATGCGCCCACAGGACTTTAATGTGAATTACAAAGATTACTGTCTGATATCTACGGACAGATCACATTTGGTCAAGATGGACTGACTCATCCTGTTTTGTGGTTCTGGGTACACTAGGTGAAATACTCTACCACAATCATCTCCAGTTGTTTTCTTTTCCCTTTTTTCTTCCTTCCTTCCTTTCTTTTTTTTTTTTTTTTTTTTGGTGTGTGTGTTTTGGGTTTCCCCGTGTAACTAGCTGTCCTGGCCTCAGCATCCTGGGAGTTCTGGCACTACAGGCACATGACATCATGTATGCCTGCATTGATCCTTTTCAGTGTAAATGTGGCCGAGGTCCGATTTGATAACATTTGTTAATTTTTGCACTTAAAAAAATAATTAACTTATTCATTTTAGGTGCATTCGTGCTTTACCTGCATGTATGTCTGTGTGAGAGTGTTAGAGCCACTCAAATTGGAGTTACAGACAATTGTGAGCTGCCATGTGGGTGCTGGGAATTGAACCCAGGTTCTCTGGAAGAGCAACCAGTGCTCTCAATTTCTGATCCAACTCTCCAGGCCTCGGAACTTTTTTTTTTTGAGACACTGTCTAACTCATCCCGAACTGGTTTAGAACTATAGCGCCAAGGGTGACCTTAAACATCAGTTCCTCCCCTCTCTACCTCACAAGTGTTTTGTTTTTTAAAGACAGAGTCTCAATGTATTGCACAGGCTGATCTTGAACTTCCTGTAGTATCAGACTCTGGTCTGGAACTTGAGCTCCTACTTCCGGCTTCCTCGTGGGGCTAAGGCTGTTGGCATGTAACCAAGGCCCCTGCCTCTGCTAAATATTAACACATTCAGCTCCTTTTTCTTTTTGAGATAGCGTCTCACTGCATAGCGCCCCCCCCCCCCCCCTGGGATCTCACTATAGAGACCAGGCCGGCTCGAACTCAGATACTCAGATACCTGTCAGCCTCTGCCTCCCTACCGCTGGGAAAGGCTAGCTAGCAGCACCCTGTCTAGCCTGGCTCCAATACTACTAACATTTACTTGAATAGCATCTCTACTACATGGTCATAAATAAACTTCTGAAGATTTAAGCATAAATTATAGGCAATAGACTACCCATCCTTCACTCCCAACCCCCTTGCACTAAATTATTCAAGGAAACTGAAGACCTTTGTAAAAGAAAGTAAACAAAATTTACATATATCTACGTTTGTAAGGGAGGGGCTCAGGGTCACTTTATAGCTGTGGACTGAGATCTTTTCACATTCAGAGGAGAGTCTGTTCAAAAGATTACGAGGGCTGAGAGGCTATCTGCATAACAAACCTTGGGCCGCTGGGATTGTCCTGCCTAAACAGTCACACTTACTTGGGTTCCCTTCACTAAAGCCACAAAGAGAGTGAGAGAGAGAGAGAGAGAGAGAGAGAGAGAGAGAGAGAGAGAGAGAGAGAGAGAGAGAGAGAGAGAGGAGAGAGGAGAGAGAGAGGGAGGAAGGAGGAGGAGGAAGAAGAAACCCAGCCCCCTTTTTTTGGTTTTTCAATCGTTCACTTATTCTAGTCCCTTTCCCAAGTGCTGTGTGGAAATACTACGTCTACCCAAAATAAATAAATAAATAAATAAATAAATAAATAAATAAATAAATACATAGAAAAAGGAAAAAGAAAAAAAGACACCCACAATGTCTGGTGTGAGACTAGAAACTGCTCCAAAGATTGAAGACGCAGGACCAGGTATTCGCTTATTCTAGCCCAGTCCTGTTCTGGCTGACTGAACTTAGGATCCCCGGGCTCCCCTGGCCAAAGCCAGCCCCTTCCGCTTTCAGGACGTAAGGAATGCGTTCGGCAAGGGAATGGCTCGCCCCGAAACCGGATACTCGGTAATTTGTTTTTCCGGCACGAACAAACGACCTATCCTCGCACTCTTATAAATAAACACCTCCTCTTACAAAAGCAATAACCGATTAATCCAAGAAAATGCGATGGATCGAGGAAGGCAGTTTCCCCTAAGCACCAGCCTAGACATTTTCTCCCCCTTTCTACTCTCCCCTCTCCTCGAGTGAGCAGTGAGCTGCTCCGGAAAAAAAAAAAAAAGAAACCGGAAATGCTCCAAAAAGCGGCAGAAATGCAAATGTGGAGCCAAACAATAACAGGGTCGGCGGGCCTTTCAGACTGAGAGGGTTTGGTCGGGCCCCGAGGGCAAACACTTTGCACTACCTAGACTAACAGTTTTTCTTTGGATTTTCTTCGATCAGCAGAGTTGGGGTGCGGCTGAAAAAAAAAATCACTCCACGGACAAAGGTCCGGAAGTTGCGGGACCTTAGCAGCTAGGGCTTCCCGGATCACCCCGATTTAATTAAGGAATGGAGCCCGAAGTTTCATTAGGATGCTATGGGCTCTAACGTTTTAAACTATGAGTCTTGAAAAATCTCGGATCACAGTGCTTTGTGCTTGTTATTTTTTTGGGTTTCTACCATCCAGCAGTGAATAGATAAGTGTATATATGGGGTGGCGGACAGAAACCCCTTAGGCCATCTCAGCGGTCCCCAAATCCCCGATCTACTTTTCAGGTCTTTGGCTGGTTGGTCCTAGCACCCCCATCATCTTCATTACATCCAACATTGCATTGCTGTTCTTCCCGCCAGCCAAGCTTCCATTCCCCCACAACCTCGCCGAGTCCCCCTACTTTCCCACCCCCAAATCCCACTACTCTCTCTAGCCTCAAATTACGCGAACCGAGAGCCGGTGACTCAGAGAGGACTCATCAGGCTCAGACAATAACTTACCGGGTCTTCAGGGAAGCGTGTCACCCTGTGGAAAGTAGATTCCGGACTCAGATGCTAGGTGCCCCCTGGTCCCAAAAGCCACCTGCAGCCAGGACTGTGGCAGTGGACTAGCACAAAACTTTTTGGTTCGGCCACATGGGAGGGGAAAGTCCCTATCCCAGCAACCCCCGCGAGACTGCTGGCATAAAGCTGGATAGTCGCCATGACAAGTAAGGGCAAGTCATTCTGTGTGTTGAGGGCAGGAAATAGAAGGGGGCAGTTGTAGAGTCCGGATTCTCCCTGCGTTGTTGCTATCTATGCGAACGCTTTGTGAAAAATACTCTCAGAGCTGTGAGGACAAAATTGGTGGAAACCGTTTCGGAAGAGCGCCAAACACTGCTCTTTCCGATCTAGCTGGATAGTCGTAGTCATCTTTTTTACTTTTTGAAACGGGGTCTTTTTATCTAAGGCTGGCCTCGAACTCCCGGTAATCCAACTGCTTTAGGCAGCTAAGTTTCTTGTTTTTTGTTTTGTTTTGTTTTTCTCATCAGCTAAAATGTCGCTTTAGAAAGGCTTTTTTTAATATCTCAATCTAACGTGTTCTCCAAGATACTTGATATCACACCATCTTGTTTAATTTCCTGTACAGTCCTTATCACTATCTATAAAAGTTGTTTTCACAGCCTTCAATTGCACAGCAACGAAAATTTTATGGGGATAGAGAACTTGCAAGCTAAGAAGGGAGGGAGGTAGAAGGGATGGAGAGAGAGGGAGGGAGGGAGGGTGGGAGGGAGGGAATCTTATTTTGAGGTTGCCTGACTCGACAAGAGATTCAAGAGGGGCAAAAATTGTAGAAACTAAGCACCCTCTGCAGGTCAGGGAGGGTAGGTACCTTAAGAATTCCCCCGCGGACAGTAGGGGGAGCTCGTGTACTTTTCGCCGAGACCGAGAGTGCAGACTACAACTCCCAGAAGCCTCTAGAAATATTCTAGCGCTTGAGGGTTGAGCAAACTCGTGCCTTCCCGCCTTGCCTCTCCAGAATCTAATCGGGTTGCAGAGAGCCAATCGGAAGGTGACTCGACTCCCGCGAGAGCAAGAAGCAGTAGCGGCGCGTAGCGACGCCGGGTGCTTTGCTTTCTACATTGGTTTCCCTGTGTTTTTCCTCAGTTGCGGGGTTCGGCTAACTCTTCCCCGAAGAGAGAGGCAGGCGCGGTGGGTCAGTGCAGTCCTGCTTCCGGATCCCTGAGAACTTTAATGCCATCTGGTCTCAGCAGCTGATAACCGGTGCAAACAAGGCTTGCCCGGCCCCTGTCCTCCCCGCTTGCTCCACAGAATGAAGACGTCGGAGGAGCAACTGTCAGCTCCGGATAGCATCCCTTCTGACCAGGCCCCATCTCCGGTGCCCCAAGGTTCCCCTGTGGATAAAAATATAGACTCCGAACTGTTACCACCGCCTTGCAGTGGAGATGAGCAATGCCAGATAGCCACAGATTCTGTAGCTGACTCGGTCGTGTGCCCGGAGTCACAACAAGGGGACTCAGTTCCTCTCTCCTCCGCTCTCTTGGAAGTAGAGTTCAATACTCCCGGGGAGTTGAGTCCTCGGATCGAGGAGCAAGAACTTTCTGAAAATGTGAGCCTTCCTGTAGAAGAAACGAATCAGCCTGCGTTGGAGTCAGGAGAAGCCGTGGAAGGTGTGTCTGAAGAACCCGGTCCAGTGGACGAGGGGGACACGTAAGTGACTCAGGAATCTGAGGATGTTGGACGTTTGGAAACGACAGCCACCAGTCCTCAGCTCCACCCCAGGCCCATTTTGCTCTGACGACTCGTTTGTTTCTCCATGTCCTTTCCAGCTTTTGGAGCTACAACTTCTCACAGGTACCCCGATACCTCACTGGTTCCTGGTCCGAGTTCAGCACCCACTCGGAGAACTTCCTGAAAGGCTGTAAATGGTAAGTACTACGGGGCGGGGATATGGCCACCTTCGGGATTTTCATTTTAAAACCCACCCATACCCACCGTGGTGGGACAATCCTGTAATCTCAGCATCTGGGAAATAGAGGAAGGACTTGGAGTTCGAGGCCTGCCTTATCCATAGAGTGAGACCCTGTCTTAAAGTAAAAACAAAACCAAGGGTGGGTCGTGGTAATGCACTGAGGGGGACAGGACGGGGGACTCTGAGTTCAAGGCCAGTCTAATCTACACAGGGAGTGCAGGACAGCCAGGGCTGCACAGAGAAACCCTGTCTCAGAAAAACATAACAAAACACTAAAAACCCAGACAAACCACAAACTTGCCTAGAGGTGCTTAAGGAGTAATAGAATACTGGCGAATACCAAGACTAGTTTTTTTTTTTTTTCCTTCCTTTGCCCTTTCAATCTTTATTTCCATTTCTGGGGCTGTGGATTTAGCCTAGTGTGTCCAACATGCCAGCCTGGACCTCACCACTGAGCTACCTCCTAGTCTCATCATCATCACCACCACCACCATCACCACCACCACCACCACCACCACCACCACCACCACCACCATCATCATCATCATCATCATCATCTGCTTTATTTTGAGATAGGGCCTTACCAAGATGCACAAACTGGCCTGGGTCTTGAGCCCCTCAGCCTCAGCCTCTCTGGTAGCTGGGGTTAGAGACCTGTGCCCCCACCCTCCGCATGAGCTTTTGTCTGGGGTTAGAGACCTGTGCCCCCACCCTCCGCATGAGCTTTTGACTGGCATTTTCTCAAGGGCGTATGTACTCAGGTAGCCCTAGTCCTACATCTGGAAATCAGGTCTGCCCAGTTTTCTAATTTTCCTATGTTTTTAGGGCCCCTGACGGTTCCTGTATCTTGACCAATAGTGCCGATAATGTCCTACGGATTTACAACCTGCCCCCAGAACTGTACAGCGAAGGAGAGCCGGTGGAATATGCAGAAATGGTAAGGGGGAGGGCCTGCCTCTGCCCCTTTGTCAGCCCTACACACTAGAGCCCTTCCTGCAATGAAGACAGTGTGTCCGCAGGTGACCTGTTCACAGACAGGACCTTCCTTCGCCACGGATGTCCCCACGTGTTATTTTCTGGCTTGAAATTTGAAGTCATTTAGAGAGAAGTCAGCCCACTTATTCAGGAGTCTGTTTTCTCAAGTCAAGTAATGATTTCTGTGACAGTGTGTGTCTAGTGGTTAGCAAGCGGTTAACCACCTGCTCAGGAGGTGGCTCAGTTGGAAGATGCTTGCCTAGCATCACACTTGAAGCCCATGTTCAAGCCCCTGCACTGCATAAACTGGGTGTGTTGGCTTACTCTTGTAATCTCGGCCCTCTGGAGGTGGAGGCAGGAGGATGAATTCGAGGTCATTCTCAACTGCATGGCAAGGCCTAGGCCACTGTGTTTAGGCTGGGCTCTTACAGAAGTAAATGACAGATGAAGACTTTGAGACAAGATCTTTTTTTTTTTTTTTTTTCTTTTTTCTTTTTCTGGTTTTTCGAGACAGGGTTTCTCTGCAGCTTTTTTTTTTTTAGAGCCTGTCCTGGAACTAGCTCTTGTAGACCAGGCTGGCCTCGAACTCACAGAGATCCGCCTGCCTCTGCCTCCCGAGTGCTGGGATTAAAGGCGTGCGCCACCACCGCCCGGCTAAGATCTTAATGTTAATGTAGAGATGGCTGGCCTCAAAGTAGCCATATAGCCGAGGATGGCCTTGAATCCCTGATCTGCTGGCTTCACCTGTAAGTGCTGAGGTTGCAGGGACATAGGGGCTGAAGTTGCAGTGATTTAGTACCGTGTTATCACGAGGCTGAGGTTGCAGGGATGTAGCACCGCTTTTGCACGAGGCTGGGGTTGCAGGGATGTAGCACCACTGCATTTGCACAAGGCTGAGGTTATAGGTATGTAGCACCGTGTTATCACGAGGCTAGGTTGCAGGGATGTAGCATTGCATTTTCATGAGGTTAGGTTGCAGGTATGTAGCTCTGCTTTTGCACAAGGCCTTATCTCTTTAAGAAACAGGAAAAAAAATGCTTTGAAGGTAAAAGGCAGAGAAGAAGAGGGTGACTTGGACACACTGCTTCAGGCTGGGGGTATAGCTCTGTGCCTTCGTATTTACCTAGTATCCAAGCGACCCTTGGTTCCGTTCCGCACACTGCAGAAGACAGCAAAAACCCTGCAGAAGTGGGGTGTCAGGGAACACTCCTTTAATTCCAACACTCAGGAGGCAGAGTCTGACAAGTCTCTTGTGAGAGTGAGTTCCAGGCTAGCCAGGGGGCTACATAGTAAGACCCTGTCTCAAGTCATAAAACAAAAACAGCTTTGCAGAAGCTAGCACTTTAGAAGTACAGGTCAGGGAGGGGCAGTAGAAACGGAGACTCTGTCACTGAGGCCTGAAGATGACGGCTATATGATATGAAAAAACTTGCAGGAAGAGGGGACAGTAAAACAAAGACCCTAAGCTGGGAAAGCACCATGTGTTCACAGAACAGAAGGAGTGCAGGTGTCGGGGAAGGGTCGTGGAGGTGGAGAGGTGACTGGCAGCCGTGTAAGGTGGGATCTTGCGGGAAGGCCTTTTGGAGTCTGTTTGAGAGTTTCAAAACGATAATGAGTGGACTGGCTGAGCAAGAGCGACGTCGAAGGTGTGTGTGTGTGTCTTTTGAGGCAAGAGCTTTTTAAAGATTTATTTTTAAATTTGTATGTGTATGTGTGTATATAACGTGTGTCCATTACCCTTGGAGGTTAGAAGAGGGCATTGGATCCCTGCAGCTGGAGTAATGGTCATCTCAGACTTCTGTCCAGTACTCAGGAGTTTGGGGCCAGCCTGGTCTACATAGTGAGTTCCAGGACAGCTAGGACTACTAAGTGACACCCTGTCTCCAAAAACAAATCCAACAACAACCAACCAACCCCCTCCCCTGAAAGAAAAAAAAGGAACTTAACTTGGGTCCCCTGGAAGAGCAGTATCTACCTGTTCTTTTTGTTTTGCTTTGCTTTGTTTTTTGAGACAGGGTTTCTCTGTGTAGCTCTGACTGCCGTGGGACTCGTTCTGTAGACTAGGCTGACCTCGAACTCACAGAGATCCTCCTGTCTCTGCCTCCCAAGTGCTGGGATTAAAGGGGTGCACAACCACTGCCCAGCCACCTTCCAACCCTTAACTCCTAAAACTTCTCTCCAGCCCCGAGAGAGGTGGCATCTGATACACAGAAGCCAAGGAGTCATGACAAATGGTGCCGAGAGGGGTAGGAGTCTTTAGAGGGTGGCCACAGGGAACACAAGGGACCCAGATAAGAGCACTTCCGGAGGAGAGATGGAGGCAGAAGTCGGTTAAAATGGGTAAGGGAAGAAGAGTGGGCAATTATTTGGAATTGTGCTATGGAAAGGAAGGGAGCCAAGGAATGTTTTGATCACTGATCTACATCTTCAAGCCAGGATGGATCACTGATAAGAGGGATGTGGGGCCACAGAAGGGGTTGCTAGGTGGTGGTCGTGTGCCAAGGGTGGCCCCACAGAGAGGGAGGAATAGCTGAGACTATGTCATTTATAAAGAAAAGATTTAGCTGGATGTCCCGGCCAGGGTTTGTAATCCCAGCACTAGGGAGCCTGCCTACTCTAGTCACATAGTAAGTTCTGGGATAACTAGCACCCTGTCCTTCATTAACAACTAACCCTGTCCCCTGTTAACAACCAGCACCCCGTTCCCCTGTTAACAACCAGCAACCTGTTCCCTCCCCGTTAACCAGCACCCCGTTCCCCCCGTTAACAACCAGTACCCCGTTCCCCCGTTAACAATCAACACCCCATTCTCCATTAACCAGCACCCCACTCCCCTGTTAACAACCAGCACCCCATTTCCCCCATTACCAGTACCCTGTACCCCCATTAACAATCAGCACCCTGTTCCCCCGTTAACAACCAGCACCCCATCCCCCACTTTAACAACCAGCACCCCACTCCCCTGTTAACAACCAGCACCCCATCCCCCACTTTAACAACCAGCACCCTGTCCCCCTTAACAAATAGCACACCACCTCTTCCCCCCATTAGCAAATAGCACACCACCCCTGTTAACAACCAGCACCCCATTTCCCCCATTAACAACCAGCACCCCGTTCCCCATTAACAACCAGCACCCCATTCCCCGTTAACAACCAGCACCCTGTTCCCCTGTTAATAATCAGCACCCCATCCCCTGTTAACAACTAACCCTGTGCCCACTAAAAACTACCACCTCATCCCCCATTAACAACCAGCACCTCGTCCCAAACCACAGAAAGAAGGGAAAGATAGATCTCTTTCTAGGCATTGTATGCACCTGTAATCCCAGCATTTGGGAAGCTGAGGGGGAGAATTAGGAGTTCAGGGTGACATAGGTTATATTCCAAGACTGTGTCTCACAAAACCAAGGGCTAAGTGGTAGTGCTGGGAAGTCTAAGATTGAAGAGCAGGATTGTAGAAACAGTTTCTTCCACCCCCATGCCCCTTGCTGAGCCTCTGCCACTAAGCTAAACTGTTAACCTCTTCCTTGTACTACATAGCCACAGTCTTATCAGGAGACCCCAAACTCATGACCTCGTTTAATGCTCTTGAGACAGGGTATACTTTATACGGCCTTGGCTGTAGTGAAACTCTCTATGTAGACCATATAATATGTATATATTTTGCCTGTGTGTGTGTGTACCACATGTGTGCCTGGTGCCTGTGCACACCAGAAGAGCCTTAGAACTAGTTACAGATGCTTGTGGTCTGCCATGTGGGTACTGGGAATCTAACATAGGCCCTCTAGAAGAGCAGACCGTGCTTGGTCACGGAGCCATCTCTGTATCCCCTTTTTTATATTTTTGAGACAGGATTTTACTCCATAGCCTTGACTGGAACTCACTGTGTAGACCATACTGGCCTCAAACTCACAGAGATCCTTCTATGACTGCCTCTGGATTTTCAGCTTCCACACCAAGATAAGGTCATATCCCTAGATTGGCCTTGAACTTTGTAAGTAGCTGAGGATAACCTTGAACTCCTGATTCTTTTATGCTTATACCATGCTTGTAAACAGATTTAAAAAAATAAGAACATTTGTGGATGCTGGAGAGATAGCTCAGTGGTTAAGAGCACTGACTGCTCTTCCAGAGGACTTGGGTTCAATTCCCAGCACCCACATGGCAGCTCACAACTGTCTGTAACTCCAGTTCCAGGGGATCCAACACCCTCATACAGACATACATGTAAGCAAAACATCAATGCATGTTAAAGAGAGAGAGAGCCAGGCGATAGTGGCACATTTCTTTAATTCCAGCACGAGAGAGAGAGAGAGAGAGAGAGAGAGAGAGAGAGAGAGAGCGCCAGGTGATGGTGCACATTTCTTTAATCCCATTTAATTCCAGCACTTGGAATTCAGAGGCAGGTGGATCTCTGTGAATTTGAGGCCAGCCTGGCTGTTACACAAAATCCTTGTCTTGAAAACCGAGAGAGAGAGAGAGAGAAGAACCTTTGTGTGTATGTATGATCTCTCTCTCTCTGTCTCTCTGTGTGTGTGTGTGTGTGTGTGTGTGCATTTTGGGACATGCAGAGGTCAGAAAACAACCCTGGGCATTGGTTTTGGTTTTTGCTTTCCGTGTTCTTTGGTCTTGTTCACTGCTACATGTAGCCTGCAGGCTTCTGGGGATTGTCGTGTTTCTACTTTGTATCTTGTCATAGTTCTGAGATTATGGGCAGGAGCTACTGTATCTGCCTAAGTGGGTTGTGGGAGACTGAACTAAGGTCTTTACCCCTGAGCAGCCCCCAACCATGTCTGTACCCTATAAATAGGTTTCTGATGAAACTGAATGGATAATTGTAGAAATAGAGATGAACTTGATGGTTAGAGATGGTAGCACCACTTTGGTGGTGACGCAGCCCACTCGTGGCAGAGACCAGCTGAGGGGAATGGCTCTAGTTGCTGAGGAAGCAGACCCCGGCACAGGACAGGCCCACACTGCTTCTTTTCAGCAGTCCTTTGTCCAGTGCTTTTGTTCTTCCGGTTTCTGCCTGTCTGGTACGTGTTAGGTGGGCACTTGACCACAGAGCTGCAGCCCTGGTCCTCCTCTTCATGTTTTCTGTGGTGTGGTTGTTTTTGTTGTTCAGTTTCAGAGACATTTGAGTTGTGCACATTGATGTTAGCCACACGGTGAGAGAGGGGTTGCAGAGAGAATGAAAAGGCTCAGGGACCTCTCTCGTGCAGGGTCTGGCCAGGCTCTGAAAGACAGCAGCAGAGGAGGGAGAGTCACCTCCTTTCAGCCTTGTGGTGGCTCACAGGGACTTAGTCTTCATTTTGTGGTTAGTGTCTCATTCTCTCAGACTGGACTCAAAGCTGGGCATGGTGGCAGAGACAGGTGGATCTCTGTGAGTTTAAGGCCATCCTGGTCTACAAAGCAAGTTCTAGTACAGCCAAGGTTATACAAGGAAACTCTGTCTTGGAAACAAAAAAAAAAAACCAAAAACAAAAATCAAAAAAACCAAATCAAACAAACAAACAAAAAATCTGGACTCGTGGTCTTTCTGCTTTGGACTCCTCAGTGACAGCGGCTATAGGCATGTGTCACTCTGCCTGCCTGGGTCAGTGCGCTTTTATTGAACATTCTGTGAACAGCATATTTTATGTTGTGAGGAGTAGTCAAGGCACAAAACAGGCAAAAGTTCCTGTCCTTAGGAAGCTTGTTTTGTGGGAAGGAATAAGTATGAGCCAGGCAGTGGTAGCGCATACCTTTAATCCCAGCACTTGGGAGGCAGAGGCAAGCAGATCTCTGTGAGTATGAGGCCAGCCTGGTCTACAGAGCGAGTTCCAGGACAGAAAGAAATAGGTATGAAAGAGGCAGCAGAGTAAAATGTTACCTGATAGATGCCACAGAAAAAGTAGAGCAGGGAAGAACAGCTGGATCCTAAGCTACAGCGTTAAACCCGGTGATTAGGCCAGGCGTAGTGGTGCACACCTTTATTTATTGATTTATTTTTGTAACGTACATGGTGTTTTGCCTGCATGTACGTTTTGGCCATTTGCATGTCTGGTGCTCACAGGTGCCAGAAGAGGACACCAGATCTCTTGGGACCGGAGTTACAGATGGTTGTAAGCCACCACATGGGAGGTGGGAATTGAACCCCAGTTCTCTGGAAGAGAACATGTGCGTGCTCTGGCCTGCTGAGCCACTTCTCCAGCCCCGCACACTCCTTGGATGCCAGCACAGAAGGCAGAGGCAGGTGGATCTCTGAGTTCAATTCAGCCAGGGCTACACGGTGAGGCTTTGTTTAAGACAGCAATGAAAAGATTACTTGAGGAAGCCCTCGCTATTAAGGTGACAGACACCTGAGCAGAGACCTGAAGGAACACAGGGGTGAGTGACAGTGGTCTCTGGAAGAGGACAGTGAACTCATAGTTCCTGTGGACATGAAAGTTCAAGAATGAGCGTAGGGAGGGCTGGAGAGATGACGGCTCAATAGTTAAGAGCACTGGCTGTTCTTCCAGAGGTCCTGGGTTCAATTCCCCAAACTCACATGGCAGCTCACACTAGTCTACACACTCTGGCTTGAGGGGATCCGATGCCCTTTTCTGGCCTTCCTTTGTGGGTGCCAGGCACACGCGTGGTGCAGAGACATACAGGCGGCCAAAAAACTCATGTACTTTTTCATTGTTTTTCTCCCCTGAGACAGGGTTTGTCTTTGTAGTCCTGGCTGTCCTGGAATTCTTTGTAGAACAGGCTGGCCTTGAACTCACAAAGCTCTGCCTGACTCTGCCTCCCGAGTTGTGGGATTAAACATCTTTTAAAAGATTATAGGCCAGTGAGAGGACCCAGGAGGTCAGAGTGCTTGCTGAGCAATCCTAACACCTGAGTTCAATTCATGCAGCCCATGGTGCAGAGAGAGCTGACCCCTAAAAGTTGTCTTCTGACCTCCACACATACACTGTGGTGTGTGTGTCCCCATGCTCACACATACACCATATACACATAGCAGCAATAGTAAAGATAACAGAAGGATCTGTAGGAAGCAAATGTAGAGCCAGGTGGGTAGGTTGCAGAGAATAAGAAAGAGAAAAGGAAGCCAGCCATGGTGGCATGTGCCTTAAACCTAGCGCTTGGGAGGCAGAGGCCAGCCTGGTCTATATAGCGAGTTCTGGGTCATCCAGGGCTGCACAGTGAGGCTCTGTGCCTCCAGAAAAATAGGGGAGAATGGCAATGTAGGTTGATATCAAGAATTGGAGGGTGTGAAGAGGACAGGGATTAATCCACTCGGTAGACTGTTTGCCTGGCACACAAAGCCCTGGGTTTGATCCCCAGCACTTCATAAAATGGATGTGGTGATTCATACCTGTAATCCCAGCATTAGGGATGGAGGCAGGAGGATCAGAAGTCCAAGTTCATCCTTGTCTAAATAGGGAATTAAGGCCTACCTCCGGCTTAAAAGTAAAAAAACAAAAAAACCAAAACAAACCAAAAAGCAACCTGTAGGAAGGCTGAGTCTCCAGGTGAAGTATATACTGCGGGGGGGAGTGAGCCAGAAAGTCATTGCAGCTCAAGAGGGCATGGGATAGCCAGGGCCCGGCAAGTTCTGGAGGGTGAATGGGGTTCCAAGAAGAAGAAAAGAAGGGTGATTTTAGATCCGAGAGTATGAATATTGGAAATCCTTAGCTAAGCAAGGATTTGGGGCAACTGACAGGAGTAATTTAAGACAGATTTGGGTATATGGAATAGCATGTGTGTCAACGTAATGCTAGGTAAGCCGGAAGACAGGCTTCTCTGGTGCCTGGGGATAATGGATATGTTTGTGCTTGTCTTTTGTTTCTGTTTCTGTTTGTTTGTTTTTTGAGACAGGGTTTCTTCGTGTATGCCTCACTGTCCTGGAACTCATTCTGTAGACCAGGCTGGCCTTGAACTCACAGAGAGCCACCTGCCTTTGTCTCCAGAATGTTGGGATTTTAAAGGTGTGCATATATTACCATGCCTGGCTTTATTATTATTATTAAAATTTATTTTTATTTACTTTTTCTTTTCTTTCTTTCTTTCTTTCTTTCTTTCTTTCTTTCTTTCTTCCTTCCTTCCTTCCTTTCTTTCTTTCTTTCTTTTCTTTCGTCTGTTTCTGTATGTGTGAGTGCAGGTACCCACAGAGGCCAGGAGAGGGTGTTGGATCCCTGGAGCTGCCTGGCATGGGATTGGGAACAGAGCTTAGGCCTTCTGCAAGAGAGCAGGGTGTGCTCTTAACTGCTCAACCATCTACCAGCTCTGAGAGTTTGTCTGGCTGTCTGGCTGTTTTGAGTCAGTCTCCATGTATCCCCGGCTGGCCTGGGACTTACTGTGTACCAAGTCAGGCAGAGGTGTCAGTCATGTGCTGAGATTGCATGTGACATCTTGGCTGACGAATGTTCCTGTGAGTCTTCATGGCTTCCAGAAAGAAGGGTGGCCTGGTGCTAAATGTCTGCCTAGATCAGAGGCTACAGATAACGTGAGTTCTGGGAGGAGGTAAAAAGCCCTGGTTCCTAGGCAGACACTGGGGGAGTCTGAAGACCAGGGGCTTTGGTGTAGTAGAGAGGCTGCATCTGGCGGAGGTGGTTAGACGCTGGGATATATATAGGGGCTCGGTTATGGAGAAACAAGGACGTTGAGGTGTGGTTAGTTTTCTCCTTGCTGTGACAGTATCTTACAGAGCAACTGAAGGAAGAGTTGCTTTTGGTCACAGTTTGAGGGTACAGTCCATCACTGCAGGGAAGTCATGGCATCGGTCCCCTGTCATCAGTCAGGAAGCACGGAGGTGTGGGAAGCTGGTACTTCACCCACTTTTATCCTTTTTATCCAGCCCAGGAGGACCCAAACCCATAGAGCGGAACCTCTCACATTGAGGGTGGGTCCTGCTATATCAGGTAATCCAGTCCGGAAATCCCCTCACAGACCTGACAGGTTTATCTCATAGGTGATGATTCTAGGTCCTGGGACGTTGATCATCAGCGTTAACTATCACGGTAGAGGCCCTCCACGTGCCAGCCTGGTAACACATCACCAGAATTGTTGGGTCACCAGAATTCACATAAAGATGGAAGGAGCGAACCAACTTCACAAATTTGTCCTCTGGCTGACGTGTGTGCACTGTGACATATTGTGTGCACGCTCACACACAGTAATAAACATTGAAAACTTTTGGCCATCACAACCTGCTGTGAGTGGAACTGCCTGCCTACTGTGTTTGGGGCCTTATGTACACGCATACAGAGACATGGGAAGGAGAGAGAAAATAGGAGAGAATGAGATCCTACAGTTGTGGCTCATGCCTAAAAATCTCAGCACTTGGGAGGCTGGGACAGAAGGGCTGGTGTGAGTTCAAGGACAGCCTGGGCTGTGTGGTGAGCTATAGAATGAGACCTTGCCTCAAAACAGAGAACCACCACTGCCTGCCACTTTATAGAACTCAGCCCTTGAACTTTATTGCCATTGTTTCTGAAAGCCATGTCCAAGTACTAGAGCCGATTATGTGCTTGTAACTCTGTAGTACATGGTTTTGTTTCCTGCTTTTTCCTTTCCTTTTTTTTTTTTAAGATTTATTTATTTATTATGCATACAATGTTCTATTAACATATACACACCAGAAGAGGCACCAGATCTCATTATAGATGGTTGTGAGCCACCATGTGGTTGCTGGGAATTGAATTCAGGACCTCTGGAAGAGCAGCTGGTGCTCTTTTTTTTTTTTTTTTTTTTGTTTTGTTTTGTTTTGTTTTTCGAGACAGGGTTTCTCTGTGGCTTTGGAGCCTGTCCTGGAACTAGCTCTTGTAGACCAGGCTGGTCTCGAACTCACAGAGATCTGCCTGCCTCTGCCTCCCGAGTGCTGGGATTAAAGGCCCGCGCCACCACCGCCCGGCGCAGCTGGTGCTCTTAACCTCTGAGCCATCTCTCCAGCTCCGCTCCCTGTTTTTTCCTTTTTAACAATAATGTACTAAATGTTTCTCACAGTGGTCCAGGCTCTCTAGTTCCTGTATCTAATGGCTTTAGTTGAGTGCTTTTGGTAGGTTTTGTTGAAAAAAACAAAACAAAACCCTTTTCTTCCCTTTTGGACTTTGGGTTTCTAGGATTTTAGTAGCACACATTATTCTGCAGATTGCCAGCTGGTGTGGTGGCCTGTGCCCGTGTTAGGAGGCTGAGGCAGGAGGATTGAGAGGCCAGAGCAGCCTGGCTGTTCAGTGCTGTTTCCAGCGGCTTCCTCCTGGTGCTCTAAGTAAGTGGTCTTTTCCTTCCTTCCTCTCTCCCTTTTGTTTCAGGAAGGCCCTTTGTTTTCTTATCCTCTTCCCCTTCTCTGCTTCTTTGTTTTCTGTGGGTTTTTGTTTGGTTTTGAGACAAGGCCTCGCTCTGTAACCCTGACTGGCATGGACCTCAGAGATGGACCTGCCTCTGCCTCTCTAGTGCTGTGATAAAGACAGACCTGTCTCACCCAGCAGAGAAGCAGGTCAGGTTCTTCCATGAGATTTTTGTTTGTTTTTCAAGATGGGCTTTACTCTGTAGCTTTGGAACCTGTCCTGGAACTAGCTCTTGTAGATCAGGCTGGCCTCGAACTTACAGAGATCCGCCTGCCTCTGCCTCCTGAGTGCTGGGATTAAAGGTGTGCATCACCACTGCCCAGCCTCTTCCATGAGATTTTAAAAAACACCTTAGCTGCACAGTCTGCACATGTCTCTGTGTAGGTATTTCTCTGTATATTAATGGTTTATGATACAGAAATTGTTTTCAAGATTTTCTTACATCATTATTTTCTTGCTTTTAGCAATATGTGGGTGAAATTGGTCTATTGCAACCTCATTTTTTAAAAGTATTCTCTCTGGCTTTTCTCCACTACCTCAGTTTTGGGGTTCAAACCCTTGCTTGGTTTTTATACATGTTTGCTAGCCAGAGCTATGTCGCCACCTCTGACTCCTTTTTTTTTAGACCGAGTCTTAGTATCCCAAACTGACCCTGGTTGAAGCTGTGCTCTTCCTGCCTCAGCCTCCCACATGTGGAATTACAGGCTGTTAGTTCTAGCTGAGTCCTTTCACTTTTCATGTCTGAGAACTCACTGCTTGCGTCGTGTATGAACACAGTTTGGGAGACAGTTGGTCCTCTGTCCATGCTTCTGGCGTCTGTGTATCTGCAGGATGGGGGAAGGCCGTGGCTGGGTGTAAAAACAAATAGATGAATAAATAATAAACAGAACCCCAGGAGTCTGTCCTGAACATGTTTGGAACTTTTCTTCCCTTGTCACTACACTTCCTACACCGCCGTACGGTGTAGGCAAACTCTCAATGCAATGCGTCATTTACGTTTTATTAGTAATGAAAAGTGACCTAGAGATTGACGCATCTGAGAGGGGGTAAGCTCTGCAGATCCTGCAGCTTACACACGGTCTGTACGACTGACCATGACAGCTCTGGTGTTGTGGGGGAGGGTCCTGGCATCAGGGCCTCTTGGGTACTGAGAGATGACTGGATTCCTGTGTACCTGTGTGTAATAGCTCCCCTCCCTATGTCCTGTGTGGAATAACTCCCCTCCCTATGCACCTGTGTAGAATAGCTCCCCTCCCTATGCACCTGTGTAGAATAGCTCCCCTCCCTATGTACCTGTGTGGAATAGCTCCCCTCCCTATGCACCTGTGTAGAATAGCTCCCCTCCCTATGTACCTGTGTGGAATAGCTCCCCCCCCCATGTACCTGTGTGGAATAACTCCCCTCCCTGTGCATCTGTGTGGAATAGCTCCCCTCCCTATGTCCTGTGTGGAATAGCTCCCCCCCATGTACCTGTGTGGAATAGCTCCCCTCCCTATGCACCTGTGTGGAATAGCTCCCCCCCCCCATGTACCTGTGTGGAATAGCTCCCCTCCCTATGCAGTGTCCCCTCTTACTGTCTCCATCTTTTCATGGAGCTTTCTAGACCTCCCACTTGTTCTCGCTGCCACTCTGGCCCTCTCCAGAGACCTTGCATCTTTCACACCCTTTTCAGATTGGGGTGGAGCTGTCCTTATCCCCCAGGGCCAGAGCTGTTCTGAATCTACTTCAGAGGATGTTGGCTTCATAGCCTCTCTGTGTCTCATAAGTCCTCTACCATCTTTGTGGCCTCAGCGATCCAAGCCAGAAACCGGGGTCTCATCCTGTAATCTCCTTCCTAACGCTCCACATCATTAAATTACCAGGTCTCATTAAGCCTGTCTAATCTTTCTAATCGCCCTCTTCACTCCTTTAATTCACCATCTAATTATTTTGGGTGTTATGTTACTGCAACAGTGTTGCTGTCTCCATTTGCTCATGAAAACATTACTTACTGGGGCTGGGGAGGTCGCGGGGTGGTTTGGAGTGATCCTGCCGAGGATCTGGGTTCAGTTCTCAGCGCCCACAAAATGGCTCCTAACCACCTGTAACTCCAGTTCCAGGGGATCAGACACCCTCTTCTGACCTCTGAGGCCTCTAGGCACACATGTGGTAGCATACACACACGCAGGCAGAGCACTCATACATGTAAAATGAAAGTAAACACATGGGCAAATCCTTTGCCTGTGATCTTGCCCTAGACGTTGAGAGGACAGTGATGAGCAGGGCCCACAGGACGCTCACGC
Source organism: Arvicola amphibius (assembly GCF_903992535.2). Classification (NCBI taxonomy): domain Eukaryota; kingdom Metazoa; phylum Chordata; class Mammalia; order Rodentia; family Cricetidae; genus Arvicola; species Arvicola amphibius. Next base: position 51,434,012 of record NC_052050.1, read on the forward strand.
TGTTCGGGATGGCAGTGAGGAGCCTGGAGGGCTTGGGAACGTGAAGCAGGGAGGGTGCAGTGGAGGAAGCAGCACCTAGGACCTGGAAGGATTAGATTCTACCGGGGGAGTCAGTCACAGGGGAGGGGAAGGAAAAATACTAAAAACAAAGACTAGTTCTGGAAAACCTGTGGCTCAGAACATATGGAGAATCAAAGCGGTGGGTATTGTGATTTTTAAAGGAAGTGGGCTGAGATGATGGAATCTCTGAAACATCTTAGCCCGAGAGTGATGCTATGTAGAACCGCAGCTTACTAAGGTCTTGGGTCCAGCGTGGAGATGGATGGGTGGTCCGAGAACACTCAGGCTGTTGCAGAGGTGCTACCAAGGGGGCAGTGGCTTGTCATGGGCTATCAGGAGAGGACAGAGGGGAGAAGACAGATTCCAGGGAGCCCTGGAGGGGAATTGGCAAACCCTTGTGTTGGGACAGACGTGGAGTAGAAAGGATGACAGTCAAGGATGGGTTTTGTTCTAGTTTGTTTTTCTGCTGTGATTGAGACCAGAGAGCGACACTGCCTCCTTCCTGGCTGTTCCCGAGCTTATGGTCAGCTATCTTATTTGTTCTAGGCTCACCACCTACAGCAGGCTGCACCCTCCTCCATCAACCAGAAAATGCCCACAGACCTGCAATACCTACAGGGCATCTGTGAAATTCCTCAGTTGAGGTTCCCTCTTCCTTAGTGACTCTAGAATTCCAGCAGGTTGACAGCTGGAGCAGCTGTAGTAGGAGCACAGAGTAGACTTTCAAACCGGTGTGGGGCCCCGGAGCAGCAGAGTCTGACGTGCCTGTGGGATCCGAGTGGAGCTGTGCCCCAGCTAGCCAGCTGTAGGATTCAGGCTAATGGGGTGGGAGATGAAGTCATGGTTGGTGATGGCAGCAAGTAGCTTACAATGGATTGGTGTCCATACTGTGTAAACATTGTGTAAACTGAAGAAGAGAACAACTTAGAAAAAAAGGCAAAAATGACAGTGCGATGGGCCTAAATACTAAATACAGAGAAGATGAAGCCACGTGTGGGGCTCATGTCTGTAACTCCAGAGCTTGGGAAACAAAGACAGAGACACAGTAGTTCAAGGCCAACCGTGACAGCCACGTAGTGAGTTTGAGGCCAGCCTGGACTAAGTGAAACCCTATATAGACAAAAATAAAAAATAACAGGGCAGCCGGGCGGTGGTGGCGCACGCCTTTAATCCCAGCACTCGGGAGGCAGAGGCAGGCGGATCTCTGTGAGTTCGAGACCAGCCTGGTCTACAAGAGCTAGCTCCAGGACAGGCTCTAAAGCTGCAGAGAAACCCTGTCTCGAAAAAACCAAAAAAAAAAAAAAAACAGGGCAAACGGTCTCACCTTCACCTACAGCTTTACGGTATGGATGGAAATCCCAAGTTATGCCATGATAAAACACCATTTCACAGCCAGCAAGCAGAACAGAGAACAGTTTAGCCAGCGCTTCGGAGGCTGAGGCCAAAGGCTCACTGGCCTCCAGCTGTGTGAGTTGCCTGTTTTTTTCGGAGCGCTCAGCTCTATACTCTCAGCAGCAACATCTAAGAGTGCCTGGCGTTCTTTATCTTCCTGGCATTGCCTGTGTTGCGTTTTGTTTTTGTAGTGGTGAGGATCACAGCCAGGACTTTGAGCTACACTCCAGCACGGCACTAAAGCTGTCAACTTAAGATTATTTTGTTTTCATTGCTGTTGTTTATTAGCGTGTGTGTGATGTGTAGGCATGGGTGCAGGTGTGCTTTGGCCTTCATGGGAATCAGGTGACAGGTTTGTGCTCTCTCCTTCTCCCCGCTCCCCCCAAGATAGGGTTTTTCTGTGTAGCTTTGGAGCCTGTCCTTGAACTCGCTCTATAGACCAGGCTGGCTTGAACTCAGAGATCTACCTGTCTCTGCCTCCCGAGTGCTGGGGTTAAAGGTGTGCACCACCACTGCCCAGCTCCTCTCCTTCTGTCTTTACGTGGGTTCCAGAGATCAAACTACGGTTGCCAGGTTTGCATCGCATGTGCCTTTGCCCACTGAGCCGACCCAACACCCTCACCCCTATTTTTCTGTTTTTTTTTTTTTTTGTTTTGTTTTGTTTTGTTTTGTTTTTGAGTCAGACTTTCGAGTAGCTCTGGCTGACTTTAAATGTCTTATCCTCCTGCCTGTCTCTCGAGTGCTGGGATTCTGGGGTTGCAGGCATGAGCCATTTACGCCTGGTTCAAGCCCAGCGTTTTGTGAATGCTAGGCAAGCAACCTGCCTGCTCAGCCACACCCCGGCCCCTGTGTTCCAGCTTTTGAGGCAATGTCTAAAAAATATATTTATTTCATTTGCATTGATTTTATTTATTTAGTTTTAATTTCTTTTCCCCCTGAAACAGGGTTTCTCTTTGTAACAGCTTTGACTCTCCTGGAACTTGCTTTGTAGACAAGGCTGACCTTGAACTCACAGAAATCCGCTTGCCTCTTGCATTGATCTTTTGTCTGATGTATGCCTGGTGTACGTGTGTGAGGGTATCAGATCTTGGAGACAGAGACAGTTGTTAGCTGCTGTGTGGGTTCTGGGAATTGAACCTGAGCCCCCTGGAAGAGCAGCCAGGGCTCTGAACCACTGAGCCATTTCTCTAGCCCTTTTTTAAAATTATTATTATTTTTGCCAGGCATGGTGGCCTGTACCTTTAATCCCAGCAATCCAGAGGCGATGGCAGGTGGATCTCTGTGAGTTAGAGGCTAGCCTGGTCTGCAGAGTGAGTTCCAGGACAGGCTCTGAAGCTACACAAAAACCCAGTCTGGAAGAACAAAAAAAAAGAAGAAGGCTGGCCTTGATCCACTTGATAAAGGCAAATGCCTTTAACCATTAAGCCGGCTTGCCAGTCCTGACCTGGAATTCTTTAAGTATTTCAAGTTGGCATTGAACTCACCGCGACTCCTGTCTCTATTCAAGTGCTGGGGTTACAGGCAAGAGATACCACACTCTGACCTTTTCTTCAACTGGATAGAAAGGCTATAGGCATTTGCTTGTTTGTGGTAGTAAAGATTGAACCCGGGGCCTGACGCCTGCCAGGCAAGTATTCTCCCACTGAGGTGGGTCCATGGCCCTTATTTTGCTGTTAAATGTTTGTGCATTTCCTGGGGATGGAGCCTGGTTGGTAGGACACTTGTTTCCCATGCATGAAGTCCTGGGCTCCTTCCCCAGCAGGGCATAAACAGGGATGGCAATGCAACTGCAACACGGTCCCCTGGAGGTGCCAGCAGGGAGCTCAGGCGTTCAAGACCCATTTGGGATCTGGGAAACCCTGTCTGGGGGGGCACAAATCTAAGATGGCTCTGCAGGTTAAGATCTGAGTTAGATTTCCAGGACCCCCATGTGGGAAAGGGAGAATGCTGTTGTTCCCCGACTTCCACGTGTGTGCAGTGTGACGTGTGAGCACATACATACATAGCAGTCGAAAAAGTCTTTGCAGGTTTGGACTTTGTTTTTGCATTGCTAGGGATCAAGCTCAGGGCCTTTCAAATGGCCGGCAATCTGCTTTGCCGCTGAGCTAAATCCCTAAGGCTTGATAATCTTTTTAAAGGGTAAAATGGCATAGAACCTCCTTGGTTCTTTGTCTTTAGATGAGGGTATTATTTGTGTCTTGTGTAAGTGTTTAAAAAAATTTATGGCCTGGAGGTGATGGCGCAAGCCTTTAATCTCAGCATTTGGGAGGCAGAGGCAGGTGGATCTCAGTGAGTTCGAGGCTAACCTAGTCTACAGAGCAAGTTCCAGGACAGCCCGGGCTACCCAGAGAAACCCTGTCTCGAAAAAAAAAACCAGACCAAAAAAAAAAAGAAAAAAAAAAAAAGCAAACGATTATGACTCTACTGAGATTGACTGCGTTTGGTGGCTCTAGCCTGACTTCAGAGCCTGCGTTACAAGCTTGGACAGTAAAGACTGCTCTTTATGCCATCTGCTTCCTTCTCCCTCAGGAGTCCTCCACTGAGTCACAACACCCCCTGGGGGAGGGGCCCAAGCTTTCACCTGCTTTCCCCTGCCAGTGACCCCAGCATTCCCACATCTCTGTCCAGGTTCCTGTCCTTCGAATGGTGGAGGGTGACACCATCTATGATTACTGCTGGTATTCTCTGATGTCCTCTGCCCAGCCAGACACCTCCTAGTAAGTGTTGCATGATGTCCTTCATGTGCCCCTCATCATGCATTCCCATCATCTCCTTACCCAGCCCACACACCCAGGTTCAAGGAGGCCTCTCCTTAGGCTGCCAGGGCTACCAGGAGGGTGGGGGAAGGTGCTCAGTGTGCCCTTCTGATGGAAGCTGCGAGGACTGGGCACTTGGCTTCCTTCCCTTCCTCTGACAGGCAGTGCCAGGCTTCAGTGTCCGTGTTTCTCTCAGTGTGGCCAGCAGCAGCCGGGAGAACCCGATTCACATCTGGGACGCATTCACTGGGGAACTCCGGGCTTCCTTCCGCGCCTACAACCACCTGGTACCGACTTCCCTGCCCAGCCCCTGTGCTCACTGTGGCCCCGCCTTCCTTTCCGGAAGGCAGCTGAAGCTCCGCAGGCCTGTTTGCAGCTTTCTCCTGCCCCTAGGACGAGCTGACAGCTGCCCACTCACTCTGCTTCTCTCCGGATGGTTCCCAACTCTTCTGTGGCTTCAACCGGACCGTGCGTGTCTTCTCCACGTCCAGGCCTGGTAGAGACTGCGAGGTGCGAGCCACGTTTGGTAAGCCTCCGAGGGGGAGGAGAAGAAAGAGTGGCACCTGTGAAGGGGCTTTGTGAAGGAGCTGGGGCCACCTGTGGGATTTCTCATCCTCCGTCCAAGCCTGGGAGGCACTTGCCAGCTGCAGAGGAGACACCCACTCTGGGCATGGAGGAAGTTCTCCCAGGGTCAACAAGTTGGCTAGAAAGCTGGGTTAACTCCTAACCCACCCATGCCCATCAAATGCGTACTTGGTGCTCTCAAAACCTTGCTAATAGCTAGAAATTATTTTTATTTTATCCTTTTTTTTCAGTGCGTAGGACTGAACCCAGGGTCTTGTGTTAGGCAAGCGCTGTGCCACTAAACTTTACAGAACCAAAAGGGAAGGGAGTCCATTTCCTATAGACCTGTAGCTCTCTAGGCCTTCCAGGAGAAAGTGGGAGAGAAGCGGGGAGAGGGGGCCTGAGTGATCTGGGAAGCGTCAGAGAACTTCAGATGTGACAACCAGGGTGGGGGGATGAGTCCCTCCTGCATGTCAGCATTGTCAGGGCACAGAGGTCCCGCAAACTGTCCTGTGCTAACAGCTCTCTTGTTTCCTCTCTAGCCAAAAAGCAGGGCCAGAGTGGCATCATCTCCTGTCTAGCCTTCAGCCCCTCCCAGCCCCTTTATGCCTGCGGCTCCTATGGCCGGACCGTAGGCCTGTATGCCTGGGATGATGGTTCTCCTCTCGCCTTGCTGGGAGGCCACCACGGGGGTGTCACCCACCTTTGCTTTCACCCCGATGGCAACCTCTTCTTCTCAGGAGCCCGAAAGGTATTGGTCAGAGCCCAAAGCCTATGGGTTGGCAGGAGTGGATGTCATTTGTCATGGGTTGAAACCAAGTTAGGGACTCAGGGAGGCTGAGTTGGAGGCAGGGGGGAAAGAGAATGAGAGAGGGGCACACTTTTGACCCCTGTTGTCTTCAGGATGCTGAACTTCTGTGCTGGGATCTGCGACAGCCTGGCCACGTCCTGTGGTCTTTGAGTCGAGAAGTGAGCACCAATCAGCGCATCTACTTTGATCTGGATCCGTAAGTGGCTGTGGCTCCTTCCAGGTTCAAGGATGTCAGAGAGAGTCTGTCTGCATCCTAGGCCCCTGGGTAGGAATGGCTTCTACCCCCAGAGTAATGCGTCTGCCCACAAGCTTCCCTTCTTTCCCAGGAGTGGGCAGTTCCTAGTGAGTGGCAACACCAATGGAGTTGTCTCTGTGTGGGACATCCAGGGAGCTTTCAGTGACAGCAAGCTGGAACCTGTGATGACTTTTCTGCCCCAGAAGGACTGCACCAATGGAGTGAGGTCCTCAGTTCACTGAAGGAGCTGGGGTTGGGGAGGAAGGTGGATCCCCTACCCCACGTATCAACCCTGACCTCGGTGCTGACAGATTGCTCTCTCTCCTCTAGCCTTCACCCCAGCTTGCCTCTGCTGGCCACTGCTTCTGGCCAGCGCATGTTTCCGGAGCCCACCAATAGTGGGGATGAAGGCGAGCCGGAGCTGGATCTTCCCCTGCTGTCTCTGTGCCACGCCCATCCTGAATGGCGGCTTCAGCTCTGGTGGTGTGGAGGGGGACCCGACCCCAGTAGCCCTGATGACCACCAAGATGAGAAGGGACAAGGAAGGACAGAGGGCTGTGGGGATGAGTTAATATAAAGATTTTGTATGGTGCTGGAGTCATTTTGTCTGTTTGGGGTGGCACGTGACTGGCGGGAGTTTGGAGGGAGCGACAGTAGGTTCCTTTGTCCAGCATCTGTGGGGTCTGGCATATTGTTCCCAAAACCAGGGGTTGAGAGGTGGGACCAGGCAGGAGCCAATGAAGTGCTGAGGATGGTGTGAAGTCAAGCAGGTGGGGGTGGGGCCTCATGCCATTGACTAGATGGTTGCTAGGCAACTTGGTAAACTGAGGAGCAAACCTGTTTGAAATCTCACTCCTGAGGTGGCTGCACCGGAGTGAGGGTGAGCTGGCCTGAGCAGGGGCGGCAGGAGTTCGGTGGCAGACTGTTGAGTGTGGCTGTGAGAGACTAAGCAGACAGTGACAGCCAAGTCAGCGCTAACGGCTGCACCCCGCACTGTTTACCGTCCTCCAGCTGCAGAGGGCAAGGGTGCAAGAACGCTGCCCCACTGCACCCTATAGGCAGAGTCAAGGACACCCGGGAAGGAGTGAATGGAGAAACACGGTGGCTTCCTGTTGGTCTCTAGAATGCAGCGCCAGGGCAAGGGGCTTGCTCCTTCGGCAGCGGCCCTCTGCGTGCCTCTCCATCCTCCCACCCCCCTCCTCACACACCTTGTCAAACACCCAGAATGGGAGTCTTTGAAGAGATGCTGTCAACGGGGGCCATGGTGGGGACCTCAGTCAAAGGGAAAGGGGCTGCCTGTGGAGGATTGGGCAGGAAGGAGAGGAATGCCGCCCCTGCCGGGAGGTGCTGAAAGCCTTGCTTCTTACACCCAAGAAGGCAGCTCCTCCCTTCCCCCAGGATAATTGGAAACAGCCCTTCCTGTAGAGTGCAGCTTTGGGGGTTATAGGTACCCCCTTTTCCTCTCCCAGTCCCACTTCTCTCCATGATCACCTAAGAAGGGTCAAAATTTACTCCCTTGTCTCCACCTGATCCACAGAAAACAGCCAAGGGTCAGAGAAGCTGTGATACAAGGGACTCTAGGAAAGGGGTTCAGCAGCCTAGGTTGTATTTTCGGTTTTTCCTAAACTCCCTGTGTGACCTTGGCAAGTCACGGGGTACTCTCTGAACCCGGGTAGCTCTGCCCCCTCCCACTTCGCCCAGGTAGACCACCAACTTAGCCATACTCTGTGAAGTGCCCCGCCTTCAAGGTTATCATTACCCTCTCCAGGCCGCTCGGAAGCAGCGGTGTTTTGGGATGGCAGAGGAGCGGGCTGCGGGAGCACAGGGAAAGGTTTTTCGGGGCGGATAGGGCAAGAAGCTTTCTAGATGGTAGCGAGGAAGATTCCACCCGCTCAGGCAATCGGAGGGCAGGAAGGCAAGCAGAAACTCATCCAGAGACGGACACTGCGAGAGACAAAGGGGGCGTGAGAGACCGCGCGGGGCAGCGAGGCGGGGTGGCGGACGGGAGGTGCGCGAGGTGAGGGAGGTGTGGGGGGCGTGGGCCGCTGGATGCGACGCCCGCTCCGACTGAGCTCCAGCTCCGGTTTTTCCCTCCACCATGCTCTCCCCCTCCCCGCCTCTCCTTTAACTCCCCCCTCCTGGGCTCGGGACTGGTTTCCTCCCTTAGCCTGCTGCCCTCAATCCCGGCGAGGCTGGGGCTCCGGCTCGGTGTCCCTTTCCTCGCTGCCTTGTCCGGCACCCCATGCCGCCCCCGCCCGGTCCTCGGCTCCCCATGTCCCCCACGTAGCCCGGCGCACAAATCCCGAGGTGCTGGCGCGTGGGCCGGGGGCGCGTAGGGCGCCTGCAGACGGCCCCTGCAAGGGTTCTTGTGGAGCTGAGCGCTCTGGAGCCCGGGCACAGGCACAGCAGAAAAGAGGGTCCTTGTGGGAGCTGGGGGTGATTAGCCACCCACCAGGGTGACTGGGGCTCCACAGCGTGGTATCCACCCCTGGGGGGTGAGAGACTTTGGGGGAGTTGGTGCCCCGCCCCCAGACCTTGGTAGGGTCATGGGGACCCCCCATTTTGGACCAGGGGGTGTGCAAGTCGGGGCCATACTGCTGCTAGGTTTTACGGGGCTGGTGTCTGGACTCAGCCTAGAGCCTGTCTACTGGAACTCGGCAAATAAGAGGTGAGTGGCCTGGGACTAGGGAGACTCCAGCTCCCGTGGGTAAGGGATATGGAAGCTTTGAGACTAAAGGGTTTGGATTCTGAGCTGGGAGGAGGCTGGCAAAAGGGTGCTGTAGCACTGAGGTGAGGTGACAGGTTACAAGACAGCAATGATCTTAGGAGCCAGAGCACAGAGCTGGATGTGGGTGGTGATGCCTTGTGTCAGGAGTTTGGAGACCTCACAGGGGCAGAGATAAAAAGTTCACGGGCAGCGAGAGGGCAGTGGAGTGGCTATTTGGATCTGTGGGAGACCTGTGTCATCTGGGTTGAAGCGAGCCTGGTTAATGTCAGCTCTCAGGAGAGAGGTGCTGACTAGGTGCTGCTGAAGCAACTGAGGGGAAGGGCAGAGATGCCCAGCTCCCAGTTGCAGCTCACCATCCCAACTCGCCTTCCCAGCCAGAGGACTAGTGAACGACTTGTCAGTAGAGTATATTCCTGTCTCCCTGGTTTGGTGGACTCTTTCTAGGGTGAGCCTTGAGCCTCCTCAAGCCTCTCTCCTTTTCCTCTTGCTGCTGGAGTCCCGAGGATACCATTGCCCTCTCCTATTCTCCTGGCTGCAAACCTCCCATCAGGGACTCTTCCCTGGCATGCTTGCTTTGGGTTGAAGAGAGGCCAAGGGTCAGTCACACAGGGCAGACAGGACCTGTGGGAGGTCATCTAAGTGATTTGCCTCCGTGGTGTTTTTCATGACCACCAGCACGAGAGAGTTCTGTTTCAGAAACTTCCCACTTCCCTGGGGAGGCCCCGAGAGGTCCTGGGAGGGAGTGGGCTTCCGAGTTTACCAGGTACTTGGTCTAATCCTAGCTCTGCAGCTTGCGGCTGTGCAGCCTTAGGCACATCACTTAACCTTTCTGAGTTTGTGTCTTCAGTCCTTGCAGCTGTTAGGAGGATTGGAGGCAAGGTATTTGGACGTATTATGTGCTCATGAAAGGAGAGGTAGGATCGGTTTTGTTTGTTTCCGTGTTTTGCTTTCTGGCCTCCCTGCCCTGTCCTAATCCTGGTACACCCTCTTCCTCCAGTATCTTGGTAGGGGTAATCTCAGGCTCTCCCACCTGTCAGCAACTCCTGGCTGCAGCTTTGAGTAGTAGGTGTAGTTTGAGGGTATAAATTGGGCTATCCTGAGAGGGTAGAGAAAAGGCATTAGGGTGTCTGAGACTCTTTTGGGTATTGGGTGGGAGCCTGGTCATTTGGGGTCTGGACAGATACTGGGCAACAGACTCCTGGGACTCAGTTTCTACTGTGGATGTAGGGGCAGGGCTTGCAGTGGCAGGTAAGTTGAGGCTGTGCTGGGGCCCATGGGTTCCCTAGCTTATTGGCCAAGGATCTATGCTGGGTTGTGTCAGTCATGGTCACAGAAGTCAACTACTTCAACTCCAAAGCAAGAGAGCACTTTCCTCAGAAAGTTTAAGCCCCAAGGTGGGATGCAGGAAGGAGACTGATCTGGGTGGTCGGCCCCTGTACGTTGGTTCTCATCGGCCCCATTTTGATCAATGCCAAACTGGCATTTGCTTCGTATCTCGTTAACTGGCTAACTTGGGGAACTGGTCCGGATGCCCCCACGCCCCCCTCAACCTCTATCTTGCCCCTTTTGCCCTGAAATTCAGTGGTGGCCTGCAGGAGGGGGAGGTTCTACCCCCATGGTTGACTGCCATGGAATAGTGAAATCACCTGGGAGGGGTGGGCTGTGTGGTTCCAGAGAGGCCAGCTCCTTGGTAACTGGCATCCCGTTGCCATGGCAACGACACCGGCGATGGAGCGGGAGATGGCAGTGTGCATGTGGTGAGGGCGGGCTGAAGAGTGCATTTGGGCACACCAAGGGGCAGGAGACCTCTGAGCCTGGCCTCCTGCTGCTTCTGATGTGAGCTAGCAGGGCCCTTGGTGCCCGAGCTTACTGAACACAGGACTCAAACAAAGGCGATGGGTGGGAGCTAAGAATTGCTGTCCTGGAGGGTTGGGAGGGAGTGAGGGAAAGCTTTGGGCACCACACCCCTGACATCGCTTCCTTGTCTGCCTTGTCTTCCCTGTAGGTTCCAGGCAGAGGGTGGTTATGTGCTTTACCCTCAGATCGGGGACCGGCTAGATCTACTTTGTCCCCGGGCCCGGCCTCCTGGGCCTCACTCCTCTCCCAGTTATGAGTTCTACAAGCTGTACCTGGTAGGGGGTGCCCAGGGTCGGCGCTGTGAGGCACCCCCTGCCCCAAACCTTCTTCTCACATGTGACCGGCCAGACCTGGATCTCCGCTTCACCATCAAGTTCCAGGAATACAGCCCCAACCTCTGGGGCCACGAGTTCCGATCCCACCATGATTACTACATAATTGGTACTGCCAGGCAGAGGGGCAGGGCCAATAGAGAGTCCCTGGGATGGAGGGCGAGGAAGGGAGGACCATTGGAATCTACCTCTGTGCATTCAGTAGTGTCCCTCCAGGGTGTGGGGAGAGACCCGGCTAGACCTTAAGTGCTGACTTCTTTGCCTGCTCTTGTTCTCAGCCACATCAGATGGGACCCGGGAAGGCCTGGAGAGCTTGCAGGGAGGTGTGTGCCTCACTAGAGGCATGAAGGTGCTTCTGCGTGTGGGACAGAGTGAGTGGGGCTCGGGGACACCCACTAGGAGCTGAGGGAGATTTAGGTAGTCCCTGTAAGTCAGGGGCAGCTATCTCAGCCCACTCCTTTGTGTCTTCCCTATCTTCAGGTCCACGAGGAGGAGCTCTACCCCGAAAACCTGTGTCTGAAATGCCCATGGAGAGAGACCGAGGGGCGGCTCACAGCCTGGAGCCCGGGAAGGACAGCCTACCAGGTAGGAACCAGGAGCCAGTCACTGCCTCCTCTGCTCTCAGACCCCAGCTGCCCTGCCATCACCCCCTTCCGCCCTCCCTCCCTGTTTTGGGGGCGGTGATACAGGAAAGAGGAGAGAGGATGGGAGGGTGGGAGGGAAGTGGAAGCCAAATGAGGAAAAGACTCAATTAGAACTAATTAGCCAAGTCAGTGCTTCAATCAGTGCTGTCAGAGAAGTGGGGGGACTACATGGCAGGGAGCTGTAGGCTGGACACCTGGATTTTGATCTGGGCCTGGGGGGAGGGAATGTGGGGTACCTAAAGGGCCTGGGCACTGCTGGGGAAACCCATGATGGGGACCCCCAGGGCTGGGTGTATCCAAATATCCAGATGGTTCCTTCAGCCCCTACCCCTCTTTCCTCCTTCACCCCTTCCCTGCCAGGTGACCCCAACAGCAATGCAACCTCTCGGGGTGCTGAAGGCCCACTGCCCCCTCCCAGCATGCCCGCAGTGGCTGGGGCAGCAGGGGGGCTGGCGCTGCTCTTGCTGGGCGTGGCAGGGGCTGGGGGTGCCATGTGTTGGCGGAGACGGCGGGCCAAGCCTTCGGAGAGTCGCCACCCTGGTCCTGGCTCCTTTGGGAGGGGAGGTTCTTTGGGCCTGGGTGGTGGAGGGGGGATGGGACCTCGGGAGGCTGAGCCTGGGGAGCTAGGGATAGCCCTGCGGGGTGGTGGGGCTGCAGACCCCCCCTTCTGCCCCCATTATGAGAAGGTGAGTGGTGACTACGGTCACCCTGTGTACATTGTGCAGGATGGCCCTCCCCAGAGCCCTCCAAACATCTACTATAAGGTATGAGGGTTCCTCCCTCCTGGCTTTCCTCAATCCAGCCCTCCACGGGGTGCTCCTTCAGTTTAATTCATGGTGTGAGGGACACCTGCGCCATAACCTTGGCCCCCCTTTGCCCCACCAGCTCCTCAGCTCCTCCTGGCTGTTGCCCTCTTCTGCAATTTTAGGATCCCTTAAGACTTGACCACACCTCTTCCCGCCCTCCCCCACCCTCGTCTGGCTGCGGGCACCCCTCTAGTCTCTGCCTCTTGGGGAAGGGGGCACAGGCTCAGCCTCCTTTAATCACGACACAGGTGTCCTTGTTCCCTCGCCCACCCGGAGTAGGGGTGGGACGGTCTGTCTTTTGGTTGGCACCTCTTTCTGCCTCTCACAGTTTCTCCTCTATCTCTTATTCTCTCTCCTGTCTCTAGGTCTGTTTTCCCCCTCTTCCCTAGCACCCTCCTCCTTCCATCTCCTTCACCCTCTTGGCTTCTTGTCCCGTGCCTCTCACGCGTGTCCTGGGTTGGTGCCTCAAAGCGTCTCTCCCCTTGGCTCTTGGCCCTTCCCAACTTTCCATATCAACTGCTCCCCTCAATCCGCCCAAAGTGGGGGCTTTGGGGGGGAACATTGTGACTCTGGGCATGGGTACTGGGCCTCTTTCCCTGCCCTTTTGTGTCCTTACTCCAGCCATTTGGGGTGGTTGGGTCACAACTACTACCATGAGAAGAAGTGTCCTGTTATGTCCAGTGGGGACATTATGGCCTTGATCTGATGCCTGATGGGAAGTGATCAGATCAGATGATCTGATCAGATGGGAAGTGACTCGCTCCAGACAAGAAGTGGCCAGGCCTGGACAGAAATGGCCTGGGAGGTGGCAGAAGGAGTAACAGCAGGAACTGGAAGTGCCTTCATCCAGGACAGGAAGTCGCCCTCCTGAAATAGGAAGTGGTCTGGCTGGAATTCCAAGTGGCTTAGTCTGGGGAGATGGTGGGGTGGGGGTGGGGGCATGGAGAGTGGCTGGTTCTTACCCTGTGGAGAAGGGGCAGGAGGGACTTCCTGTTTTAGGAGGAAGCTGGAACTTACCACTGTGAGAGGACAGATGTGGACTGAGAATTTTCTAGGTTCTCAGTGGCACTTCCCAGGATCTCCCTTCCCTTGTGCTCTGTGCGATTTTTAGGACAGCTAAGATGACTGCCACCTGCTGTGGCAGGCCCAGTTTGTCTTGTTCTCCCTGACTGTACCCCAGTATAATCTCTGTTGGTCAACAGGACTCCCCCAAGAACCCACATGTTCTCCCCAGTGACCAGATGGCTGTCTTGTTCATGCCTTCCTCCCTTCAAACCCGACACAGCACCTTCTTAGTGACCAAGAGGTGGTCTAGCGACTGGTCTAGCTGATGGCAGTTATTAGCACTGGTTGCTGTTTCCATAGTGACAAGCCTATACCTCTTCCTACTCTTTAGTGCACAATGGGCTGTTGCCTCAGTTTCCTCCCAGTTCAATTTTGTTAGATCAAAGCTGCCCTTAGGCACCAAGTTGGCCACCTCAATCACCAACTGACACGGTTGCTTTGCCCACCGGAGGAGGTCGTTTCTTCTCTCTGGTGCTGTAGTTCCTAGCTCCTTCCAGGGAACAGGAAGTTGATATTGCCATGGGGGAGGTGGCGGGGTATGGCCGTCACCTCAATAGTTTTACTGTAAAAGGGAAATTTGAACAACAGAAAACAGAAAAAAAAGAATAAAAAACTTTAAAAGTTGCTGAGAAGGCTGGAGATTGACTGATGGGAATCTGGGAATCTGGAAGGCAGCGTGGCTTTCACACTTGCGGTCAGCAGAGGGTTGGGCCCATGGAACCAAGGGGCCTGGGGAAAGAAAACACTGGTTGGAGTGAAGTGGGAAGTTTATGGAGAGGGAATCATGGTGGCCTCAGAAGGCCGAAGGAGGCAGCCACCTGTAGAGAGGGCCTGCTGGAACACTCGGATAACAAGTGCCAGTACTGTTCACATGGGGTGGGGGTTGTGTGGGCACCAAGCTACCAAGCTAAAACAAAGCCCTGGGGAGAGGACACAAGTCACCGTTAGCATCACTGTGGTAAAAATGGTCCCCTGAAGGTCTGTTTCCTACTTCCCTTCCCCCAAGGTACCTCTGACTTGGGAGTTTTGTTGTTGGTGCCAGTGTGACTGAAGGAATAGGGTTGAAAAGAAAATTGTAGGAAGATCACAGGGACCCAGGCATCAACCGTGGCTGCTTATATACCCAACCCAAAGCTCTTCTCCCCGAAAAGCCCAGGTGCCCATCCCCCCAGACTCAACCCCATTCTCCAACCACAAAAGCTGCCGTCAGGAGCATCACTGGGGCGAATCAGCGGGGGTCACAACCTCTGCCCTGGCTGCCCTCCCCTGACTTAAGGTTCCCTCCCACTGTCTCCCATCTGCCTGGAGGTCAAGGGGTCCCCCTTCCACTCTGTTCACAGAGACCCCCACCCATCTCAGCAAGATGCCTGGGTCCTCTGAAGTATAGGTACGAAAGGAGGGGAGTCGAAAACTGGGCTGTGTGGATTTCCTCTTGCCTTCTGAGTCCACTGAAACTGCCCAAAGTGGGGAGGCTTGAGGGGCTTGGAAGGGCTGGTCCCTGGCCCTTAGTGGGGGTTGGTTGTCTTGGAAACATCCCCTTCTCTACACAATGGGAAGCCCCCCTCAGCCTCCCGCGTGGATGGAGCCGACAGCCCCATCGCTGGCTATCAGCCTCAGGGACTTGGCAACCGTCACTATGGCAACACAGAGCCCAGCAACAGGGCCCACTGAGAAAGGGAGGGGTCCAAGACTGGGGCAGGGCTGTGAGTGTGAAGGGACAAGGGTTCTGAGAGTCCCCTTGACACATCCAGAGGTGCAGGTGGATACAAGAGGGAAGAGAAGTGGAGATAAATAGTCTCTGTGACAAACATCTCACCAAAGCAGCCAAGACATCATAACACGCTGAGAGACAGGAAGACACCTGGGGACAGATGCACAGCTGGGGAGAGAAACAGCACAGACTGCACAGCGCCCTGGGACACACCCCCTCTGAGCACTGGCATCCACAGACCCCCTGCCAACCACCTGACATTCACAACACCTACAGCCTTTCACATGCGCAGTGACTTGCGTGTTGTTTTTTAAGCTATTTGAAAATGCTGGTGACTTCCACATAGAACCACACACGCCATCTGTTGACTTTCTGGATACAAGTCCACAAACACACTCCCAGGGTGACAACCATGACAAGAATAGATGGGCAGGAGGATACTAATTCGTCCATTTGTTCATTCAGTCACTCCACATCCTGTCTACTGTGTTCCAGGTGCCACTTCAGCACCGTGTGCTAAGGCAGAGACCCTGCTTCATGAAGTCACATTTTTTGTTATTTAATGCTTTTATGTCCCCCTAGATAGTGCTAGTGTCAAACCTAGGGCCTCGGATATACGTGGCAATTACTGTATCATTGAGCCACACCCCCAGCCCTGAAGACTTTTTTGTTTAAAAATTTTTTGAGCATTTTTGCCTGCATATATATGTGTACATCCTGTCTGTGTCTCATGCCTGAGGAGTCATGAGGGCATCTAATGCCCTATAACTGGAGTTACAGCCAGTTGTTGAGCCTTATGGGGGTACTGGGACCCAAACCTGGATCCTCTGCAAAAGCAGTAAGTGCTCTCAACCACTGAGCCATCTCTCTAGCCTCCCTTCCGCCTTTATTTGAGATAGCATCTCACTCTGCTCAAGCTGCCTAGAGCTGCCTAGAGCTGTCTGATTTTAAAACAGGGTCTTAGCCGGGTGATGGTGGCACACATCACTAATCCCAGCACTTGAGAGGGAGAGGCAGGTGGGTCTCTGAGTTAAAGGTTAGTCTGGTCTGTGGAGTGAGTTCCAGGACAGCTAGGGCCACACAGAGAAACCCTGTCTTGAAAAACCTTCAAAACAAACGACACCCCCCTCCCCCGCCACAACACATACACACATCAGCAGAGTTTTAGTATATCGATCAGGATGGCCTGGAACTCAGAGGTCCACCTGTCTGTGCTTTCTGAATGCTGGGATTAAAGGGGTGCAGCTCCATGCCTGACCTGTGTTTAGCTTTTGAAGTCTTTCTTTCTTTTCTTTTTTTCTTTTCTTCTTTCTTTCTTTTTTCTTTTTTCTGTGTAAACAGGGTTTCTCTATGTAACAGAACCCTGGCTGTCCTGGAACTCGCTTTGTAAACTAGACTGCCCTCGAGCTCGGCGATCCACCTGCTTCTCTGCCTGGGATTAAAGGCGTGTGCCACCACACCCAGACTGAAGTCCACATTTTGATGGGGACCAGCACATTGCAATTTTATCATGAAAACAGACGTCAAGTCTGAGATGGGAAGAGTTAGAAGCCAGCCTGGACTACAGGGTGGGCGAGGCTACGGGGTGGGCGTGGCTATAGAGTGGCAAACAAAACAAGATCAAACAAACAAAACCCAGAGTAACAGGGTAAATCTTTCAGAGTTGGAGGGTCCCTGTGAGACAGCCAGGAAAGGCCCACCAGGCAGAGGGAAGAACAGGCCCAAAGGAAGAGAAAAACTTGATGTGTTTGATAATAGCAAGGACATCTTCCTTATTTTTGTTCCAGATAGTCCCTTTCTCTCTCCCTAGCCTCAGCCCAAGGGGCAGAAAATCACTTCAAGAAGCTAGTCTAGTCAGGAGTGGTGGCGCACACACCTTTACTCTCAGCACTCAGGAGGCAGAGGCAGGTGGATCTCTTAGTTTGAGGCCAGCCTGGTCTACATAGTGAGGTCCAGGACAGCCAGAGCTACACAGAGAAACCCTGTCTCAAACAAACAGAAAAGGAAAGCAGAATAGCTGTCTAGCTTGTTCTTCCATCTCCTCCTCTTTGTTTCCTGTGTGTGTTCAAGCCCTGGGAGGACAGGGTGATGCTTGGAGTTTTTGGGAGCCCCCGACACAAAATCCTGAGCAGGAAGCTGAGTGTGGTGGCAAGAGTTTATAATCCCAGCACTTGGAAGGTGGAGAAGGCTTGTGAGCTGGAGGCCAGTGTGCCCTATGAAACCCTATCTCAAATAAGCAACAAAATAAAATAAAAACGAAATGAAAAAGCCATGTCTAGAGCAGGCATGCAGAGCAGAATTAAAAGAAGCAAGTAGGCTGGGGACCTCGATGTTAAAGCTGCCCTTCCCAATAGCATAAGATCAAGGGCATCCTGGGGGCCGATCTGCCAAGATGCAGGCTTTGCCATCCTTTGCAGCTTAAGGGATACAACTTCCACCCATTTGGGGCATGGCTTGCTTTGGAGAATACAGAGATGGGGTGAGGAGTTGCAATAGAAATTTCTCTTTAAAAATGTGTGTTCCTGTGTGTGTGTGTGTGTGTGGTGGGGAGCACGCATGCCATGGTGTGTGTGTGGAGGGCAGACACCAAGCTGCGGGAGCTGGTTTTTTCCTCCTGTCATGTGGGTCCCCAGGATGGGGCTCCAGGCTTTGCAGCAGGTGCCTTTACCCTGGTGAGCCAGCTCACCAGACTGCAATACAAATACCTGGTGGAGAATGTTTGATGTTACAAGTGAGATTTAAGTTAGAATGAAGAAGGAGTGGGGACTTCCTAAAGGGAAAGTGGGCACTTACAGACATGGGGCTCCCCCTTTCCAGAGAGAGGTTCAAGGTCTGTGGGCAGGTTGGGAAGGGGGCTGCAGGGTGGGTAGAGGTAGGGTGCTGGCTTGCCTGGGTTTAGAGCGAGTAGGTAGGGTCTAGCAAAAAGACGCTGAATGGTCACAAGCAGGTGCCAAGGATCATGCGTGGCAGGGCAGGTGAGGTGTGGAGGGAGTTCGAGGCCACCAGTTTCCAGGTACCCGTGGTCCTCATGAGGGAACCGAAGCAGTCCATTTCCTGGTTCTCCCTCTTCCCTGTCACGGCTCCCCCAATGGCACTGACTGCTGGGGTGGGGGCCCCCACGAGCAGCCTCAGGGGGCAGCAGCTGGTGAGTCAGGAGGAATCTGTGTGCTCAGCAAACAGCAGCCTTAGTGCCCAAGGGCTTCCTCCTCCCTCATCCATCAGCCTTGGCCAAATGTCCCTGCATTCCCACCACCCCAAGGGGACTGGGGCTGGGCCAGGGTCCCCAGGGGAGTGAGAAGGGGATGGGTGTGGGGAGCTGGGGTGGGGCTTAGGGTTTCCACCCACTGGCCTGTGTTCTCTTCTCTTTGGAAGTTCTTCAGGTCTTGGAAAGACTCTTGCCTGGCCCCTGCCACTGTGGGGGCATCAGCTACAAATCACCTGTGGGGGGCTGCTGCTGGAGAAAAGGGGAGAGGGATGAGCCGGGGTTAGAAGAACCCGCTCTAGTTCTCACGGGACTAGTCCAGGGATGGTCAGCAGGGAGGTTGCTGGCACAGAGACCCTGTCTCCCAGACTGGCCTCTTTCCTGATGGATGCTCTGGTCAGTCAGTAGGGACTCTGACCCCCTGGACATCTGTCTTCCTACCTTCTCTTAGCACCCAAATCTCATGCCCTGCTTCCTACTAAGATCTGGAGGTATAGCACCCCACTTCACCCAAAATTTGCTATTACCCACTGGGGACTGTGACTTGTAGATCTTAGCCACTGGCTCCCTCTCCCCCTCAACCCTTACTCCCCTCAGGGACCCAGGCGTCCTGCCCACTCCCTTCACCATAGCAACCATTCTTCTTGAAGTTGCTTAAGACTTTAATATCATTTCATTAAGTCAGTAAGTTCAGGGAAGGTTGGGAGTACAAAGGGACAAGGAGTGGGCCAAAACGGACCAAGGTAGGGGGGAAGACAGGAAGAGGCCCCCTTCTCCGTGGAGATGACTCTGAGAAATCAAATATTGACAGTGAGAGAGCAGGCCTTATTAAATCTGGGGCAGGGGTGTGTGGGGGTAGCTGTGGGAATGGCCGGATGCCTGGGTTCCGAGGTTGATGAAGGTTCTGGGAGGAGAGAAGCCGATAGTTGGAAGGATGCACTCAGGATAAGGGACTCCAAGGAACAACTGGTCAGTTCCCTGTCCTTTGGATGTGCTTGGGCTTGCCACTCTGGCTGCTTCTCAGCTGTCCCCTAGAGTCCCTAGGGGCAAGTTCCCCATCACAGCTGTGGCTGCCCCCTTCATCCTCCCCTCTACCTCCACCTCTGTTGATGAGCTTCAGCAGCGTTTAATCGGATTGAGCAGTAATTAGCAAAGCAAGATGTTTGATTACCTCTTTAGCATAATGTGGGGGGCTGGGATCCCTAGGCACAGCCACAGTTGAGAGGGGAGTCAGAAGAGAAAAAGGGTCTATGCAAAGTTCCTTTCCCTGAGGGATCTGTGAACCTGCCCTTGAGGCTCCCCACCCTAAGCTTCCCCACAAATTTCCAGTCCTTTGGGACTTTTCCCTTGGGATTCTGACCAGCTACATCGCCTCTCTCTGCCATCTGGTTGGAAGATTACCTATGTGTTCTAGCTCAGCCCCGTGTGCTGTGCAGCTGGTTTTAGGGTGTGGCAAGGCCTCTTCAGTCCCTACTTCGGCAACAGGAGTCTGGACTGGGCCGGAAGACCACACGAATCAGAGCCCAGACAGAAACCCATCTTCAGGATAATTGTGGTAGCCAGATGTGGTGGCACACCCCTGTAATTCCAGCACCCAGAAGGCAGATGCAGGACTAAATGTTTGGGAGTTTGAGGCCAGCTTGAGCGAATGGCGAAGGCGGTGGTGTACATAACGGAGGAATTGTCAATTATGGAATGATGGTGGGTCGGGTCAGGATGTGGATAAATACATTGGCCTTCAGGTGTACGAGGGACTGCCACTTCCGGCAGGACTAGACTGGCAAAATCAGACCTGTCAGGTGTGAAAATGGGGGGACTGGGGTGCCAGCTTCTCTTTCCATCCAGCAAAGAAAATGTCATCAATTTAGCTCCTCATGGAAATGCAATCAGCAGGCTCGCGGCTGGCTTTGTCTTAATTAGGCACTATTGATGGAAGCAGGGAGGGCGCCTCCCTATTCCCATGATTCTGCTTCCTCGCGGCATTTCCCACGTCTCCCTAAAGCGTCTCGCGACCCCAGGCACAGCTGTTTTTTACGCCTTCCAGCCACCAGGACGCGTAGCGCCCCCTAGCACCCGCTCAGGTCTGCCCCTCCAGCGCTCTCCAGACTGCGCTGGGACGCAGCCTTTGTTCCTATGGAGAGCAAAGCTCCTCCCCGGCAGGGTCACCTTCCCCGGGGAGTCCCCGCCTCTTGTTCGCCCCCCAAACCAGCCACGCTTTTAAAAGCCAATCCTCAGATTCAAAAAAATTCCAGTTCCAGCCTTCACCCGTTTCCCCCGCCCCGTGCCTCCCAGCAACCCTAGACCCCAATCCGGGCTAAGAAGCTGGAACAGCAGGAGGGCAGGGGTGCTCCAGCCCCGGTTTTTCCCCTGGACCCAGCTGCAGCCCTGGCTGCCTGGAAATCCTGGAGAGCTTTCTAGAAGGCGAATGAGCCTCACAGGCGAGACCCCAAGCGCCACCTGCTGGACCCGTGCAGGCCGGAGCCCATACACCTGGGGGCCAGGGTCGGGCGTTTGGGTCCCCCGTCTTTTCCACGTCCTGCGAGGCGGTGTCACATTGTTTTCATTCCCAGCCCTTCCAGCTTCGTCCTCAAATCCAGCCCGGAACCGTACCCCGCACCTTCGGCCCCCAGATTTAGTAGCTGTCGAAACCCTAGGCACCCTTGCCCTATAGTCTCAGGTCCACGCGGGAAAGACTCTCATGAGGTGGGGCCGCAGAGCAGTGCGCCTGCGCAGTGTCCGCAGGTTCCGCAGACCCACCACTTACGCTCCCTGTCCCGGGTTGCCATGGCGACGCGTGCAAGCTGGCGCGGGCTCTGGAGGGCCACGCGGGGCAGCTTCTTGGTTGGTGTGACCCAACCGTCGGTCTAGGGAGGAGAGGGTCGGCGTTGTGAGGTGTGTGTCGGGGCAGAGGGAAGGAAAGAATGCTGGGGAGAAGGGGCAGCTATAGGGCAGGAGCAGCAGCTGTGGAGGAAGCAGGAACTGGGACAGAGAGGGCGTGGGAAGGGACATCTGGTGGGGCAAGAGGAAGAGGAGCAGTTGGGGTGCAGTCAAGATGGGACAGTTGTGTGAGGGAGATACTACCAACTGGTGACCAGTTAGGGGAGCGGGCGGGTCCTGAGGTATTTTCTAGCAACCCCAGGGAGTCCCGGACTGGGACAGTTCTTCCTCATGCCTGTAGTGTGGGCCCCACTATGATGTCTCCCGAGGCTCCAGTTTGAGGCTCAGCAGAGCTAGACGTTTCCCCTGAGGCTGATGAAGGAAGCCACATTCTTGTAGTTGGTTTTATTGATTTGTTGGCTTAACAGAACGGTTTTCCTTGGAGCAAAGTACATATGCTTCAAGTTTGAAATTCATAACCCATGATCAATGCCTGTGGCAGCCTGTGGGGATGAGGAGTGGAAGCCACAGGTGGCTGCCAGGCCCTCGTTGAAGGAAGAGGGAGTGCCCAGGATGCTAAAATGTGTTCCTGGGGATTCTGGGTCCTGCCAGGGTTGCTCCCCCCACCCTTTTATTTGAGCTCCGACAGGGTCTTTTTCGTGTCCTCAATTTCTAGTCACCACTGCACAATTTGAAATTCATTATTGGATGGCTTTTGCCCTTTCTTGGTCCCAGACTGTTCTCAAGGACTTTTGGAATCTAGTGACCCTGCTGTTCTGTACTTGGTGTAGACTTAACTAATGGGGCTTAAGAATTCACAGTACACACAAAACAGGATCCCCACCCCTTGGGAGTTAAAAACTAAAGTGTCTTGTGCAAATGTTGTTCTTTGTTTCAGGCTGTGGAGATTTTAGTGTGGGTAGGAGGAGCGCTTTTCTATTTAAATAGGGAGGAAAGGAGGTACCAGGGAAGGTCGTCTGGGTTTGAGTCAGTGCCTCGACCCAGTGACAAGGACGATGGGTAGGAACTGTGGGATCTCTGTTCCCCTTCATGGGCCTTCTCTTATTCAGGATGTAGGTGGTGTGGTTGAAGGTTTGGGTGAACATACCTCAGCTTTGTTCCTGATGACTGAACACTTCCCATACTCCTCATTAGTGGGGTGTTTGTTATCTTAAAAAAAGATTTATTTTAGCTTACGTGTACACATTTGTATGTAAACATGCATGTGGGTACCGGGGATTGAACTCAGATCATCGTCTTGTTGGCAAGCACCTTTTCTTACTGAGCCATCTGACCTGTCCCAGGCTTTGATTTTTAATCTGATTCTTTAGAGAAATTTGGGTTATCCCAGGGGAAAAAAAGCAAGGACTCCATGGTCCCTCTCCCTTTTTTAATTCAGTGCTTGAAGTCTAATCCAGGGCTTGCACATTTAGGCAAGTGCTTTACTGTAACCCACAGCTTCAAGGTTCTATTGGGTATAGGCCCTGAGTGCATAGCAGGGTGTCGGTATCCCCAGAAAAGATGATCATCTTGGGTGTCTCACTTGGTATCTGAACCCAAAAGTTACTGTATTTATTGGGAGGCTGGATTGGGTGGATCTGTGGTACCCATGTACCTGCAGGTTTTGCCTTCAAGATGTCTAGCAGAACTGAGAAGAAGCGAAAAGTGGGTGGCCGGGGAGGTGCCCGGGCGGGCCGAGCTGGCCGAGCTGTTCATTCTGCTGTGACCGCGGGAGCCTCTGAGGCTGCCCTGCTCTCTGCTGACCCAGAGCCAGAGCCTGAGTCCACCAAGGAGGAGTCTGGTGAGTACTTGCTGTAGCAGAAGGTACTTAGAAATGCAGGACAGGGAAGACCGGAGAGGCTTCTCGAAGAGACAAGGTCTCTCTGTGTAGCTCTGGGCAGTGTCAAACTAGCTATGTAGACCAGGCAGGCCTGGAGCTCAGCAGAGATCTGCCCGTCTTTGCCTTACACATCTGGCATTAAAGGTGAACACCACCATGCCCAACTCAGGAGTGTCTTGGGGCTTGGGGCTGGGGAGCAGGACCAGGAAGCATGCTAATGTGACATTGTATCTTAAGACTTCAGCAGAACCTCTGCCCTACTCATTTTTGTTTATTCTTTTCTTTTTATATGTACATGTGTCTTCTTCCTGGCCAGCCTCCTATTTATTCTGTCTTAAATTTCCCATCAGCGTACCAGGAGTTCACCAGCCAATGCTTTCTCTAGTCTCTTCCTCATTTCAAGTGTTCTGGCTGTTCCCACCCCACTGTAGAGGGTTTGATCTCTTCCTTTTTCCTATTTTCACCCTGGGTGGCAAAACAAATAGTGTTTTTCTTCCATTAAGCCCATCACCATGGAGACCCAGCCTGCTTTGCCACCCTTTGAATCCTAAGCCCGGCTGACGCCTTCCACCATCTGTTGAAAGCTCCTGTGTTTTCTTCCTCATCTTGGCAGAGACTTGGTAGATTGTGGAGGTTCAGGTTCAGGGTGACAGGAAAAGAAGCCTACATGGAGGGAACAAAGAGCTTAAATAGGCTGCCTCTCGTGGATTTGCTCCTGGAGCCAGCGTGGTTGGAGGGCTTGGGGGTCTCGGTTGCTGCCAATTGTCTTCTTTTTAGATCTCTGTCCAGCGGACATGAGTCAGCGAGCCAGGTGTAACCCTCACCTTTCCAATGGGGTTCGCTGATATTTGTTAGTATCCTGTAAGGAAATAGAATCTTATGCTTGTTTTTTTTACATTTATTTATTTAATAATGATGATGATTATTTTATTATATGTATGAGGGTCTTGCTTGCATGTTTGTCTGAGCACATCACATGTGTGTCTTGTGCCCGAGGAGGCCAGGACATTGGATCCCCTGGAACTCAAATACAGACTATGAGCCCCCATGTGGCTGCTGAAACAAACCTAAGTTCTCTGGAAGAGCAGGCAATGCTCTTAACCCCTTGAGTAATCGCTCCAGCCCCTCTTTATTACATTATTTACTTCTGTATTTAGTGTGTTGTGTGTGTGCCTGCTCATGTCGTGGTGAATATGTAGAGGCTAGAGGATAGCTTGTGGGCCTTGATTCTTCCCTTCTGCAGCGTGGGTTCTAGGGATCAAACTCCTCACGTTTGGTGCCAAGCATCTTTATCTGCTGATCCGTTCTCCACCCTCTCTTTCTTCCTCCAGTGTTAAGGGTCAAGTTCAAGGCCTCATACATGTCAGGCAAGTGCTCTACCACTGAGCTATATTGCCAGCTAGTGTCCTCCTGTACTGGGAATAGACTTGGGGCTGTGGGCATGCTAGCCCTCCCCCCCCCCCCGCCGAGATGGGGGTTTTCCCAGCAGGGCTTTGAACTCTTTATCTTTCTTTTTCAGTCTCCCAGATTCTGGGACTATAGACCCGAGCCACCATTCCTAGATTCTTACTCATATTAATATTGGTGGTTAAGAGATTAAGCACAGGTCTAGGGGAAAGGCCCATGAACTTCCTCTAGGATCTAGCATTACAGATGAGTGCAGCGATATCGTCTCTGATGGTTCATGTGCTCAGTTAAAAGCAGTTTAAATTTGGCTGGCTCCACGAAGCCTGCTACCAGGAAAGCCAGGGGAGGCAGCAGGGAAGGTGTGGTTTGGAGAAAATCTGAGAAACAAAGGGGAAATACTTCAAAATGGATGCACCATCCTCCAGACACCACAGACAACTTGTCTCTCTTTTTAAAAAAACTTTTTTTTGTATGTTTTTTTTTTTTTTGATTTTAAGGTAGTAGTTTATTTTTTTTTATTTTTTTTTATTTTTTTTTCCTCATGGTTTATTTTTTTTTATATTTAAAAATTTCCATCTCCTTCCCTCCTCCTCCCCCCTCCCTCCGCTCCTCCTCCCCCCTTCCCTCCCCTCCTTCTCCCCCTTCCCTCCCCTTCCCTCCACCCATACCTCCCCTCCCTCCCTCTCAAGGCCAAGGAGCCATCAGGGTTCCCCACTCTATGCTAAGTCCAAGGTCCTCCCAACTCATCAGAATGAAGTCTCAATCCTGAATATCTATGCCCCTAATATAAAAGCTCCCACTTATGTAAAAGAAACACTTCTAGAACTCAAGGCAGCCATCAAACCACACACACTAATAGTTGGAGACTTCAACACTCCTCTCTCACCAATGGACAGGTCAATCAGACAGAAACCTAACAGAGAATTGAAAGACTTAATGGAGGTAATGAACCAAATGGACTTAACAGACATCTATAGAACATTCCACCCAACTATAAAAAACCTTTTTTCCTGCCGGGCGGTGGTGGCGCACGCCTTTAATCCCAGCACTCGGGAGGCAGAGGCAGGCGGATCTCTGTGAGTTCAAGACCAGCCTGGTCTACAAGAGCTAGTTCCAGGACAGGCTCCAAAGCCACAGAGAAACCCTGTCTCGAAAAACCAAAAAAAAAAAAAAAAAAAAAACCAAAAAAAAAAAAAAACAAAAAAAAACTTTTTTCCTTTCTTTTTAATGTTTGTTTTGAAACAGGGTCTCTGTATGTAGTCCTGCCTGTCCTGGAGCTTGCTGTGTAGACCGGGTTGGTCTTGAAGGAACAAGAGATCCACCTGCTGGGATTAAAGACATGCACTGTCGTCATACCTGGCTCTTAAAAGCTCTTACCCGTTAAAAAAATTATTTATTTTTTAAAGGCTTTTAATTGTGTGTGTGTTTGTGCACACAAGTACAGTGTCAGAGGAAGCCAGAGAGAGTGCCTTACTCTCTGGAGTCGGAGTTATGGATAGTTGTAAGCCATTTTATGTGCATGCTGGGAACGTGGGTCCTCTTCAAGAGCAATTTATTTTCTTAACCCCTGAGCCATTTCTTTAGATTCCCTTGCTTTAAAAAAATTACATCTATTTACATATGTGTGTTTGTATGTGTATATTTGTGTATGTGTGTGCATAGATGGGTGTGGAGGCCAGAGGTCGACAACATTGGGTGTCCTGCTCAATAGCTCTCTTCTTCTGATTCTTATTAATATTTTAGACAGATCTCTCAGTGAACCTGTGGCTTGCTGGTTGGCTAGACTGGCTGTCTAGCAAGCCCTAGGGATGCTTTAGTCTCTGCTTCCCCAACAATGGAGTTCTAAGGGTGCACACCCAGCTGTTCACATGGGTGCTGGGGATCCAAGCACAGGTTTGCACAGAAAACTCTTCCCTGACCGAATCCACTCCAGCTCCCAGACAGCCTTTTTATGTTGTGGTGGGGCAGGGCTGGAGAGATGGTTCAGAGATTCCGAGCTTGTACTGATCTTGCAGAGGACCTGGGTTCAGTTCCTTGTACTAAGTCAGGTGACTCCCAGCTGCCTGTAACTCTGGCTCCAGGGCATCAGATACCCTCTTCTGGACTGTAAGGATGCCTACATACTTATGTACATGTGCATACACACACGCGCGCGCACACACACACACACACACTCACACACACACAAAATAAATTTCTGGGGGTTAGAAAGATGGGTCAGCAGTTAAGAGCACTGACTGCTCTTCGAGAAGACCTGGGTTTGATTCCCAGTGCCCACATGGTGGCTCACAACGGTAACTCCAGTTCCAGGGGATCTGATGACGTCTCTCCTCCATAGCCACCAGGTACACATGTGGTACACAGACATACATGCTGGCAAGACACCCCCACACATAAAATAATAATAACTAAATTCTCTTCTTTATGGTACTGGGAGTTGAACCCTGGGCCGTGGGCACACATTCTCCCTTTGAGCCATACCCTGAACATCCTGTCCTTTTCCTTAGGTTTCCTTCAGTTACCATTAATAGGCAAATTCTAGTCAGGTTTATAGTCCTTTTCTGTATGTCTGAAAAGCTCTAATGAGGAACAGGGAAGATGGCTAGGAGGTTAAAAGCATTTGCCTCCAAGCCTGGTGACCCGAGTTCCACCTTTGGGACACATGGCAGAAGGAAAGAACGGGCTCCTACAAGCTGTCCCCTGACTGTCATGCACACTGTGGCACCCTTGTGCCTGCCCCCACCCCTACGCAAATAAATAATGTATTTTTAAAAAACCCCTCAAACCTCTAACTTGCAAATTCCCAACTCTATAAAGTCTGGCATCTAAACTTCGTTGGTGGTGAAGCCTAACCTAGACTGACTCAAAGGTATTTATGATCTGTTCAAGCCACTTAGTATACATAGTCATATATTTTACTACAGAAATACAGTAATAAAAGTTTGGTTGTTAAATATTGTTCTGGAACTCTCTGGAATGGCAGTCAGGGATTCCATACCAAACCATGTTGCATTACTTTTGTAGGCCAACTTGGCATTCAACCTTCTGTGTAGCCAAAGTTAACCTTCAACTTCTGATTCCCCTGCCTCCACCTTCTGAGTGTTGGGGTTATAGGAATGTGCCAACTGAAGATTAAACCCAGGCGTTCATACATGCTACGCAGGCACTCTGCCAACTTAGCTGCATCCCCTAGCCCCTATGTTACATACTATTTGACACTGTTAAATCTTTTTTGTTTGTTTTGTTTTGGAAACAGAGTTTCTCTGTGTAACAGCCCTGGCTGTCCTGGAACTCACTCTGTAGACCAGACTGGCCTTGAACTCATAGAGATCCAGCTGCCTCTGCCTCTCAAGTGCTGGGATTATAGGTGTGTGCCGCCACCACCCAGCAGCACTATGATTATTATTGTTGTTGTTGTTATTTATTTGTATTTATATGGATGTGTGCCTGTGTACCTGCGTGTGTCGTGGCACCTGTGTACAGAGCCCTTCTCTCCTCCTTCCAGTGTGGGCTCCTGGGATTGGTCTTGGGCTTTTAGACTCAATGGGCAAGTGCATTTAGCTACTGGGTTATCTTGCCAGCACCAGCATTTTTTTAAAGATTTATTTTATTTTTAATGGCTTATGTGTATATGTGTGTGCATCTAAGTATGGGTATTGTTCATGTGTGTGCATATGCCTGAGGAGACCAGAGGCGTAGAAAGTTACAGGCAGCTGTGAGCCATCTAACACGTGTGCTGGACATCACACACCGCAAGAGAAGAATGTGCTCTTTTATATATATATGCGGTCCTGGCTGGTTTGGAACTCACTGTGTGGACCGGGCTGACCTTGAACCCACAGAGACTTGCCTGTCAGTCCCTGCCTCCCGAGTGCTAGTGTGCATGTTTTTAAGATGATCGTTATGAGGCTCAGGCTGGCCCTGAGCTGCTTCTCCTACCTCTGCTCTCTCTCCGCTGGGAATATGTAACTGTGGGTACCACCATTCCTGGGTTTCATACAGCAATTTTAAAATCAAAGCTGTTAATAGAGCACAATCCAAAGATATGCTCATTTGATACTTAAATGCTGAGGATCAATGCCAGGAAAATATTAAGGTCTTTGTTTTCCATAATTAAACCATTATGTTTTTACAAGAACAGAAAACTTCATGTGTATAGTAAAAATCCTGCAATTCATAACATACAATATTCTCCAGTCTGAGCTGAGGTGTCTCACGCAGTGTTTGTTGGCAACGTGTTGGCGGTATGTGCAGTGTGGTGTGTATGTGTGTGTGTGTTTAGGATCGAGACTGCAGTGAACCTGTAGGATGCAGCATGGGCAGTGCGTGATGGCCGCTAGATACACCTTGGGTTCATTGTGTATTTGATTTTCTAAGTTTTCAAGAGAAAAGTTATTATATTTCATTTTTATTTATTTGTTCCCTGTGTGTGCATGTGGTGTGCATGTGCCACAGTGCGGGAGTGAGGTCAGAGGACAAGTTGTTGGAGCCAGTTCTCTCCTTCCACCATGTGGGGCCCAGAGATGAAACTCAGAGCACCAGGCTGGTGACGTGGACCTGTACTCGCCAAGCCTTCTTGCTGATCATTAAATTAATTTTGATCAGAAACCTCTTCCTGTTGCCCCATCTTCTGTTATGCAACCCCATGTGGTGTTGCAACCCACGGTCAAGAGGCTGAACCCTAAAGCATACAACCCACTGGTTTTTGACATATTTAAAAGCTGTCCGACCAACCATCAGTACTGTCCAATTTTAGAACAGTTCAGCCTCCCGAAAGAAAGCCACTTAAGCACCTTGACAAATGGGTGCCAGGAGACTCCTGAATCTTTACTGCTTTTTTCCCTCTGTGAGTGTATATGTGTATTTGTGCACATACATGTGTATATATTTAATATATGTGTATATATGCATTTATATATGCATATATGTATGCATCTTGGTTTGACCTTTTTTGTTTGTTTGTTTATTTGTTTTGTTTTTTAAGACAGGGTTTCTCTGTGTAACAGTCCTAGCTGTCCTGGAACTCACTCTGTAGACCAGGCTGGCTTCAAACTCACAGAGATCCGCCTGCCTCTGCCTCCCGAGTGCTGGGATTAAAGGCGTGCACAGCCATCACTCAGCTTGGTTTGACTTTTATTGCTGTGATAAAACACTGACCACATCCAGCCTAGGGAGGGAATGACCCATTGGCTTAGACATCCTGATCACAACCATCATTAAGAGAAGCCAAGCAGGAACTCAAGCAGGGCAGGAACCCGGGGGCAGGAACCGGAGGCAGGAACCAGGGCATTGGCCATGGAGGAATGATGCTGCTCACCGTGGCTCACTAAGCTTGCCTTTTAGATTACTTTTTAAATGTGTATGGAGGTTTTACTTGCATGTTTATCTGTGTATTACACAGGGGCCAGAAGAAAGTGTCACCTGGAACTGGAGTTACAGATGCGTGTTAGCTGCATTGTGGTTGCTGGGAATCAAACCTCTGATTTGTGTGTGGGTGTGTCTATGTGTGTCAGTGTATGCGTGTGGGTGTGTCTGTGTATATGTGTGTCTACGATGCGCGTGGGTGTGTCTATGTATGTGTGTGGGTGTGTCTATGTATGTGTGTCTGTGTATGCATATGGGTGTGTCTCTGTATGCATGTTGGTGTGTCTATGTATGTGTGTCTGTGTATGCGTGTGGGTGTGTCTGTGTATGTGTGTGTCTACGATGTGTGGGTGTGTATGTGTATGTGTGTGTCTACGATGTGTGGGTGTGTATGTGTGTGTCTACGATGTGTGGGTGTGTATGTGTATGTGTGTGTGTGTGTGTGTGTGTGTGTGGTCTGTGTTGTGTGGTGTCTACGATGTGTGTGGGTGATAATGTGTATGGTCCTCTGGAAGAGCAGCCAGTGCTCTTAATGCTGAACCATCCGTTGCTCTAGCTTAGCCTCTTGGCTTACTTTTTTTCATACAACCCAGAAGCACCTGCCCAGGGATGGCCACCCACAGTGGGCTGGCACTCCCTGGCATCAATTATTCATGAAAAAATTCCCCCACAGACTTACCTACAGGCCAGTTTGGTGGGCAGCATTTTTCTCAACTGAGAGTCCATCTGCTCAGGTGACTGTGTCAAGTATAAAATGACAACACCACCAACAAAACCCTAACCCAATGCAGTATGTGTGTATTGGTGTGGGGTGTGTCTGTCTGTGTGTGGGTGTGTCTGTGTGTGGGTGTGTCTGTGTCTGTGTGTGGGTGTGTCTGTGTATGTGTGTGGGTGTGTCTGTGTATGACTGTGGGTGTGTCTCTGTATGTGTGTGGGTGTGTCTATGTGTGGTCGTGTAGGCGTGTGGGGTGGTCTGTGTATGTGTGTCTACGATGTGTTGTGGGTGTATATGTGTACATGTGTATGTGTCTGTATGTGTGTGTGTCTGTGTGTGCGTTGTGAGTGTGTCTGTGTGTGTATACACCATTTGGGCTTGTGAATGCGATGGAGATGCATGCCACAGTGTGCCACAGTGGTCAGAAGAACGGCCTCATGGCTGGTCCTTGTCTCGTTGTTGTTTTTCTGCGCACACACCAGCCTAACTGGTCCACAAGCCTCTGAGATGCTCCTGTCTCTGTGTCCCCTTCTCCCTATGACAAGCTGGGATTAACAGAAGCTTGGACTGCTGCCTTCTGCTTCACACGGGTTTTCGAGATTCCTATTCGGTCTTTCTCTTTACTTTATTCATTTAATTATCTTTGAGACAAGATCTCACCCAGTGCTTAAGTTTGTGTTTCTGAGTGTTGGATCACAGGGTGACCCACTGTGCCCGGCTGGATGTTTGTTTATTCTGAGGCAGGGATTTACTTTGTAATCCACATTGGCACTCAGGGCAGTCCTCCTGCCTAAGTCTCCCGAGGGCCTGGATTACCAGCATGAGTACCACATCTGGCTTAAATGACTAATTAATGGTTCATTCTTTTGTGGTTGCTGGGGATGAAACCCAGAGCCTTGTCCATGCAAGGAAAGAACTCGACCCTGCATTCAGAACCTTGTATTTAGCAGCTCTCCCTCAGATCCTGATGTCACTAATCTATTCTCTTTATAGATTTCCTTTGCTGGACATTTCCTATAGGTGGGATTGTACAATAATGTGCTTTGACGTATCTGGCTTCTTTTTTACTTAGTATAGTTTTCAAGGTTCAACTATGTTGTAGCTTGAGTCTTACTCATTTTTTTTTTTTTTTTTAGCACTTTGTAGATAGCACTTTCTGTTATCTGACTATAGACTTTCTTAATGGCCTTTGGGCTGTTCTCTGCTCCTCTTCTTTCCCCTTGTCTTCTCCCACCTTCCTCCTCAGTCCCTAGGGATGGAACCCAGGGCCTCATGTATGCTCGACAGCTAAATGGACGACTGAGCTACAGCCCTTGCCCGTTTTCTGACATCCCCATTGGAACAGCGCTGCTTTGGCCATCAACAGACTCCTCAACTTCTGCCTCACAAGCTTTCCGGGGGGCCATCGAAGAAGTGGGACTTCCGAGACTCTAGAAGTGGGGTTTCCGAGGGTCATCTAGAGTGGGATTTCTGGGACTATCTTCTTAGAAATGGGATTTCCGGGACTCTCTAGAAGTGGTATTTCGGGACTATTTTCTTAGAAGTGGGATTTCTGGGACTATTTTCTTAGAAGTGGGATATCCGAGACTATCTTCTTAGAAGTGGGATTTCTGGGATTATCATAGACTGGGGATTTTCGGGACTATTCTCTTAGAAGTGGGTTTTCCAAGACTATCTAGAAGTGGATTTCCGGGAACTATCTTCTTAGAAGTGGGATTTTCTGGGACTATCTTCTAGAAGTGGATATCCGAGACTATCTTCTTAGAAGTGGGATTTCTGGGATTATCTAGATGTGGGATTTTCGGGACTATCTGCTTAGAAGTCGGGTTTTCAAGACTATCTAGAAGTGGGATTTCTGGGGGACTATCTAGAAGTCGGATCTCTGGGGACTATCTAGAAGTGGGATTTCCGGGGACTATCTTCTTAGAAGTGGGATATCCGAGACTATCTTCTTAGAAGTGGGATTTCTGGGACCTATCTCTTAGAAGTGGGATATCCGAGACTATCTTCTTAGAAGTGGGATTCCAAGACTATCTAGAAGTGGGATTTATGGGGACTATCTTCTTATAAGTGGATTTCCGGGGGACTATCTAGAAGTGGGATTTCTGGGGACTATCTAGATGTGGGATTTCGGAGACCATCTAGAAGTGGGGTTTTCTGGGTAATGTGGTTCCTGTGTTTGACTTCATTTTTGTATCTTCATTCCTCCCCCAGAGCACCTCCTAGAGGAAGCTGAAGTACGGAAAGATTGGATACCTCAGTAGATGTGGTAGGGTTGGCACCTCTCCCGAGGATCATATTCCTTCCAATAAACTGAGGAACCGAAGCCTCAGTGTGGGGTAGGACAACCTATGAGGAATTCCTTCCAGTTTGTCACTTCCTCCCACTTCTCTCTCCCTGACGGTGACCTGCTCACCACAAAGCCAGCTCATGAGTAGAGGACTCGATGATTGAGCCCCCTCTTTTTCCCCACTTGGGTCAACCCTGATTGGTCTTATGGGTGGACATCTGAAGAACTTGAACACTGAACCAACAGGTAGAGATTGTCCTACTTGGCTAGTAATTTCTAAGATATTCTCTTCCCTTCTATTCTGCAGTTCTCTTTTGGCTGAGGAGTTGATAGAGTCTGCCCTAGTCACCATGAGAAATGGGCACTAAGCCGTGTCTTTCTTCCAAGAGGATGTAGCCTTGCCTGTAGTTACGTAGGTGAGGATGAACAGTGTGCCGACCTTGCGTTCTTCTTCTCTTTAAGATTTGTTTATTTATTATGTATAGACATGCCAGAAGAGGGCACCAGATATCATTATGGATGGTTGTGAACCACCATGTGGTTGCTGGGAATGGAACTCAGGACCACAGGAAAAGCAGCTCTTAACCTCTGAGCCATCTCTCAGCCTCCCCCCTCCCCGCCCTTTTTGAGACAGGGTTTCTCTGTGTAACAGTCCTGTCTGCCATGGAACTCGTTTTGAATAATCCAGCCTGGCCTCGAACTCACTGAGATCTGTCTGTCTCTGCCTCCCAAGTACTGGGAATACAGGCATGTGCCACCACCACCTGGCGACCTTCCTCTTCTAAAAGAAGAAAAGAGACCAATGATAACCCACTGAAAAAGTGATGCCAGCTGAAATGGCACACATTTGCCATCCCTGCACTTGGGAAGCCGAAGCAGGAAGGTTATGTCGGTAAAACCAGATTCTGCTTCAAATAACCAAAAAGACAAAAGAAAAACAAAGAAAGAGAAAGTAAAACTGCATAAATGCACAAACCCAGGCAATTTATAGTATTCCTCCCGACTGTGCTGGACCCAAACCTAGGCGGTACACGAGCACTGTGCTTTGCTTTTAGATTTTGTGGTGGTTGTTTGAAATGGCCTGTAGCCTAGGCTAGCCCCACCGTCTGGAGAGCTCCAGCTGGCCTCAACACTTGCTGCCTTCTTGGCTGAGCCCCGCCTGCTAGGGTGACAAGGTGACGAATGCTTGGGTGAGCCAGGTCCCACTGCACAGGCCTATCGGCCTCAGGTTTCAGTTCTCTTGCTTCTGTTGCCTAGATATCGTTATGTAGCCATGTGTCCCCTGAGACACATGCATCTCAAGTTAAACTTTATTCTTGGTCATTTTATTCTCATAGTAACACTGTGGTGAGGTACCAGTAAACGCACACTTGAAGTACTCAGTATTTCCTCAAGCTAGATCTCTGTACATGGAGTTACCAAACATTAATAAGAATAAGTAAGGATACTAAGAGTGGGGGCTGGAGAGATGGCTCAGTGGCTAAGAGCACTGGCTGCTCTTCCAGAGGACCAGGGTTTGATTCCAGTAGCCACATGGTGGCTGACAACCATCTGTCACTTCTGTTTGATGAGGATCTGACACCTTCTTCTGACCTCCTTGGGTCCCAGGCACGTAAGCAGTGTGTGGGCATACATGCAGGCAAAATACTCACACACATAAACTAAAAATGAGAAATTAAATAAATAGGAACACTAAGAGAAAAGAACGTTGCTCATATTTCTAATACATAAGATAAAGTTTTCCCAACCAGATTGTAATATGCCCTTAATAGCCTAAAACTATGCCTGGCGGTGGTGGCGCACACCTTTAATCCCAGCACTTGGGAGGCAGAGGCAGGCGGATCTCCGTGAGTTCGAGACCAACCTGGTCTACAAGAGCTAGTTCCAGGACAGGCTCCAAAGCTACAGAGAAACCCCTGTCTCGAAAAACAAACAAAACAAAAAAGTCTAAAACTATATCCAGACTAGTCAATTTAGTACATATTAACAAAAATATACAATAAATGATGTCTTTGTTATTTTTTAAAAAGATTTATTTGTTTATTATGTATATAGTATTCTGTCTACATGTATGCCTGATCTCATTACAGATGGTTGTGAGCCACCATATGGTTGCTGGGAATTGAACTCAGGACCTCTGGAAGAGCAGTCAATGCTCTTAACTGCTGAGCCATTTCTCCAGCCCCATCTTTGTTATTTTTATATTTTTTCATTTCAAGTAAAACAGACATGTTTTCATGATTGCATTTTTAGAAAGCTGATGTGCCCTGTCTGTCTTTTGGCCTGGTATTTATTGGGCTTGGGGCTTTCTCACTGGTTTACCCACACCCTGTTCAGGAAAGCATTTAGAAAATTGTCTATTATTTCCTTTTTGGGGGGGGGGGAACTTTGTGATTCTTCCTCATCTTCCAGGGAGGCTGGAGGAAGGACAGTGTGGCGTTCCCAGTCTTCAGAACCACGTCTTCACATTGCCCAGTTTCTTTACCTCGCGCGCTACAGATGGGCCATGTCCTCTCCTCTTTTCCATCTGAGCGCCGTGTTCCTTTCGCGTGCCCCTCTGCACGCGTGCCCCCTGACTGCTGTGCCCCCTGACTGCTGTGCCCCCTGACTGCTGTGCCCCCTGACTGCTGTGCCCACTGACTGTTAGTATCTCACCCTGCAGCACCCAGAAGGGGAAACTGCTGCCGACCTCATCCCTTCCCCACACCGGCACCTCATTGCTCTTAATTCTTTGGTCCAGGCTGATATCCTGTTCCCTTAATTCCTCTTTCCCTCCGAAGTTGAGAATGCTAGAGAATGCATTCTCACAGCCACAGGCAGAAGGGAAATATTTGGGGAAGATAATAGCCCATCGTTTCCCTCTGTGACACATTCTGCTTTTATTCCTGGAGGCAGGGGAGTCTATTGTCTCCTTCCTTCAAAAGCTTGAAACCTATCATTCAGTCTTCCTCAGCTTTCTGGCATCTCCGCTCCCCTCCTAAGTCAGGTGTGTAATTGTGGAGGGGAGAATAGCTTATCCTCACAGCACTGATGGCATGTGTCTCTCTGCTCTTGGTAGAAGCCCCTTTTCCTCGCACGAGCTATGTTGACTGGACTGGCAGATTCCCAGTGGACAGAGGAGCACGACGCTGTTCTGGAACACTTTGTGCAGGACCCTACGGAACCTGCCCTCACCATCTTCGTTGACCCTATTTTTGGGTTTGAAACTGGAGCTGGCATGCCTGTGCAGGTGGGTACCCCACTTTCCATGTGATCCTCCAGGGAGCTGAAGGTGCCCAAGGCCTACGGAGCAAGCAGATGTGCAGAAAAAGATGCTGAGGTGGTAGATGTGGGTAGAGAAAGGCAAGTGGAGGCAGCGTGGTTGGAATTCAGTGGTGGAGTCTGGACAGTAGGCAGCACTCTTGTACAAGTCTTTTAATTAAAGACTTCCAGTTATTTATTTATCCATTTATTTATTTATTTATTTATTTATTTATTTATTTGGCGTGTGTGGTTTGTGTGTGTGTGCACAGACATGCATGTCTTGGCATATTTGTGGCAGTCAGAGAACAACTTGTGGGGGTCATTTCTCTCTGTGTACCTCGTGGGTTTCCAGGCTAGCACGCAGGTCTCCGGCTGGGCGGCCAGCACCTTTAGCTCTGAGCCGTCTCACTGGCGCTGATTCTTTTATTTCCTTCTGTATTTTTGAAACATTTAAAAATAAAATGTTGGGAAAAGTCTGTTGCTTGGCTCTTGTAGGATCATGTACATGAAAGCAGAAAGGTGATATTTAGCATTCTGTGTTGAACCAAGACAAAAGAAGCTTTTATCTATGGATCATTGATGCTCCATCAAACCCAAAAGTGATGAAAAAGATTTTTGTTTTCAAAAGAAAAAATGTGGGCTGGTAATCCCAGCACTCCAGAGGCAGATGCAGGAGGCTCTCTGAATTCGTGGCCAGCCTGGTCTACAGAGCGAGTTCCAGGACGGCCAGGGCTACACAGAGAAACCCTGTTGTGAAACAAACAAACAAAATAACCATTCACAGGGCTGGGGTATAGCTTAGTCTTTTTAGCCTGTGTGAGGCCCTGTGTTCAATCCCCAGCACAGAAAGAGGAAAAAAGATTCATTTCTTTTTACATCCTGACTTTGGATACCATGTGACTGTCGGGTGCTCCCTCTGCCATGCCCACGCCCCTACCATGCTGGGCTGTGCTCTCTCCCCACCTCCCAAATCCATCACCCAGTATCTGAAAAAAGGAGCCAAAAGCAAAACCTGCAAACATAAAACCAAAGCCGCACATAATCTACAAAATACAGAACAAAGGCATAATCAAGTCTAGCAAATTCTAAAAGTAGACGTGCACATTAAATGGGAGACCAATGGACAGCTGAAGCAGAGTCCCCTCTTGGCCACAGCTGGATGGAGGGGACCTTGGAGCAGTCCCAAAATCTCCTAAGAGATTTTGTGTTTTAACAAAGATTTGCTGTCGCCTTAACCACTCGCCCTCCTCACATGGGTCTATCAGCTACAAAAAAAAAAAAAAAAAAAAAAAAAAAAAAAAAAGTGAATAAAATATAAAATACCTAATCCTTTTGCTTTAACTTCAAGAGGCAAAATAAACTGGTCTCTCACAGTGGGACATCAAGAAGTCGCCCACAGTGTGCTAGAGCCAAAAGAGGGAAATTGACAAAGCTGCTCAGGCATGAGCAAAATGGGGGCGAAATTGCATGGCAACGGCGAGCACATTATATCAAGGACAAAGGGAAAAAGAAACAAAGCACGTAGAGGAGGAAAGAGAAGAGACTCCTCACAACAGCTCGTGCGACGGGTGCAACTCGATATGAACATGAATTCAGTCGCTTGGAAAGAGCATAACGGGGGTGATAAAGGTGAGAATGAGATGAAAGGGGGGGGGGTCTGGATTTTAGGGATGAATAAAGCAGCATGTCACAAACCAGAAGACCTGAATAGGTTGTGGCTGAGACTCTGCCACCGTCCGCAGCGCATGGGAAAGGAAAGGCCGAAGACACTACACAATCAGAAGCGGATAGACTTGAGGGATGGGCACAGCCGAAGTGGAGGAGTAGAGAGCCAGTGTGGTGTGGACTCAGAAAGAGCATACAAAGGACTGTCCTGAAACGCAAAGGAACTGATACTGTTTACCGTTCGTTACCCACGCTTAATGTCAGTGTGTATTTTAGTTACAGCACTAAAGCTTAAGGATCCCAATTCTTGGGGAGCGTTAACTGGTTTTCTACAAAGAACATTTAACTTCAACCTAGTAACAAGCAATCAGATAAATCCAAATTAAGGGATATTTTGGAAAACATCTGGCTTGATTCTTAGAAGATTGATAGAACAACATAGAAAGAAAGAAAAAGCTGGAGATGATGGCAACATGCTTGTAATACCACCACATGAGAGGCTGAAACAGAAGTATTGGAGTTCAGTTAAGACTGCCTCAGTACACACGCACACATGCACACACGCACACATGCACACACATACTCGCACACACAGAGGATAGCAAAGGATGGGGAATTGTTGAAATGAAAGGAGGGTGTGGTAGACCAAGACAGGAGTGTTATGAGTTCAAGGCCAGTATTGGTCACAGAGAGAGTTCTAGGCCACCTGAGTATGAAATTTTGTCTCAAAAAGAAAAAGAAAAAAAGCCCACCCCAAACACCATAATCTCTCTCTCTCTCCTCTCTCTCCTCGTCTCTCTTCTCTCTCTCTCTCTCTCTCTCTCACACACACACAACCACATTCACCCACACAGAGTGCTAGACATGATGATGCACACCTTTAACCTCAACACGTGAGAGGCAGAGGCAGGGGGAATCCCTGTGAGTTGAAGGCCATTCTAGTTTATGTAGCAATGCATTCCAGGACAGCCTGGGGTACATAGTGAGGCCCTGTTTCAGAACAGAAACAAAAGCAAACAGTAGCAACCACAAAATCAGACATGACCATGTATGATCCTGGCTTGGATATGAACGGACTACTGGAGAAAAGTCAATATGGGCATATATTATATTGTATAGGTCAATTTTTTCTAGTGCGATAATTACAGTGCTAGGTATTTTTAGAAGATACAGACCATGTATTAAGGGTGTGGTGTCCAGATGCCTGCAGCTCACAGGCTCCAGTGTAGAGAGAGGAGGCAAACATGTGAAGTGTTAACGTTGAATCTAGGTGAAAAGCATATTTTGTTAATTTTATTTTCCTTGAAATTTTTCTGTGAATCGCCTTTTTTTTTTTGGAAGTAAAAATTGAGAGAACTGGGAGTGGTGGCCACGTCTGCAGTCCTAGCAGCTGGAAAGCAGAAGCAGAATTTCTGTAAGCTTGAGACCAGTCTGGGCTCAAGTG
The DNA here is from genome assembly GCF_903992535.2 of Arvicola amphibius. Lineage (NCBI taxonomy): Eukaryota > Metazoa > Chordata > Mammalia > Rodentia > Cricetidae > Arvicola > Arvicola amphibius. The sequence continues at coordinate 51,473,020 of NC_052050.1, forward strand.
AGTTCTAAGTCATGGCTTCATAGCAGAGACCTGGTCTCAGAACAAAAAAAAAAACCCAACTCACATATGTGTGCACAAACACGTGCACGCGCGTGCGCACGCACACACGCGCGCGCGCGCACACACACACACACAGAGGTGAGCGCCAGGGAAATGGCTCAACAGATCATGGTATTTTCCATACAAACTTGATGATCAGAGTCTTCTCCCATAAATCCATGATAGAAGGAAAGACTTGACTCCCTGAATTGTCATTGTCCTCTCTCCTCTTCATGTGTGCTGTGGAACGTGCACGCCCTTGCTTGTTCTCTCTCTCTCTCTCTGGACACAGCGCACGCTGCTGTGCCCTACATTCCACACTTGCTTCCTTTGCCTTACACTGGAGTTTTTATGATTTAGTTCCTCCATTCCCCCCCCCCCCCCCCTCTCTCTCTCTCTCTCTCTCTCTCTCTCTCTCACACACACACACACACACACACACACACACTTACAATAATAATAAATAAATGGGGAAAATTGGGTAGGGATGTAGTTTCCCAGTAGAGCATGTACCTAGCATGTGTGAGATCCAGTAACCAGTCCCTGGCACTAGAGAAAGAAAGGATCGTCTGGAGATGTCTCTGGGTGAAGAGACATGTATTTGAAGCTTAGCAATCCTTGTATCAACTTTAGTTTCTTTTTATTCTATTAAATTCAAACAAAATTAGATGTAATACCTTTAAAAAATAGCAGAATTCTCCTTTATCTCTGTGTGTGTGTGTTGGTCAAATCTTTTCATCTCTGTGACGGATACTGAAGCAAAGCATCTTTTGGTTTTGTTTCATAACCAAGCAAAGCTACAGTTCTGAATGTAGCCACAGCAGAGCCTCGCGTGGGTAAAGCTGAGTGCGAAAGGGAAACTGGGAAGAGGATGCAGAGCGAAGCCTGGTGTGAAGCTGACGCGTGCACTGTAAACCTTGCGCCCAAGAGCTTGTCCTCAGCTGTGCATGAAGTTCCTCCCCAACTTGAGATCCTGGGGTAGAGGGAAAGCAACTGAAATGAGAAATCCTAGATAATTTTTTCTTTTTTGGTTTTTCAAGAGGGTTTCTCTGTGTATCCCTGGCTGTCTCAGAACTCATTCTGTAGACCAGGCTATCCTTAAACTTGGAGATCTGCCTGCCTCTGCTTCTTGAGGCCTGGGATTAAAAGTGTGTGCCACCACCACCCAATAATTATTTCTTACTTGCAATTTTCTTTCTTGATCTCTTTTTTTCTCCCTTCTTTTTCCATGGCTGGAAGAAGTACCTATTCTATCCTGTCCATCTACCTTTTCACCTAGTAAGCATTTATTGCTCATCTAGTACATGCTGGACATAGTGTGTTAGATTGTGGCTTAAGTTGAGCAAAATAGAGTCTGTACCCTTAAGGCATGTTTATTCATTTCCTCCCCACATCTTCGAGTGTGGAATCTACATCCCTGGGAAGGACAGGAGGTAGGGACATAGACAGAGCTCAGCCTGGCTTTCACCAGGGAGCCTTGGGTTTCTTTGGGCATCTTGGTGGGTCCTGGAGACTGAACTCGGATCTGTTGTTTCCTGCAGACTCAGAATCAGATTGTGTACTTCATTCGGCAAGCTCCTGTTCCTATCACCTTGGAGAACTTTGAGACAACTGTGCAGTTCGGGACAGTGCGGGGCGCCTACATCCCAGCTTTGCTTCGGCTGCTCAGTGGTGTCTATGTCCCGCAGATTTTTATGAATACAACTTGGCCTGAGAGCATCCGAAATCACTTTGTTTCACATTTGCATAGGTTTTTGGCCTGCCTGACAGGTAAGCCTGAGGCTGGGGCAGCTAACTTCTCCAGGGTGGGGTGACGAGGCGCGGGGCGGTGCGTCTCATTGATCTTCTTATGTGTTTGGTGATGGAGCTAAGGATTAGACGCAGGGCCTCCCATGTGCTAATCACACATTCTACCATCGATCCACACCACCAACCCTGTTAATATTCATACTCAAATCAATATCAAAAGAGTGCCCTTTTAGCACTGAGGACCAAACTCAGGGTTTCATGTATGCTAGTTAAGTGCTTGTATGACAAAGTTATATTCCCAGCCTTTAAAAGACTCTTGGAATGAAATCTTACCATGTGGAGCATCCACATGCATGGTAATACCCATGTGCTTAAACATGTGTGTACACAGAAGCATAAGCATATGTTTCCACATATCCTGACTTGGGCTCGGACAGTGGCTCAGTTGCTAGAGGCACAAAACCCTGGGTTGGGTTCCCACTTTCCGTAACCTGAGGATAGTACACACATTTGTGATTCCAACCCTTGGAAGGTAGAGGTGGGAGGAACAGACATTCAAAGTCATTCTTAGCTACATTGTGAGTGTGAGACCAGCTTAAGACACAGGAAACTAGAAGATAATGACAAAGAGTGGAGCCTGGCATGGTGGCACATATCTGTAATTCTAGCACTCAGGAGGCAGAGGCAGAGGGATCAGAAATTCAAGATGGATTTGGTACATAGAAGATGAACATGGTACATAGACATACTTGTAAGAAAAACATTCGTTCATATTAAATAAGTAAATCTAAAAATATTAAAAACAAAATAAGTCATTTCTATCCAGTGCTTATTCTTTTTGTTTGTTTTGTTCTTTTTTTTTTTTAAGACAGGATTTCACTATTTAGCCCTGGCTGTTCTGGAACTCACTGTATAAACCAGACTGGCCTCAAGCTCACAGAGATCCGCCTGCCTCTGCCTCCCAAGTGCTGGGATTAAAGGCGTGCGCCACCCTTGTCCAATCCAGTGTCTGTCTGTCCTTTTGTTTGCGGTATCATATAAAATACTGTCTCAGATAACTTTTTCTTTAAGTATTATAATGTAAAGCATTCCTATTAATAAATAATTAATAAAGACCTCCTCAGAGGGTCGGGTGTGGTGGCTCAGGCCTTTGATCCCAGTCCTCTGGAGGCAGAGGTAGGAAGATCTTTCTCTCTCTTTCTGTGAATTTCAGGGCAGACTCAAGCGAAATAGAACAACAAAAACCAAAACAGCAACAAAGAAAAGAACATTTGAGTATCTCCGAATAATAAAGACTAGTCACAGGAGGGGGGCTCAGAGGTAGAGCTTTTGCTTGAAATGTCAGAGGTCTGCAGCTTGATCCTCGACGCTGCCAAACAAAGCCTTGGTCAATGCTGAATATAGTATTGTTGCAAAAATTGTCTTCCAATTTAGATACACTTTTCTAATATAGAACTTGTTCAGACCTGCTCAAACTGGAGTTGGAGACTGTTCTGAGTACATGAAGCATAAGGAGAAATATAGGCGCTGGGAGGGGCAGCTGGGGACTTGTGCGTATTGTGGAGGATGTGGCGCAGATAGCGAAATTATTTTATGGTAATTTCTTAACAGACCTCCTGGAGCTTTGCCACTTGGCTTCTGTTAGTTCTGCTCTCTATACTAAAGAAGTCTGAGTCATAGTTACTCCTGTCTGTTCTCCTAAAATACATATGCTGCCTTTGCTGTCTGTGGGGATTGGTTTTAGATACTCCATTCTGTGGATATTCAAGCCCCTTAGAAAATGGTGCAGTAATTGTATATAACCTCCATATATCTTCCCATGTGCTTTAAATAACCTCTAGATTATTCATAGCCCCTTATACAATGCCAACAAGTGTGGTGCTGTTTGGGGTGATGACAGAAGGGCACATTCAATACGGATGTAGTTTGTAAAAACTTTGGGGGGCAGGTAAGATGACTCAATGGGTCTGACGACCTGAGTTCCAGCCTCCGACCCCCACGGTTGAAGGAGAGAGCCAACTCCTGCAGGGTGGCCTCTGATTTCCACTCTGTGGCATGCCTGGGGATACATGGGACCCTGTCTAAGGACACTGAAAACAGTGGAGTTTTTTTTGAATTGTAGACGTTGAAACCGTGAAGCCTGTGGATACACAGAGTTAGCCAACTTGAGGGGGGCTGTACTTCCTGCCCCCCCCCCATTGACCATCAATCATAATTTATACAGAGGCAGCAAAGTCCACCCTTGGAATTTTCCTGGTCCTTTTTTAGATACTCGGTACAAGCTTGAGGGTCACACCGTCCTGTACATCCCTGCAGAGGCCATCAACATGAACCCTGAGGTAGTGGTAAAGGACAAGGAGCTGGTACAGCGCCTGGAGAGTGAGTGCCTAGCTTTGGCAGTGTCTGGAGTGAGGGCAGGGTTGAGGGTGGGGAAGGCAGCTCCAGCTGTTCAGCATTGAGGGCACAGCTCAGCAGCGGGAAATGTTCCCCCTTCTCCTCCGCAGCCTCCATGATCCACTGGACCCGGCAGATCAAGGAGGTGCTGAGTGCTCAGGAATCTGTGGAGACGGGGGAAAATTTAGGTCCTTTGGAAGAGATCGAGTTCTGGCACAATCGCTGCATGGACCTCTCTGGCATCAGCAAGCAGCTTGTGAAGCAGGGAGTGAAGCACATCGAGTCCATCCTGCTGCTCTCTAAGTCGTCCTACCTACCGCCCTTTATGAAACTGGCCCAGCAGATCCAGGTGGAGGGGATCAGAGACTGGGAGTTTAGGGGAAGTGGGCAGTGGCTGGGAGGGTCTGGGGTGGGCGTGAGAAGTGGGAGGCGGGCAACTAACCACAAGGCACAGACTGACCCAGCAACGTGGACATGTAGAAGACGTGAGCAGGGGGTAAAGGTCCCTGGGGGCTGTTTTCAGTGTCCTTAGACAGGGTCCCATGTATCCCCAGGCATGCCAACCCACAGGAGTTGCTCTCCCCTTCAACCGTAGAGGTCGGAGGCTGGAACTCAGGTCGTCAGACCCATTGAGTCATCTTACCTGCCCCCCAAAGTTTTTACAAGCTACATCCGTATTGAATGTGCCCTTCTGTCATCACCCCAAACAGCACCACACTTGTTTAGGTAGGAAGACATCCAATTGGTCAGCAAGGAAATGGCGATCCCCCTCAGTGAGCCCAGCACTCCAATGCAGCTGAGAAAATAGGACTTACATAAAAGAGGAATTAGAGATAGCGTGGAACCAAGGATAAGCCTGTGTAGTTCAGGCATGAGAGTCTCAAAACAAACATGTAAAAACTAAATTCCCTATGACAAGCTGATTGTGTTGCTGCTGGGTCTCCCAGGAGGTGAGTGACGGGTGAAGAAGACCTTTCTTCCCAGATGAAAATTACAGCCAGATATTGAGGGAATTGAGCTGTGACGAACAGAAGTTTAAGACCCTCACTGAGAACGGGACAGTAAGGGGACTGGGTGACCTTAGTGGATGTGGGAGGAGAGTGATGTTCAGGCCTCTCGCCAACAGCTCTGAACATCCACTTTGTACAGAGTTCTTTATTCAACTGGAGCAGACACCAGATCTGGGCTTGGGGGGACTTCATAGGAAACAGGACATGAAGGGCTAGGGAAGGGACATTGCTCTACTGATCAAGTGCTTGCCTAGCATACATGAAACCCCAGGGCCAGTTGTCAGCTCTGAATAAACTGAGGATGATGGTTTATATCTGCAGTCCTAGCTGTCTGAGTTAGGGTTTCTGTTGCTGTGAGGAGACACCATGACCATGGCAGGTTTTTAAAATTTTTTTTATGATTTATTTATTTTTATTTTATGTGCATTGGTGTGAAGGGTGTCAGATCACCCTGGAACTGGATTTTCAGACAGTGTGAGGCTTGCCATGTGGGTGCTGGGAAATGGAAACCCAGGTCCTCTGGAAGAACAGTCAGTGTGCTTAACTGCTGAGCCATTTCTCCAGGCCACCACCATTGCAGTTTTTATAAAGGAAAACATTTAATTGGGGTGGCTTACAGTTTCAGAGGTTTAATCCATTGTCATTATTGTGGGATTGGCATACGGGTAGACATGGTGTTGGAGATCTGTAAGCAGCAGGAAGCGAACTGTGCACACGGGTGCAGCTTGAGCATAGAAGACCTCAAAGTCCACCCCCACCGTGACAAACTTCCTCCAACAAGGCCACACCTGTTCCAACAAGGCCACACCTCCTAATAGTGCTACCTCTTTGGTGGCCATTTTCTTTTAAACTACACCTAGCACATGGATGTGGGGAAGCAGGGCATTCAACATGCAAGGTCATCCTTGGTTACATAGGATGTTTGATGCTCCCCCAGACTATGGGCAACTATGTGAAACCCATCTCAAAAAGAAAAAAGAAAAAAGAAAAAAAAAAAGCAAGTGAGGCTGGAGCAAGGCTCAGAGGTTAAGAACGCTAGGTGTTCTTGCAGAGGACCTGGGGTCAGTTCCCAGCACTCACATCACAGCTCACAGCATCTGTAACTCCAGTTCCAGGGGATCCAACATGGTACACAGACATACATGCAGACAAAACACCTGTACACATAAAATAAATATTTTAAAAAGAAAATGAATGAGAGAGACTCTGGTTTGAAATGATAACTCTTGGGAAGAGAGCTTACTGGGAGGGCTGTCTAGAGGATGTGCCTCGAGATGCACGGAAAATATTGTGTGTGAGTGCTCTATACACTTTGGTGTGGGTGTGTGCACGTGTGGTTGTGTGTGCGCGCACGTCTCTCTCTCTGTGTGTGTGCATGTGGAAAGCAGAGGGGTTCCACTGGGTATCACCCTCCGTGTTCTTCACTTTTTTCAACTTTGTTTATTTTATGTGCATGGATGTTGTTGCTTGTATGTTTTGTCTATTATGTGCATGCAGTGCCCTAGGAAGCCAGAAGAGGGCATTGGCCCTCTGGAATTGGCATTAGAGAGAGCGTTAGCTGTCAATTGTGGGTGCTGGCAACAGAAATATAGGTCCTTTGCAAGAGCAGCCAGGCTCCTAACTTCTGAGCCATCGCTCCAGCCCTATGTTCAGAGCGTCTCTCACTGACGTGGAGCTCGCCTATTGACCAGGGTAGCTGGCCAGCAAACTCCAGGGACCTGCCTGTCTTTTCCTGCCAAGCCATTGCTGGGCTTACAGGCCACTGTGGCCGGCTTTTCCATGGGTGCTGGAGATCTGAACTCAGGTCCTCAGGTGTTTGCACAGCAGCAAACGCTACCCACTGAGCCGTCTTTCCCGGTTTCTCTATTGTTAGGATGGCTCTCGCCAAGCTCAGTCAAACCTGACTTTCTTGTCCATCCTGAGGGAGCCCTACCAGGAGCTGGCCTTCATGAAGCCTAATGGACATCTCTGATAAGCTCCCGAAGCTGATCAGTCTCATTCGCATCATCTGGGTCAACTCCCCCCCACTATAACACACGGGAAAGGCTAAACCTCTCTGTTCAGGAAGGTGATGGTCATGAAAAAGCGCAAGGGTGAGGTGGGGCAGCCGTGAGGGCAGGGCTGATCCTGAGCCTCTCTGTTCAGGAAGGTGTGTGGATGCCAAGCGCAGGGGCGAGGTGGGGCGGCCGTGAGGGCAGGGCTGATCTCCTGGCAGGACATACGGTGGAAAGGAACCCAATACTGCCCTGCAGCTCAGACCTGATACCGAGTCTTTAGGGATGGGTCTGGCTTCTGCTTCTCCCTGAGGCGGGCTCAAGCAGGGATGAGGGCTTTGAAGGAGGTGGGAATGAGCCTAGGACAGCAGGCAAGAAGGATCTGGGCTGAGTCTATGCAGGGGAAAGACCTCTTCTTTCTCCAGATTGAGTTTGCAGTGGTGTATGGGAAGGTTGGTTCGGAACTCGGTTCCTGAGCAGGAATGATCAAGACAGAGTTTGGGGGGGACACAGGGTGGTGGAGGAGTTGCTTGAGCCAGAGCAGCGTAAACTGCTGAGCTGGGCTGAGGGCAGGAGCAAAGATTATGATGAGGCGCATGACACGGAGTGCCTGGAGGAGCAAGATGGGCTTCAGGAGCCAAATCAGGAGCCAGGAACCCAAGGCCCGAGGCACAGTTAGAGTCAGGAAAGGGTCGTTCGGGTGGGGAGAAGGCTGCGAATTGAGGCTTTGGGCTCCCTCTGCAGATGAGCAACGAAATTATCCGCCTATGCTGCCACTCCATCTCTCTGGACCGAATCTTCGAGGGCTATGTCCTCTTCCAGCAAGGAGGACCTGCAGGGCTGCATTTCTTGTTGCCACGCTTGGAAGATCACTACCTACGTGCCGTACAGATGCACACCAGTACGACGGTCCCCCTAACATTTATGTATATCTTGACATTCCCACAGTGGAAAGACTGACACTTTTCATGCCTTCCTCTTTTATGGAGTCTCTACCCCCAGATAAGGCTCTGTTTGAGTGTTGATGTTCTGCTTCTAGCCCCTTCCAGGAGCCTCACATGGCCCTTTCCTCCTCCCATGATTACATGACCTGCAAGGCCACCTTCTAGAACTTGAGGCTGTGTTTGTTCTATGGTTCTGCTCACCTAGGGTCTCTTCTCTCAGGGCTCAGGGAATCTGCTTCTCGGGGTTTCCTGTCTGAACCCAGGCTCACACAGTCCAGTTTTGCATGGACAGACTGATCCGTAGTGTGCTTCTGATTTAATCCATCTTCTTCCTCCCGCAGGTTCTCCAGCCGGGGCTGGGTTCTAGACCAGACCAGCATATTTGCTCAAGTAGATGCCTTTGTGCAGCGCTGCAAGGACCTCATTGAGGTAGGGACACTGCCGGGGTGGGGACGTGAAAGCCACAGCAGACCTTCGAGTCCCCGTAAGGAGCCAAGCACTTAGAGTCTAAACCTGGAACTTGGCATGCTGACTCCTTCTGCACAATTTGTGACCTCCCATGCCACCTCTTTCTTCTAGGCTTTTGCCTGTTATCACTGCCTAAGCATCTCATAGTTCATCCTTCAGGCGAAATTTACCCCAGTGTCCTTTGTCTGGACGGTCCTCTCTAGTTCACGACCTTCTGAAGACAAGCCCAAGAACTCGGGAGGCCTGGGTTCAGAAGAGAAAGAAGGCTCATACGGTTGGATCTCTTTTTAGGTTTGCGAATGTCAGTACCACTTTGCCCGGTGGGAAGATGGTAAGCAGGGTCCCCTTCCCTGCTTCTTTGGTGCCCAAGGGCCACAGATCACACGGAACCTGCTTGAAATCGAGGACATCTTCCATAGAAATCTGCAGATGCTGAGAGCTGTTCGTGGAGGCATCCTGGATGTTAAGAACACCTCTTGGCATGAAGACTACAATAAGTGAGGGACTCACAGGCTGAGGCCGGGCTGTGCAGGGAGGTGGGGAACCAGAGCAGGAAGAGAGGCCTGGTGTGCAAAGGAGACCAGGCGACTCCCAGGATCTGGGGGGCAGAAGGCCGAAAGATCGCAAGTTGAAGACTGTGAGAACAGCTTAAAGGTGGGAAGGTGAGAAGAGAGGTGGCTGGTCGGCTTCTAGGTTCCGGTGTACCTGTCAGAACACCGAGCAGATGCCTGTGCCTCCTTATCCGTAGGTGAGGCCAAGGACTCGCCTCCCAGCTTTGTCCAGGGTGAGAAACAGGGTCCTGGTGTTAAAGTGCGCAGTCACGCTCCTGACGTGTGGTCTGATGCACAGCACACTGGGCGGCAGGATGAGGGCACTCACTCTTCTCGTGGTCCTCCCTGACCTTGCAGATTCCGTGCTGGTGTCAAGGATCTGGAGGTGATGAACCCAGAACTTGATCACCTCAGCTTTGAGTTGGTTCGGGATGCGAGCACGAGTGTTGCTTGGACACCTTCCATAGGCTGGCTACACGGGAGGTGCGACCCCTGCCCCCACCTCAGAGGCCCATCCCTTGCCTTTAGTTCCTCCATGTGTCCTTCCCCTCTGCTCGGTGTGGATTTTTCTTCCGCTCCACCTTTCTGCTTCCGTGACCTTCCACTTCTCTGTAGAATGCGGCCTCTGTGTGTGGCTGGTCAGGGGAGACGAAGGGGACCCACTTACACGGAGCGTGTCATCTTGTCCCTTAGGCCATCATGCGGACCTATGAAAAGAAGGCCGTCGACCTCTATATGCTGTTCAATAGCGAGTTAGCCCTGGTGAACCGCGAGCTGAACAGAAGTGGCCGTACCTGGAGCCGTACATGGCTCAGTATTTTCTGGACAGGCGCACTGGGTGCGGATCCTGCGGGCGCCGCATCGACCGAGTCATGAATGTGAGTGGTCTGGCCCCTCTGAACTGTCTTATTTCTGCGCAGAAGTGGTGGCTGTACAGCCTGAGGGGTGCTGAGTCCAGACAGGGTCCTATGACCAGAGACTAGGTGGGAGGAGGGGAGATGGCAGCCTGGCTTGGTTGACAGAGGTGGCAGGAGTGGCTTGTGGAACAAAGGTCATCTAGCATCCTGTATGAGGTGGGGAGGAGAATGTGGCCAGCATCTGGGAAGTTAGAGTAAACAGATCAGGACATAACCTGGTGACCCAGAGACCTGGCCAGCAAGAACCTGCTCTCTCTGGATAGAACAGGGATAAGGAACAAGGATTAGGGAAGGACTTTTAAAACAACAACAACAACAACAATTTTGTGTTAGACATGGTGGAATATGCTTGCAACCTAGCTGACACAGAAGCCACCCAGTACCGGGGTGGGGGTGGGCAGGGGGTGTCGGGGAGGGGAAAGCTGTTTGGATTCCTTACCGGCTGTCCACCTGATTGATTCTGAGAAGATGAGTGGAGGAACAAACCCTCAGGTCCCCGTCTCTGATCGTCCTTTGTCTGCCCTGTTTTTTGGGACTGCCGTCTTAGGCAGTCACGCTGAGTCTCCTCAGTGGGCTTTACTTCCTCCCTCCCTGGTCCAGTCCCTCCTCTAGCTCACCAGCCTCTGTCTCCTTTCTGGGGCCGAGGGGTGCATGGTGAATGCCCACTGCAGATCTGGATAAACAGCTCCCGTCTCTTCCTCCTCCAGTGCCTGGCTGGCGCCCATTTCCTGCCCCACATTGGGACTGGAGAGGAGAGTGTCCACACCTATCAGCAGATGGTTCAAGCCATTGATGAGCTGGTTCGGAAAACCTTCCAGGAGTGGACAGCAACGCTGGACAAGGACTGCATTCGACGGCTGGACATGCCACTCTTACGAATTAGCCAGGAGAAAGCAGGCATGCTGGACGTCAACTTTGACAAGTATAGGACCCACCCTAGCACCTTCTGCTTGTCCTTGGTTGCCAGTCTTCTTTTCAGTCTCCCAAGAACTTAACTCTTTCCCTTGTGTCCCCTCCCCTGTCCTTGTCTTTTCTGCTGTCTGGCTTTATTTTCCTTGTGTTTAGTTCAGTGTGGACTTTGCACTTGTGATCGTTTGACCTCAGCATGGTGCTGGGTTTACAGCTGACTTCCCCACACTCAGCTGCTATCACTTCTTCTTCTCCCCCATGAGACAGGGTTTCTTGGCCTAGCGCTGGCTGTCCTGGAACTTGCTTTATACACCAGAGTGGCTTTGAACTCAGAGACTGACCTGCCTCTGCCTCCCAAGTGCTGGGAGTAAAGATGTGCTATCACTTATTAATTTTAGTTTTACCTAGGTTGGGACTGAGGTCTTGGGTTCAGTTCTCAGTACTGGGAAAAAAAGTCTGTCTTTACAGCTTACAGTAAGAAGCAAATAGACAATGACCAACAAACATGGTTTTAACACTTCACTAAGGCACTAAGCCAGTGATGTCACTGTTCGGCCACTAGATGGCTGTGACAGCCCAGCTAAGTCGTCTAAACCCTGATCCCTAGTCTGGGTTTTCCTAAGATCGTCCTCTCTCCCTCAACTTTAAAACCACAACATCTTCATTTTTAAAAAGGTAACTAGTTCATCAATTATTAAGAATATACAGTGAGTCACACCGGGTTGTGGGTGGCTCAACCCCAGTACAGGATGCTGAGTCAGGAGAGTCTTGAGTTGAAGGTCAGCATGGGCTGCATTCAAAAACAAAACAAACCCTCTGAGATCCCCAAGTCAGACAAGCACTGTGCATGCGCTGGAAACTGAGGCAGGCACAGGGGTGTATAAAGTGGCGAGAGTCCCTGTCCCCAAGGGGCTACCTCGTCGTTCCTTCTGCTCAGCTGACAGTTCTACCCACGGGCTGTGAGGCGTCTGTCTTCAGAGACTGAACCTTCTGCGGTGACAGCTTTCTCCTAACCAGGAGACAGACTTCAGGTTGATGGGTTGGGCCTTCTCTTGCTGTCACCTGTGTCCTGTGGTGAACGTCAACCCCTGAGCTCCTAGGCTGTCGTTCTGGTGTTGGCTTTACCTCATAACATCCATATTCGTTGGACAAAAATGTGGAAGGTAGATGGAGGTCCAGGGACGGGCAGGACAACTGGAGGAGTCTGACCGGGGGGAGGGGGGCAACTGATGCACAGAAAGGAAGTGGTCGGGCATTAGCTGGGGGAACGGGAACACTAGAAGCCACACAGATGAGGAGCCGTGAGGGAGCACAGCGTGAGGAGGAAGACAGAGTTTTGGGATAAGTGTTTGGCCAGTGATAGGTGCTGGTGAGGTTCTCGACTTTGTAGCTGTGGCACAAGGTAGAGACAAAGTTGAGCCATTAAAGACTGCCTCTTATGGCTGGAATTATGGCTTCAGCCGAGGACTGGGTTTGGTTCCAGCACCCACACATGGTAGCTCACAACTATCTGTATCCTCCAGTTCCAAGGGATCTGACACCCCTCTTCTGATCTCTCTTGGTACCAGGCACTCACATGATGTGCATATGTACACTCAGGCAAAACACTTGCACACATAAAGTAGATAACACTTGCCTGGCCTAGCGGTATATGCCTCTAATCCCAGCACCTGGGGGGCAGTGTGTATCTATGAGTTCCAGGTCAGCACGGTCCACATAGGGAGTTCAGTGGGTAAGTCATACAGCAAGATCCTGTCTCAAAACAACAACAACTACCACCACCCCTCCCAAAAGACACTTAAAGTTTTAGATTGCCTCTTTTTAAAATATTTATTTATTTATTTATTTATTTATTTATTATGTATACAATGTTCTGTCTGTGTGTATGCCTGCAGTCCAGAAGAGGGCACCAGACCCCATTACAAAAGGTTGTGAGCCACCATGTGGTTGCTGGGAATTGAACTCAGGACCTTTGGAAGAGCAGGCAATGCTCTTAACCGCTGAACCATCTCTCCAGCCCCTAGATTGCCTCTTAAATTGATTTGAGATTCTGAAGAAAAGGAATGTTAGGTCAGTGTTATATTATAACTGGTTATATACTATATAAACCAATTTATAACTAGTTACATATTTATATAGACAAAACAGTTGTAACATTTGCAGGCACCTAATAGGGCTGAATTACAAGCTGTAGTCTCTGTTAGGCTGGACATCCCCAAAGGTTCTGTGCTAGGGAGTCTCCCTAGTGGACAGTTATGGGCTAATATGGATATGGGTACACTTGGCCACTCTTTGTATGGGAGCATGGGGCTGGTGAGGTAGCTTGAAGCTAAAGGTACTGCTGCCAGCGTGGGGCCTACAGCTCCATCTCTGGAGCCCGAGTCGTGGATGGAGACGGCTGGCTGACTCCCACAAGTTGTCCTCTGACCACACATGAATAAGTCTGAAAATTACATTCAGGATGCCACCAAAACTTTAAAAAATAAACCAAACAAAGCAAAACAAAGGATTATATTCCAATCCCAAACTTTTCCCGTTTTAAGTTGTTTTGTGTCAGAGATTTAGTCCCAATCTGTGAAGTCAGTTCCGTGCCTCCCCAGTGCTCGCCTTCTAGAAGATGAGATGAGATGGGATGCCCACGTGGTGAGGATAAATGCCTGCTGGAACCGTCTGCAGGGGCAGCTGTTTGAGTGTTTGTATGAGGAGCTTGTGTGGGGGTCCGAGGACAGCTCTCCTCTGTCCTGTGGGTCCCAGGGTTCGAACTCTGTGGTCAGCCTTGGTGGCAAGGGCCTTTATAGCTGAGCCATCTCCCTGACCCCACCAGAAATGCTTTCCCCATTCTCTCTGTAGCGTGTTTCACACACACGCACACACAGAACAGAAACAAACCTTGGGACATTATTTATGACCTAGATTTATCTGAAACCCAGACAACAGCTAAGCATTTCTTCCAAACAGAAGAAGTCTGTTCTGTCCTTCGGCAGTAGTTTTTTTAGAAAAATATAAGGACCTCACAATACATTTTGTGATTTTAGGATAAAATTGCCTCAACTCAGTAAATAATAGATAAGAAAGAAAAGTCTGAGCTGATTAAACCCATAAAGAAACCGGAGACATTTTCAGCTCCTAAACTTATTAGCACCCCCAGGAGTAGAGATAGCTTTCTCAGGCTTATCCTTCACGCTAAGGTCTGGTTCCAGCCTTGAGATAAGCCTTCTTCTGAGACGTCCCGACAGTCCTCAGGTTACCTGACTGTCAGTCCTGGGAGCCTTCCAGGCCCTAATAGCATCCATGTGACCCTACAAGGGCCTTTCCCACCTTATATTCCAAATATTTAAACTCCGAAATCCAAATGGGCTTTTATCACATTTTATGGCCAGGCCAGCTTCATAGACTGCACTTCGGCAGCCGCAGTCCAGATGTTCTCGGTGCCCTGTTGAAAGGGCTGTGCTATCACCCTGTGGGTAGGAGGGCAGAACTAGACGGGGCGCTTGCTTACTGCTTTTGTGCCACGTGTGTCTCTCTCCTCCCCATTCCCATCCTCACTGTGCTGTTCCTTCTGCTCTGTCAGCATTGCCCTCAGCTGGCCTCACGTGGCCACGTCTATTACACATTTGGGAATGAATACATTATAAAATAGTTTTTTTTTTTTTTTTTTTTTTTTTTTTTTTTTTTTTTTTTTTGGTTTTTCGAGACAGGGTTTCTCTGTGCTTTGGAGCCTGTCCTGGAACTAGCTCTTGTAGACCAGGCTGGTCTCGAACTCACAGAGATCCACCTGCCTCTGCCTCCCGAGTGCTGGGATTAAAGGCGTGCGCCACCACCGCCCGGCTAGTTTTTTTTTTTTTTTTTTTTTTTTTTTTTTTTTTAAGAAAGGTAATCCCCCAAATGGATTTTTAAAAAGGTTTTGAGGTTTTGTTTGTCAGTAAAATAAAATTGGTGCTCTTGAAATTTGTTCACAAAATTCTGCCAAGGCAGAACATAATTCTAAAGATGATTTTTAATTTTATTTATTTTTAAAAATAGGCTCATTAGAGCAACTTCGGGAGTTGTCCAGTTTCATCCTGCTGACTGACAAAATTTGATAATTTACCTTCAAGTTATTTTTAAAAATTCTGTCAAGATGAGAAACACGAAGAACTAGTTTGGTGTGTTGTTTGCCAGTGTACTTGCCCCAGTGAGTTTGTCCTGATGTTACGAATAGAGACAAATTCAACCACTCCAGTGTGAAAACATAGGAGAGAGAATATACTTAGACACCAGAGATGTCTCAGGCTATAGTCAAGCCCTCCGCCCCCACAGAGCTGGGGCAGTTCTTGCTGCAATGGGTTTTCATTGTCGATGCCGTGTTGCTAGCTGCTGAGTCGTTTCACGGGGCTATAGTGGTTCTTTCTCCACCGTGGGCAGAACGATGCCTATTTGTTTTGACTCTTTCAAAGGAGATGGAATCTACTCTTAGCTTTTGCTACAGTATATTGTCATAATTATTCTGTTGATCTCTTCCTATGTTTAATACTATGTTTAAATCCCCCCCCCTCCTTTTGAGACATCCTCTCACTCTGGAGCCTAGGCTGGCTTAGAATTTGGTGGCAATCCGCCTGCCTCAGCCTCCTTATTGTTGAGATTGCAGTCATGTGTCCCTGAGCCTGGCTGCACCTAATTCTTAAATTGAACTTCTTTTTTTTTTTTTTTTTTTTTTTTGGTTTTTCGAGACAGGGTTTCTCTACAGCTTTTTTTTTTTTTTTTAGAGCCTGTCCTGGAACTAGCTCTTGTAGACCAGGCTGGCCTCAAACTCACAGAGATCCGCCTGCCTCTGCCTCCCGAGTGCTGGGATTAAAGGCGTGCGCCACCACCGCCCGGCATGAACTTCTTATAGGTATGGATTTATAAGAAAAAAGTATTCCCCGTGGTTTAATACCATCCAAGGTTTTGGGCATTCATCTGAGCCATGGAAACTGTTGACCTGGATGAGAGGCCTGAGGTGGCTCTTTCCTTGCTTGCATGATATTTTGTCATTTTGGAATTAATAATTAATATTTATTTTTGATATCGCACTGTTCATTGTCATCATTTTTACAAACCAACTAATAAAATGCCTTCAGTAATATTTCCCCCTGCCCTCCATATGCCACGTACACCAGGGGCCTCGCAGTTTCTCAAGCTGCTTCGTCAAGGCGTCGCCTCAGGTCTGCTTCAGAACGGTCTTTAGGAACCTCCTTGAGTTTCTTTCTCTTCAGTTCCTCTGACGCCTTCGTTGGTTTATGGCTTTGTTTTGGTAACATGCATCCTTTGGTAGTTTTCCAAGAAATGTTGCATAGGAGTTAAGGTTTTTAAGTTCCTCCACGATTGGCAACAACCAATTTCTCCCTTCATGTCTGTGCGTTTCCCTAGGGTTGTAATTCTAGGTTGAAAACAATTTCTCCTGACTCTGGCCTTTATCTCCCGCTTCAAAGACAGTCATCAAATGTCTGGTGAGCCCGGGTTTGTTTGTATTTAATAATACCTGTGTTATGGAGATTTTTCATGTTTACAAAAATGGAAAGGAAATAGGACTTCACAGTATCTGAAAACATGGATCACAAAGAATTGAACATTTGGATATAATTTTATTCTTTAAATCTTTAAATTATTCTCCTTTTAAGGTGAAAGTAGAATTCTCTGGAAAGTTTAAGATGTGACATTATTATTTTTTTAATCAATTCTTGACTGTAGAATAGACAAAAAAGTGGCGTATGTGTGTGTGCGCGCGCAAAGTTTTGAGACGGCACCTCCCGTGCCCAGGCTAGCCTTGAATTTGCTATGAGGATGACCCTGATGTCCTGATTCTCCTGCCTGTACCTCACGAGTGCTGGCGTTAGAATTGTCCACCACCAGGTTGCTTGATTCTGTCCTATGTTCTTAGGTCTTAAATCCATTTGCAATTACTGTGGTGTAAGGAGAATTATAGAGTCAACTTGTGTTTTCTGTTTTTTAAATACATTGCAAGCCAGTCGACCTAATCTTGTTAGTTTATTTATTTTTCTGCATTGCTGGAGCTCAAACTCAGGGCTGTGTGTATGCTAGGCAAGCATGCTACCACCAGCTACACCCCGACATTATTGAGTTGCTTTCTTTATAATGAAGAAACCTCCCAGCAAAGCGCTGTTTTGGATTTGCTCTTCTGACTCAGTCATGTGCAAGAACCAAATTGTTTTAATTATTGTCCTCATTACCCTCTTAAAAAAAATCCCTGGCTTTCTTTAAAGGTATTTCACATAAGAATTTTTTAAACAATTTTTTTTAGTTCCTAAAATAGTTTCATTCCTCTTTTTATTAGAGTGTGTATTGGGTCACATTTATGGGTTAAGTTTAGAAGAATGAAATCTTTATGATGTTAAATATCTCTGTCCAAAAATAGCACTCTCTCTTCAAATTGCTTTTTGTTCACAAGCCATTTTTAATATACACATAAAATCTCTGATATCTTATTTTGCTTTAGCTATGACTATTCTTTTCCACCATGACAATGTCTGTCTGATCACAGCTTTTACTAGAAAACCTTGGGTTCACCTCCCAAAGTGTAAATGCGTGACAGATTACCTCATAGCTGACATCAAATTAATAAACCATATACCTTGAGTAAAATTATCTAAAGCTACATCTTGAGTAATTACAGTCTTTACTTAATTTCAAGGTATAAGAGCCAGACATCCAAGAAGAAAGTACATAACTCATTATTTTATTTCTATTAAAAACCAGTTTTCACCTAGGGCTGGTAGGGCACACTAAAAATCCTAGCTCTTAGAAAGAGGAGTAGAAATTTGAGGTCATCTTTGGCTCTCTAGTATGTTCCAGGCTAGCTGGGGCTTCATGAGACTCCGCCTGAAAAACAGAACACTGTTTTTCAACAGAATTCATCCATTGACACCGTACAGGTTACACTGACTTCTTAGAGGCAGAGTACCCTAAGATTTTCCATGGGTCTCAGCCAATATTTCTTGAGGTTAAGAACATTTTAGTTTAAAAAAGAATACCTAGCTGGAGAGATGACTCAGAGGTTAAGAGCTCTGGCTGCTCTTCCAGAGGTCTTGAGTTCAATTCCCAACACTGATATGGTGGCTCACAACCATCCATAGTGAGATCTGGTGCCCTTTTGGCCTGCAGGCATACATGTGGACAGAACACTGTATATGTAATAAACACATAAATCTTTTTTAAAAAAATGAAAAAGGAGAGTACCCTTTGCGGTTGCCTCTGTCTGGATGCCAGTAGGAAGCAAGTATGTCAAATGGCATGTCTCTGTGTGTGTGTGTGTGTGTGTCTGTGTGTCTGTGTGTGTGTGTCTGTGTGTGTCTGTGTGTGTGTGAACCTTATCCAGGTGTGCACACACATCTGAGCCGAAGGGCAGCCCAGTCCCAGAAAGAACTCATCAGCCTACCACAATGCACTGCGCCTCTGAGTCGACTGACCCTGCATCTCTTTTTATAAATATTTTAGCTTAAAATGTATTTGAACATTAATTTTTTAATTATTATTTCATGTGTATAAGTGTTTGTGTGTATGTGCCTGAGGTCAGAAGGAAGCACTGGATTCCCTGAAACTGCAGCTACAGAGGGTTGCTAGTGGCTGTGTGGGTGCTGGAAATCAAATCTGGGTTCTCTGGAAGAGCAGCTGGTGCTCTTGACCACTGAGCTCTCTCTCCTGCCCTAAGAATATTTTTTACTCTCACACTCAGCTGAACAAATAGCTACATAAGGCACATCTCCTTGCTGCTGTTATTTCAGGGGAGGAGAGAACATTGGGGGTCTAGAAGGCACCTCCTCAGGAGTTTTTCCAATAAGAGTTGGTGACAATGTAAAAATTTTAGGTGTCTGTATAAGAATTTCTGACCTGGTGGTGGTGGCACACGCCTTTAATCCCAGCACTGGTGAGGCAGAGGTGGACGGATCTCTGTGAATTCAAGGCCAGCCTGGTCTACACAGTGAGTTCCATGACAGCCAGAGTTACATAGTAAGACCCTGTTTTTTTTTTTTTTTTTTTTTTTTTGGTTTTTCGAGACAGGGTTTCTCTGTAGCTTTTGGAGCCTGTCCTGGAACTAGCTCTTGTAGACCAGGCTGGCCCTGAACTCACAAAAATCCACCTGCCTCTGCCTCCCAAGTGCTGGGATTAAAGGCGTGCGCCACCACCGCCCAGCTGTAAGACCCTGTCTTAAAAAAAAAAAAAAGAAAAAAACAAAAAGAAGAAAAGAGGGCTTTGCTGGCCTATCTTGAAACAGCAGAAAGTGTAGCCATGACAACTGGGGCTCTAGCCCTTTAGATGGAATGTCTTCTAGTTTCAGATAAAAATATTACCATTATCATGACATTGGAGTTACATAGTTTTGGGGGAGAACTGAATTCTGAGTTTTGCTTTATAAAAAACAAAAGGAGTTAGTAATGGGTAGGACGTCAGAAAGTGAGGGGGTGGGAGAGCATGCATGCAGTCTTTGGTCCATGTGTGGGTGTGGGAAGTGCTCTTCCTTGGTGTTCTCTTGTGTGCCGCCATCCCGTGTGCCATCCTCCCGTGTGCTGTCCTCCCTTGTGCCGTCTTCCCGTGTGCTGTTCTTCCTGGGGTGGTCCTCTTCCTTGGAGGCTGCTCTACCCTCCGGCAGGAGTTCCAGATTTTGTGCTGACTCCTCTGTCAGGGGACACGTGGAGCTGGCGATGCCCGTGGGACAAGCTGGGGAAGAGATATCTTTAGGCAGCTGAACACAGTCTGGACACTAGAGCTTAGCTGGGTAGATCTGGGAGTCGATCATCTCTCAGAGGCAACTGAAGCCATGGGAGTGGGTTAGCTCATCCTGGGAGAATTACTGGAGATGAAGAACCTTTGGGGGTCCCCGTTGAAGGAGCCTGGAGAGGTGGCAGATTCCTTGCTGTGCCGCAGTGACATGTGCCTGGAGACTGCGAGGAGGACGAGGTCGAGGACGAGCTGGAGAGAGGAAGGGCTGGGGAGGGGTGGGGAAGGAGTGGGTCTGAGGAAAGCGGACTATTTGCCATGAGAGCAAAGCCTACAGAGGGGCTGGAGAGGGGTTGAGTGGGAAAGAGCATTGGCCGCTCTGCCCGAGAAACCTGGGTGTAGTTCTCAGCACCCAACGGAGGCTCACAGCCGTCAGTAACTACAGTTCTTGGGGATCCAGTGCCCTCCTCTGGTCTCCCAGGGGTGGTATGTGGATATACATGCAGGCAAAACAGCCCTGTGCACAAAATACAATAACAATATCATTGTAAAAGGCCTACGTGGAGGTCAGGGAAGACAAGACCTACAAGTCCCCTTTGGTGCAGCGTGGGAATTTTTGGTGAGGTGTGGGTGGAGCGGAGAATGAACTGGGAGCGATGGAGATGAGAGGAAGCAAAAGGACCCCTCCAGAGCAACTCCTTAAAGAAAGCAGGCTCTGAAGGGGCGGGCAGAGGGTGGTCTCTCTAGGACAGTAGGAGTCAAGGGAGGGTTGTTTTTAGTATATTCTTTCTTGACACGATAGAATTTGGCCATAGTCCAATGGTGGGAAGGAGCTGGTTTGTTGAGGGAGTGTGTCTTCCTGCAGGAGGACAGGGCTGCAGGACACAGCCCCGGGGAGCTTTAGTAGGGAGAGAAGGAACTCGCAGTCATAAATGTGCAGGAAGCCTCATCATGGCCCAGGTCAGTTCACACAGGCTGCGGCAGGAAGCAGGTGGAGTTCTCAGCTGATGGCTTTCCTCTGGGAGACACC
The DNA here is from genome assembly GCF_903992535.2 of Arvicola amphibius. Taxonomy (NCBI): domain Eukaryota; kingdom Metazoa; phylum Chordata; class Mammalia; order Rodentia; family Cricetidae; genus Arvicola; species Arvicola amphibius. The sequence continues at coordinate 51,493,719 of NC_052050.1, forward strand.
AGCTTGGGAAGAGTGGGGTTTTAGTGCCTTGAAGAGACAGATTAACTGTTAAAGATTTCTCCCCATTCTGTAGGCTGCAGCTTTGCTCGATGATAGTGTCTTTTTCTTTATGGAAACTTCATCTTCAGGAGGTCCCAATCTCAATGCCTTTACTGTTGACATCCTGTTCAGAAAGGCCTTTCTTGACTCAAAGCCTACTGCCCTATTCTGCCAGATTCAGGGTATCTGGTCTTATGGTGAGCTCTGTGATCTGTTTGGAACTGAGTTTTGTGCAGGGTGGTAGCTATGGGTCCATTTTCATTCTTCTACTTGTGGTTATCCACACTGACCAGCACTATTTGTTGAAGATGCTTTCTTTACTCCAGTGTGTATTTTTTTTTTTTTTTTTTTTTTTTTTTTTGCTTATCAAAATTCAGTTGTCAGCCAGTCACGACGGCGGCAATGCTCCTTTAGTCCCAGCACCCAGGAGGCAGAGGCCAGTGGATCTCTCTATAAATCACCGAGGTCAGCTGGAGGATCTGGATCTCCTCTCTCTCTCTCTCTTTCTCTCTCTCTCTCTCTCTCAACTCAAGGCCACACAGTGAGTTCCAGGACAATCAGGACTACACAGGGAAACCCTGTCCTTTTGGACAAAGGGAAAACCAAATTGTCCAGGTCTTCAGTTTCATCCTGTTGATCAGCGCATCTGTTTTTGTGCCACTGCCAGTGTGTTTTGCTACTGTTCCTTGTAATACAACTTGAAATCCAGATGGAGGGGTCAAGAGCACAGGGACAGACACAGGATGTGGCCTGGAGAGCCCTGGAGGCCTCAGGAGAATTCAGAGTGAGACTGGACTAATTTGTGATGGTATCGGCATTGCTCAGGTGCGTTCATGTGGCTTAGCCTGGAGGATAATAGATTTCACCTGGGACTTGAAATGTAGGCAGGCCAGGCTCCTCTCCAGCTTGCAGCGACATGCCTGTCCCAGTGCTGGGGTTAAAGGCGTGCGCTAGCAAGGCTGGCTTGTGTTCAGCTTTTTTTTTTTTTTTTGCGGGGGGGGGGTGGGGGTGGGGGATAGGTTGTTTGTTTGTTTGTTTTGGTGAGGTAGTTAGACTAGAGGACAAAGGAGTGAGGGTCGCTAAGAGAGTGACTGAGATGAAGGCTGGGCCTGAAGGCTGAAGCTCAGTGGAGCTGAGGGAGGGTGTGCTTAGCAGGGCCCAGACCCTGGAAAGTGGTTGCTTCCATTCTCCCAGCACAGACAACAAAGAAAAAACCACAAACTAAAGGACCACAGGGTCTGTGGAGGAAATGAACGGGGAGTGAGCAGGGAGGGAAGGAAGAATCCTGGCCTGAGGTCTGAGAGAGGGTGGTCTGGAGGAAGCTGAGCACCTGCCTGTGCTCGCGACAGACTCGGGAGGAGCTGGGAAGGATCAGGTAGTCAGACTGGAAAGGGGATCTCAGCAGAGTCAAAAGTCACTTGGGACTGAGGACGCTCATGCTCCGGGATGTCATTAATGAGTGAAATTAATTTTTATATTTGGCACGTCATTCCCTCTAACACAACCTAAAATTATTAATAGGCTGTTTTCTATTTTTTCTCTGTAGAAAGTCTTTTTTTTTTTTTTTTTGGTTTTTCAAGACAGGGTTTCTCTGTGTTGCCATGGCTGTCCTGGAACTAACTAGCTGTGGTAGTTGGCCTCGAACTCAAAGAGAGCCACCTATCTCTGTCGCCCTAGGGCGGGAATTAAAGATGTGCACTACCCCAGCCCGGCTTTTAGACAGTCTTCTCTTATACCTAGGTGTGCTCCTTTTCCTGTTTTCTGAGAGGTTCCTGTTAATTTTATTTTGGATTTTTGTGCTTCTGCCGGCAGTTTGAACTTCGTACCAAGGCTGAAAGCCCAAACAAGCAAGCAGAAGAGAACAAAAGCTCTGCTCCCCATAAACATGAAAAGCAACAAACTGTCCCTAACTTGCTCAGAGAAAAGAAAGAGAATCCATAGAAAAGAACAGGGCATGAGCATCTCTCTGGCAGCTGGACATGGTGGTGTGTGCCTGTAATCTCAGCCCTTGGGGAGTTCAAAGTCATCCTCAGTGAGTTCAAGGCTACCCTGGGTAGCAAAATTACCAAACAAGCAAACAAGAGTCGTTGCAAATTAGAAAAATAGAAAAGCCCCTTCCCGTTGTAGTCACGTGGTAGGAAAAGACTTGGAAACTGATTGGAAGCTCTGGGGAGGAGAGGGTTTGGGCTGTCAATAGCGCCTGTGGTTGCAGTCAACAGGGCAGCTCTTTGAGGAGGATTCCTAGTCTTCAGTCTTGGTCATTTGCTTCCACACCACTTGCCAGAGACCCCAGAAAAGAATCTTCCAAATGGGGTTCTTTCTTGGTGTACCGCACATCCTCGTGTGTGTCTTGACACTTGGACCTGTGGTCTTCTGCTGGCCATAGTGTGGCTTTCCCAGAAGGCTAGTGACTTAGCACTGAGTTTGTGGATGGCCGCATATGCCCAGCTCACTCTCAGTATACTACTCTCCTCTGTGGCCTGGGGTCCCCAGGTGTCTTCTGCTTGTCTCTGCACCTTCTTCATCAGTCAATGGACCTCCTGCACTCTGCTAGCTCCAGCGAAGGACCTTGCCCTACAGAGTCATGGAAGAACTCCGGGGAACTGCTTCTTGAGCTCTGTACTGGCCTTCCTGTTTGAGTCTCAATCAATTTCAAAGCCCCTTCTGGAGGTTTCCTTGAAGCCACAGCCCCTGGGGCTTTTAGAGAGTTAGGTAGTTTCCAGCTGTTGCTATTGCCCAGCTTAGAATTCCCCTTCCGCTCCAAACCCAGGTCATTTACTGCTCAGCTTCCAGGACTTCTTGTCACCTGTACCTGTGTGGGCGTCTGCCCCAGACGCCCAGAAATCCCCGTCGCTGCAGCTCTCATGGTTTGGGGAAGTAGCGAATATCACTCTGTCCTGTCTGCCTCTGTCACCTGGAAGGCCTGTTTCCCACGGGCACATTCCTCCTAGCGCCCTCTAAGCCATGCCTCAGTTGCTCTGCTTTCTCCCTAGGACGCTCCTGATTCTCTTTGTGGAGATTGACTACTGGGAGCGGCTGCTGTTTGAGACGCCTCACTATGTGATGAACGTGGCTGAACGCGCCGAGGACCTGCGGATTCTGCGGGAGAACCTGCTCCTCGTTGCACGAGACTACAATAGGTGCGCTCCGTCCTCATCAGCCCGAGGATGTGGTGTGTCGCTCAGGGTCCCCATCACTGTGTTTTTCTCATCCTGAAAAGTGATTCCCTTTCCCTGCAGTTCCTTCTCTGAGTCCAGGCACTCAGAGCCGGGCGACATTGGGATTCTGGCATGCAATAGCATCAGAGTCACTGAAACAAGACCACCTTCCCTCATCTAGTCCTGTCCCCAGCCTTTGACCTTGTGGGGCCCACCTCTAGGGTGACATTTGTGCGTGGTTAGCTGTATCATGGATTGGGTGGCTTAGAAATAACCAGACTCCTGGCTCACGGTTCCGGAAGCCTGGTCTCTAAATGGACAGCCTTCGGTGTCTTCCATGGTGGAGTGAGACAACAGCTATGTTAGGTCCTACTCATGACAGCGTCTCCCTTCCTGGTCTAGCCAGCTCCCAAGGCCAAGTAATACCACAGCAAAAGGGAAGGCTTGGACGGACAGATTTCAGGAAGACACAATCTTACAAACCTTTCTCACCTCAGTGAAAACCCAAGGGGATGAAACAAATACTTTTGTTTGAATTTCTAGAAAGGATACATTCAGTGTGGTAGCCTTTAGTTGCATGTAGCTATTTTTATTTCAATTACTTAATTAAAATGTTCCTCTTATCATAGGCCACATTTCAAGCTACATATGACCAGTATTAGAAAGCACATTTAACAATTTATTGATTGATTGATTGATTGATTGTGTATGGGTGTTTTCTCAGGCCTGGCACCTGAGGAGGCCAGAAGAGGGCATCAGATTCTCTGGGACTAGAGTTACAAATGGATACAAGACATCATGTAGGGGCTGGGAATTGAACCAGAGTCCTAAGCAAAAGCAAGAGCTCTCAATGCTGAGTCACCTCTCCAGGTCCAGTGTGCATGGAGAGGCCAGAGGACAGTTGGTGGGAGTCAGTTCTCTCCTTCCACTCTGTGGGTCCCAGGGATTGAATTCAGATCCTCAGACTTAGTGGCAAGGGCTTCTAACCACTGAGCCATCTCAGCAGCCCTTGGCCAGCACAGTGTGTATAACACTTGTATGATGAGAGTTTCTTTAGGGAACCCTAGGCCAGAATGCAAGTTTGAGAGACTGCCAAGCGTCCTGACCCCGCTACCGGTCTTCTCTCCCACGCAGGATTATTGCCATGCTGTCCCCAGATGAGCAGGCCCTGTTCAAAGAGCGGATCCGATTCCTGGATAAGAAGATCCACCCAGGCCTGAAGAAGCTGCATTGGGCCCTAAAGGGAGCCAGCGCCTTCTTCATCACGGAGTGCCGCATACATGCCAGCAAGGTAGGCCGCAGCTGCCAGACTCTAAAGGTCTATAAGGCTGATGGAAGGGCTAGCATGTGGGTCATCAATGCCTGAGCCTTTGGTGATGGAGGAGACCCTGGGAGGCATTATACCATCAATTGAATGTCCTCCCCAAAATTTGGTGCCAGGAATTGATCCCAAGGTCTTACACATGCTTAGGCAAGAATTTCCTCACTGGAAGGGAAGGATTTTTTTTTTAATGTCAGAAATTCTAGCAGGAGGCCAAGTTAAATGTCCTCCCCAAAATTTGGTGCCGAGAATTGATCCCAAGGTCTTACGCATGCTTAGGCAAGAATTTCCTTACTGAAAGGGAAGGGTTTTTTTTTTTTTATGTCAGAAATTCTAGCAGGAGGATAGAATCAGGTCCAGAGAGCCTCAATCCAGTCTTCACGGGAAGGAATATACAAGGTGCCCGCACAGTTCACGGGAATAGGTGCTATAGCAGGTGCCACTGTGGACCGTGCCTGGGCCTGACTCCAGGTGCAGATGATCGTGAATGACTTCAAGGCCTCCACTCTGACCATTGGCTGGAAGGCCCAGGAGATGTCTGAGATGCTCCTGGTGCATATCACTGGCAAACGGGTGTACAGAGACCTGGAATTTGAGGAGGCCCAGAGGGAACATCGGATGACCGTGCAGCAGAAACTGGTGAACCTGCACCAGGATGTGGTGAACATCATGACCAACTCCTACGAAGTGTTCAAGAACGATGGTCCTGAGGTAGGCATCCTGTGCCCAGCCTGAGGCAGGGAACCCACATACCCTCTGACTACACTGCTATTCTCCTGTATGTCACCAACCCTGGTCCCACATGCAGTTCGCCTTCAGGGTTTCAGGTCTTCTCTGGCGGCATTCAGGATCTTGCCTCTGTTTCTTTAAAGATTTATTTGTATGTTTTCCAGTGTTTTTGCCTGCATGTATGTACACCACATGGGTACCTGCTGCACTCGGAGGCCAGAGAAGTTGTGAGCTGCCTGTTGTGGGTGTTGGGAACGGAACCTGGGTTTTCTGCAAGAGCAGCCAGTGCTCTTAACAGCTGAGCTGTTCCCAGCCCCCAGAACCCTGCATTTCTGTCTTGCTTGTCACCCATCAGCTGGTGCCCATTTCCCAGGCCCTGAGCTGCTTTCTCCAGAACCTTTTCTTCTCCCCTCCCCTCCCAGATACAGCAACAGTGGCTGCTCTACATGATACGGTTGGATCACATGATGGAGGATGCCCTGCGCATGAACGTGAAGTGGTCCCTGCTGGAACTCTCCAAGGCCATCAACGGGGACGGGAAGACCACTCCAAACCCACTTTTCCGAGTCCTTGTCATCTTACAGGATGACATGCCAGGAGGTGTGGCACAGGTGAGGGCCTCTAGGCCTCCAGCACCTCAAGGTTCCCATACCATAGTCCTCAGTTTCTTTCAGTTATTTTTTAAATATTAAATTTTTAAAAATTAAAATATAATCACATCATTTCCCCACTTTCTTTCCTCCCCTAACACCTTTCATGTCCCCTGACCTTGGTCCCTCTCAAATCCATGACCCCCTTTTCTTTATGTATAAATATAACCTGTGTATGATTTCAGGGATGATCACTTGGTATTGGACAAACAATTAGGGAAGACTAATTTTCTCACTCTCGACATCATTGCCTGCGGTTTGAGATCCCATAGGATTTCTCTCTTGCACCCTAGCAGGTCTCTCTGTGTGCTCCTTGTCCAGATCTTGCTTAGGCAGCCAAATGCCTGAGGAATCATGGGTGAAGCTTCCCTGTCATTTCTAGGAGACAAAGTCTTACAGTAGAAGTCCTGGTCCCCAGTGGCCTTACAGTCTTCCCATCCCCTCTTCTGTGATGTTCCCTAACTCTGAGGTGCAGGAGTTGTGTGGCAGATGTATCCATGGGGGCTTGGCACCCCACAGGCAATTGTTATTTTTCCCCAATTTGTTTTATATGTATGGGTGTTTTGCTTGCATGTATGTCTGTGTACCGCATGCGCCTGATGTCTGCAGAGGCCAGAAGAGGGTAATGAATTCCTTAAAATCGGAGTTTTAGATCTTTGTGGGCCACTATGTGGGTATTAGGAATTGAACCCGGATCCTCTGGAAGAGCAGTCAGTGCTCTTAACCACCGAGCCATCTTTCCAGGCCTCTTCTCTCTACTCTTAGACTTCATCCCGGACCTTGACTTTTTCCTGTGCCTCCAGGCCCAACTCAGGTGTTCAGCCTTAGAGGCTTTGAAGCCTGTGTCTCTCCACCAGCGCCCTAAGCTCCTCTGTGCTTCCCCACAGGTGGAATTCTCCCCCACTCTGCAGACTCTGGCGAGTGTGGTCAACGATATCGCCAGCCACCTCTTCTCCACCATCTCTGTCTTCCGCCACCTCCCCGATATCCTCATCAAACGAAAGGTGGCTCGGGAACCCATCCATGTGCTTGTAGGTGAGTGGGCCATGGGGAGGGCATGCAGCACAGCAGGCACTTAGCTAGGCAGAGCTAGGAGGAGTGATGAGGGCATCTCATTCACACCGGGCCAGCCATGTCTGGATATGATAAACATGTCCAAGGAGCCAGACTGAGGAAGAAGCAAGGGGATTGCAATTAGGTGGCCGATCCCTGTGGGTTGTGAAAACTGGGTTGGAAGAGGAGCGTGGATAAGTTTGAGACTCGTGTTGGACTAGAAGAGGCCTTGATTCCCACAGAAGTGAGACACGCAGGGTCAGACTTGCGCAGCTGCCCCCTCTGTTTTCTTTTCTTTCTGAAGATTCACTTGTTATTCTTTGATGTGTATGAGCCTTTTGCATGAAGGTATGTCTGCCCACCAAGTCCAGAAAGAAGGCCTTGTTGCTTCTGGGACTGAAGTTACAGACGGTTGTGAGCTTCTACATGGGTGCTGTAAACAGAAACTAGGTCCTCTTAACTGCTGAGCCATCTCTAGCTCCCCTCTGTTCTCTTTTCTTAATTTTTTTTTTTTTTGGTTTTTCAAGCTCCTTTCTGTTTTCATATGTGTGTGTGCGTGTTTTATTGTTTTTTATTGAGCTCTATATTTTCCTCTGCTCCCCTCCCTGCCTCTCCCCTCCCCTTAAACCCTCTTCCAAGGTCCCCATGCTCCCAATTTACTCAGGAGATCTTATCTTTTTCTTCTTCCCATGTAGATTAGATCCATGTATGTCTCTTTTAGGGTCCTCATTGTTGCCTAGGTTCTCTGGGATTGTGATTTGTAGGCTAGTTTGCTTTATGTTTAAAAACCACTTATGAGTGAGTACGTGTGATAATTGTCTTTCTGTGTCTGGGTTACCTCACTCAATATGATGTTTTCTAGCTCCATCCATTTGCCTGCAAAATTCAAGATGTCGTTATTTTTTTTCTGCTGTGTAGTACCCCATTGTGTAAATGTACCACATTTTCCTTATCCATTCTTGGGTCTAGGGGCATTTAGGTTGCTTCCAGGTTCTGGCTATGATAAACCAAGCTGCTATGAACATAGTTGAGCACATGTCCTTATGGTATGGTTGAGCATCCTTTGGATATATATCCAAAAGTGGTATTGCTGGGTCTTGAGGACGGTTTTTTCCTAATTTTCTGAGAAATTGCCACACTGACATCCAATGGGGTTATACCAGCTTGCATTCCCACCAGCAATGCAGGAGTGTTCCCTTTTCCCACAACCTCTCCAGCATAATTTGTCATCAGTGTTTTTGATCTTGGCCATTCTTACAGGTGTAAGATGAAATCTCAGGTTGTTTTGATTTGTATTTCTCTGATGACTAAGGATGTTGAGCATTTCCTTAAGTGTTTTTCAGCCATTTTAGATTCCTCTGTTGAGAGTCCTCTGTTTAGGTCTGTACTCCATTTTTATTGTATTATGTAATCTTTTGGTGTCCAATTTCTTGAGTTCTTTGTATATTTTGGAGATCAGACCTCTGTCTGATGTGGGTTAGTGAAGATATTTTCCCATTCTGTAGGCTGTCGTTTTGTCTTGTTGACCATGTCCTTTGCTTTACAGAAGCTTTTCAGTTTCAGGAGGTCCCATTTATTAACTGTTTCTCTCAGTGTCTATGCTACTAGAATTATATTTATGAAGTGGTCTCCTGTGCCAATGCGTTCAGGTGTACTTCCCACTTTCTCTTCTATGAGATTCAGTGTGGCTGGCTTTATGTTGGGGTCCTTGATCCATTTAGACTTTAGTTTTGTGCATGGTAATAGATATGGACCATTCTTCTACATGTTGATATCCAATTATGCCAGCACCATTTGTTAAATATGCTTTCTTTTTTCCATTTAATATTTTTTTTGCTTCTTGTCAAAAATCAGGTGTTCGAAGATGTGTGGATTGATATCCGGGTCTTCGATTCAGTTCCATTGGTCCTCCTGTCTGTTTTTGTGCCAATACCAGGCTGTTTTCAGCACTGTAGCTCTGTAGTAGAGTTTGAAGTCAGGGATTATGATGCCTCCAGAAATTCTTTTATTGTACAGGATTGTTTTGGCTATCCTGAGTTTTTTGCTTTTCCATATGAAGTTGAGTACCGTTCTTTTGATGTCTGTGAAAAATTTTTCTGGGATTTTGATGGGCATTGCATTGAATCTGTAGATTGCTTTTGGTAAGATTGCCGTTTTTACTATGTTAATTCTACATAGCCAAGAGCGTGGGAGATCTTTCTACTTTCTAGTGTCGTCTTCAATTTCTTTCTTCAAAGATTTAAAGTTCTTGTCATACAAGTCTTCCACTTGTTTGGTTAGAGTTACTCCGAGATATTTTATGCTATTTGTGGCTATTGTGAAGAGTGATATTTTTCTGATTTCTTTCTCAGCCAATTTATTATCTGTGTACAGGAGGGCTACTGATTTTGTTCTAGTTAATCTTGTATCCTGCTACATTACTTAAAGTTTTTATTGTAGAAGTTCCTTGGTAGAATTTTTGGGGTCACTTATGTAAACTACCAAATCGTCAGCAAATAGTTTGACTTCTTCTTTTCCAGTTTGTATCCCCTTGATCCACTTTTGTTGTCTTATTGCTTTGGCTAGGACCTCAGAACTATATTGAATAGATATGGAAAGAGTGGACAACCTTGTCTTGTTCCTGATTTTAGTGGGATCGCCATGAATTGCTCTCCATTTAGTTTGATGTTGGCTGTTGGCTTGCTGTATATTGCCTTTATTGTGTTTCGATATATTCCTTGTATCCCTGCTCTCTCCAAGACCTTTATCATGAAGGGATGTTGTATTTTTTTTCAAAAGCTTTTTCAGCATCTAATGAGATGATAATGTGGTTTTTATTTTTCAGTTTGTTTATATGGTGGATTATGTTGACAGATTTTTATAAGTTGAACCATCCCTGCATCTCTGTGATGAAGCCGACTTGATCATGGTGGATGATGGTTCTGATGTGTTCTTGGATTCGATTTGCCAGTATTTTATTTAGTATTTTTGCATCAATGTTCATAAGTTATATTGGTCTGTAATTCTTTTTCTTAGTAATGTCTTTCTGTGGTTTGGGTATCAGGGTAATTGTAGCCTCATAAAAAGAGTTTGGCAATGTTCCTTCTGTTTCTATTGTGTGGAACAATTTGAGGAGTATTGGTATTAGTTCTCCTTTGAAAATCTTGTAGAATTCTAAGCTGAAGCCATCTGGTCCTGGGCTTTTTTTGTTTGGGAGACTTTTGATGACTGTTTCTATTTCTTCAGCAGTTACAGGTCTGTTTAATTTGCTTATTGTTCTTGATTTAATTTTTGGTAAGTGATATTTATCCAGACAGTTGTTTATTTCCTTTAAGCTTTCCAATTTTGTGGAGTACAGGTTCTTTAAATAAGACCTGATGATTCCCTGGATTTCCTCCATGTCTCTTGTTATGTCCCACTTTTCATTTCTGATTTTGTAAATTTGGATATTCTCTCTCTCTCTCTGCCTTTTGGTTAGTTTGGATAAAGGTTTGTCTATTTTGTTGATTTTTCTGGAAGAACCAACTCTTTGTCTCATTGATTCTTTGTATTGTTTTCTTTGTTACTATTTTGTTGATTTCAGCTCTCAATTTGATTATTTTCTGTTGTCTACTTCTCTTGGGTGAGTTTGCTTCTTTTTGTCCTAAAGTTTTCAAATGTTCTGTTAATTCACTAGTGTGGGATTTTCCCAGCGTCTTTATGTGGGCATTTAGTGCTTTCAACTTTCCTCTTAGCACTGCTTTCATTGTGTCTCATAAATTTGGGTATTTTCATTGTGTGGAAATTTTCATTGAATTTTAGGAAGTCTTTGATTTCTCCCTTTGTTTCTTACTTGACCCATTGATGATTCAGGTGAGTATTGTTTAATTTCCATGTGTTTGTGGGATTTCTGGAAGTAGTGTTGCTGTTGAATTCTAGTTTTAAGCTGTGGTGATCCAAAAAGATAAATGGGGTAATTCCAATTTTTTGTCTCTGTTGAGGTTTGTTTTGTTACTGAGTATGTGGTCAATTTTTTTTTAGAAGTTTCCATGAGCTGCTGAGAAGAAGGTATATTCTTTTCTGTTTGTGTGGAATAGTCTATAGATGTCTGTTAAGTCCATTGAGTCATAACATCTGTTAGTTCCCTTATTTCTCTGTTAATTTTTTGTCTGACTGACCTGTCCAGTGGTGAGAGTGGAGTGTTGAAGTCTCCCACTATTAGTGTGTGGGGTTTAATGTGTGATTTAAGCTTTAGAAGGGTTTCTTTTACATATGAAGGTGCCCTTATATTTGGGGGCATAGAAGTTTAGTATTGAGATTTCCTTTAGATGGCTTTTCCTGTAACTAATAAGAAATGTCCTTCTTTGTCTCTTTTGATTTATTTTAGTTTGAAGTCTAGTTTGTTAGATAATGGATAGCTACCCCAGCTTGTTTCTTAGGTCCATTTAATTGGAAAATTTTTTTCCAACCCTTTACTCTGAGGCAATGTCTGTCTTTGAGGTTGAAGTGTGTTTCTTGTATGTAGCAGAAGAATGGATTCTGTTTTGTATCCAATCTGTTAGCCTATATCTTTTTATAGGTGAGTTGAGTCAATTGATATTAAGGGATATTAATGTTCTGTGATTGCTATCTCTTGTTAACTTAATTTTCATTGTTGGTGATGTTAATTTGTGTGTTTTTCCCTTCTTTGGGATTTGCTGCTGTGAGATCATCAATTGTGTTTTTGTTGATGTAGGAATTTTGTTGGGTTGGAATTTTCCTTCTAGCACTTTGTGTATGGCTGGGTTTGTGGATAGGTATTGGTTAAATCTGGTTTTGTCATGGAATATCTTGTTTTGTCCTTCTATGGTGATTGAAAATTTTGCTGGGTATAGTAATCTGGGCTGGCATCCATGGTCTATAAATGTCTGCATAATGCTTCACCACGACCTTCTGGCTTTCATTGTCCCCAGTGAGAGGTCAGGTGTAATTCTTATAGGTCTGCCTTTATATGTTACTTGGCCTTTTTCCTTTGTAGCTCTTAATATTCTTTCTTTATTCTGTATGTTTAGTGTTTTGATTATTATGTGGCAAGGGGAGTTCTTTTTGATCCAGTCTATTTCGTGTTCTGTAAGCTTCTTGTATCTTCATAGGCATATCTTTTTTTAGGTTGAGAAAGTTTCTTCTATGATTTTGTTAAATGTATTTTTTGTGCTTTTGAGTTGAACTTCTCCTTCTTTTATACCTATTATTCTTAGGTTTGGTCTTTTCATAGTGTCCAATATTTCCTGGATATTTTGTGTTAAAGCCTTTGTTAGATTTAATCTTTTCTTTCACTGATGAGTCTATTTCCTCTATTGTATCTTCAGCGTTGGAGATTCTCTCTTCCATCTCTTGTATTCTGCTGTTTATGTTTGCACTTGTGGTTCCTGATCATTTTCTCGTGAGTTCTGTTTCTATGATTCCCTCAGGTTGTGTTTTCTTTATTGTCTCTATTTCAGTTTTCAAGTTTTGAATAGTTTCTTTCATATGTTTGATTGCTTTTGCTTGGTTTTCTTTAAGGGATTTGCTGATGTCTTCCAATTTTTTTGTTTGTCTTTTCCTCCATTTCTTTGAGGGAATTTCTCATTTCCTCTTTAAGAGTCTCAAACATTCTCCTGAAGTTATTTTTAGGTCATTTTTTCCTGTTTCTTCTATATTTGGTTGTTCAAGTCTTGTGGTTGTAGATTTTACTGGTGTTGTGTTGCTCTTTGTGGTGTTGCGTGTGTTCTTACCTTGTCTCCTCATCTTTCCCTCTAATTGGTGTGGTTGGGGCTGTCTGTGACTGGTGATTAATTTTCTAGGTGCCATTGAGTCCAAGGCTCAGATGGTTGTTCTTCGTGGTACAGTCAGTGCCATGGTTTTGTTACCTCATTGGTCACTCCTTGTTCCTGGAGGTTTCAGGCCTGTTTCTGTAAATGTCCCTGGTCTGGATCTGCTCCTGAGGAGGTCCCTGGCTTGAGTCCCAGACCCTGGTGTGCTGGGACCCGCAGACAACCTGGCTTAGGACCTTACTCCCTCGGAGGTCCCAGACCGACAACTGTCCTGGCTCAGGCCTAGTTCCTCTGTGGTCCCAGATTCACGCCCCGGACCTGCAGCAGTCTCTGGCTCTGGCCCACTCACTCAGCAGTTGCTCCCCTGTATCTGCTCCTGTGGTGCTCGCAGTCTCAGGCCCTGTCCCGCCTAGGTCGCTGGCCCAGCCCTGCTTCCGCAAATGTCCCTGGTCTGGTTCTGCTCCTGCTCCTGTGGAGTTCACCATCCCAGGCCCGCTCTGGCCCAGGTTGCTGGCCCAGTTCCCCTGTTTTCTAATGCTCATGTTGGAGTACATTTTAGTGGGGTAACTGGCAGAATGGAAAGCAGAGGGCAGTGTTGGGGCCAGGCTGGAGCCTGGGGTGAGTGTCATGTCAGTGAGCAGCATCTCTCTCCACCCTTTGAAGAGCGTGATGAGGACATCAAGAAGATCCAGGCCCAGATCAGCAGTGGTATGACTAACAACGCAAGCTTGCTGCAGAATTACCTCAAGACCTGGGACATGTATCGGGAGATCTGGGAGATCAACAAGGACTCCTTCATCCGTCGCTACCAGCGTCTCAACCCCCCTGTCTCTTCTTTTGATGCTGACATTGCCCGGTGAGTGAAGAAAGGGAGGTGGAGGTGGGATTGTCTAAAAGAAGAGCACTCGCTGGGGGAAGAGACTGGGGCTCTGCTGCGGGCTGCGCTGGGTCTGGACACTGTGTGCCCTGGGCTGCAGGAGCAGAGTGCTGGACCTTGGCTTCTTGAAGGCAGAGATCCAGAAAGAGGCTGGGCAAGGTTTAGGGAAAGCTAGCTGTTTCTTTAGAGGAGTATCGTAGGGGTTGGTGAAGATGGCACCTGTGGGGGCTGTGTGTTCTAAGAGGGGTGGGGTGTCATCAGGTGGAGATGGTGGGGCCCAGGAGGAAACAGCGCAGACTGAGGTACAGATGGACGCAAAGCAAACAGACTGGAACACGGACACAGACAAAGGGGCCTCCGTCCATCCCCTGAGGCTGTCCTATGCCATCACTACCTATGCATGAGGACACGAAGGCTCAGGATAGTCAGACAGTCCCAGGAGGAAAGCATATGAGGTTGGTCCATCGGTAGTTCCAGCTACAGGAAGCTGAGGCAGGAAGACCACTTGTGTTCAGGAGTTTGAGGCCAAGCCAGGCAAAATGTAAAAAGCCTATCTCCTAAACCAAATGTCTGCTTGAGGCAACTGAGCTAGAAGCAGTGCAGTGTGGACCCAGCCTTGACCTAGGGGACTTCAAGGCTGTAGGTCCTGGAGGAAAGTTGTGACTTCAGATTCGTGCTGTCCAGTACTTGGGAAGCTGGCATGGCCACAGCAGTCTGCCAGGAACGGGTTGGCCTGGGTGAGTCCTGGCAATAGAACTGTCTAGAACTGCAGGTTTGGGTGAAAGGAAACAAGAGAGTGGAGTTTGGGTGGTGGTGTTGGGGGGGTCACCTGTGAAGGGATAGAGCCCTCTGAGCAGACCTGGGCTCTTGCAGCTACACAGAGGTGGCTAACAATGTACAGAAGGAGGAGACGGTCCTCAACATTCAGTTCGTTCTGCTGGACTGTTCACACCTCAAGTTCTCACTGGTGCAGCATTGCAACGAGTGGCAGAATAAGTTTACAACGCTGCTCAAGGAGATGGCTGCTGGGCGCCTGATGGATCTGCACAGCTACCTGAAAGACAATGCCGAGAAGTAAGGCTTGGCTTGGGCATGGCTGTGGGTATGTGCAAGCGTATGAGTACTCGTACGCGCACGCGTGTGTGCGTATGCACGCATGTGTGCATGTGCTTTCCACCAACAACACTCTTTGCTGACTTTTAGAATCAGCCGCCCTCCCCAAACGCTGGAGGAACTAGGGGCCAGTCTGCAGCTCATGGACACCCTGCAGCATGACTTACCCAGCCTGGAGACTCAGATCCCACCCATCCACGAGCAGTTTACCATTCTGGAAAAGTACGAGGTGCCGGTTCCAGACAGTGTAAGTTCCGGCTGTGTTTGGTCCACCCGAGTCAAGCATGTGTCAGTGGCAACAGACTGTAAAGGAAGGACCTTGTGCCCTCAGGGGCCATGCCGAGGAGCGAGAGATTCAGAACTCCTAAGGACCACGGCTAACTCAAATGATGGTGCCCCTCAGTTTATATACTTCTGTTAGACCCAGCAACTTGAGATTGGTTTCTTCGGGATCAGTCATGCATGGACTGTTTATGACCGCTGACCTGGAGGGGCAGAGATGCAGCTAACTGACAGAGAGCTGGGGGTGCGGCTTGTTGGGAGAGTGTCGCCTAGCATATGTGACACCCTGGGTGCCCAGCCTCGGAGAGGATAGACCTCCTGCATGTGGTCTCTCCCTCCCAGGTCCTGGAGATGCTGGAAAGTCTCAACGGGGAGTGGATCACCTTCCAACAAATACTGCTGGACAGCGAGCAGATGCTGAAGAAACACAAGGAGAAGTTCAAGACAGGCCTTATTCACGCGGCTGACGACTTCAAAAAGAAGGCACACAACCTTCTAGAAGATTTTGAGGGCAAAGGTATTCCTTACTCCACCTCTCTCTCCTTCTTTAGTCTTGGTTTTGTGGCTCAGAATTCAAAATGTTGTCCTGGGAAGGTGAAAACAGATGGGGTGTGGCACGGGGAGGTTTGGAGCGGGCAGAAAGGAGCAGGCAGCTTAGGAAAGGGAAGGAACCTTGAGGAGACAGAGGTTGAGCTTGCCTGGAGTCACGGGATTCTGGTTGGAAGACCTGGGCCAGCAACCTTTCCAGTGCTCTAACCCTGACTTCCTAGTCCATTGTTCCCTCCATGCTCCCCCTTTTCTCCTCCCCTTTCCTCTGTCACGTGAGAGTAGCAGTGGGGTTTGCCCACTGAGCTAGGGAGCCACAGACTGGCTTTTCGAGAGGCCATGGACCTGAGTGGGATCTGAGCCACATGTTGACTTCCCACAGGGCCCTTTACCAGCAACGTGGGCTACACAGCTGCGCTGGATCAGATTGCACAGGTGCGTGCCATGCTGATGGCCATGCGGGATGAGGAGAACAACCTCCGTTCCAACCTGGGCATCTTCAAGATTGAGCAGCCAATCTCCAAGGACCTCCAGAACCTGGAGAAGGTACTGTGCTGAGCTGGTTTCCATGGAAACCAAGGACAAGTGGCAGGGACAGGACAGGTCTGAGGACCTGGGAATGGTTCATTAACAGTTTTGTGGGTTTTTTTTTTTTTTTTTTTTTTTTTTTTGGTTTTTCGAGACAGGGTTTCTCTGTAGCTTTGGAGCCTGTCCTGGAACTAGCTCTTGTAGACCAGGCTGGTCTCGAACTCACAGAGATCCGCCTGCCTCTGCCTCCCCAGTGCTGGGATTAAAGGCGTGCGCCACCACTGCCCGGCTTTTGTGGTTTTTTTTTTTTTTTTAACTGAGGTAAAAATTCATACACTAGACCAACCATTATTATTATTATTATTATTATTAATTTTTTTGTTTTTTGAGTTTCTCTGTGTAGCTTTGGAGTCTGTCCTGGTACTCGCTCTGTAGACCAGGCTGGCCTCGAACTCACAGAGATCCACCTGCCTCTGCCTCACGAGTGTTGGGATTAAAGGCGTGCACCACCACCGCCCAGCCTCCCCTCCCCCAATTTTATTTAAAGTTGTTATCTCTTTGAGCACTGGACTTTGCTCCATTTTACTTTTTGGTGTTCTTTTTCTCCTCAAACTGTACATTTTGTATTTTTCCTTGCTCAGTTTTCTCCTTTTCATTATAGATTGGCATAAAGTTGCCACTAATAACCACACAACAGAGTCCGTACTGGGCTGTCTTGAAATCTCCTCTGCCAACACCAATTTAATCCAGAACTCTTCAATCTAGCATTGAGCAGTTTTTTTTTTTTTTTTTTTTTTTTTTTGACAAGGGAAGGAAGCAGACACATTCTTTGCCAAAATATCACCAGCACAGTCTCTAGGCCATCTGCTAATATTCTCCTCCTCTGAAACCTTTTCACTGCCCCTACATCCCCCATCAGCCACAGTGCCAGCCTCCACGCTTCTGCCAGGATGGCACATTTAGCCCCATTGAAGCCTCCACCAAAAAAATCTTTCAAATTCCTCTGAGCAAAATCAGGCCTCTCACAGGGATACCTCAGTCCCTGGTACCGACTTCTAATCCTTCTCAAGTCGTTCCACTCCCTGATGACTAAGCATTCATATATGAGCCTATGGGGCCATTCTTATTCAGACCATCACAGCTACTCTTCCAGAGGGCTTGGGTTTGATTCCCAGCACCGATATGAAAGCTTTATAGTCTGTAATTTCAGTTCCCAGGGATCCAATGTCCTCTTCTGGACCCTATGATACTACAGGCACATGGTGTGTAGACACACATGCAGGCAAGACAGCTATATTCAGAACATAAAAAATAAATCCTTAGAAAAAAGATTCTAGGTGGCTGGAGAGATGGCTTAGAGGTTAAGAGCACTGGCTGCTCTTCCAGATGTCCTGAGTTCAATTCCCAGCAACCACATGGTGACTCACAACCATGCATAATAGGATCTGATGCCTTCTTCTGGCATAGAGCACCATATAGATAAATAAATAAATCTTTAAAAAATTATTAAAAAGTAGAAAAAAAGATTTTCTAAAAAAGATTTAAAAACCCCAAACAAAACATTTTCATTGCCACAAGAGGAAGTCATGTTTCTATCAGCAGACACCTCCACCCCATCTCCCCAGCCCCCACCAACCTATTGTCCACGGGTATAGATTTCCCCATCCTGGGCATTTCCCACCAGTGGAACAATGTGGCCTTTGGTCTCTGATTTCTTTCACTCCCACGGTGTTTTCACAGCTGATGGATGCTATCGCATGTATCAGTATTCCATTCCTTTTCATGGCTCCCTAATATTCTATTGTTCGTTCATTCACCAGCTGGTGGGTGTTTGGGGTGGTTTCTGCCCTTTCACTGAAGTGAGCAGGGCTCCAATGAGTGTGCATATACTTGTATTTGGACGCCTGTTCCTAATTGTGGGTATAAGCCTAGCAATAAAATTGCCAGATCGTATGGCATCCCTCCACTTATGTTTCTGAGTCACAGCCAAGCGATGCCTTGCCATTTTACATCCCACTAGCTAATGGATGAGAGAGAATTCCTGGTTTTTCTTGGTATCCTTGCCAACATGTATTTTCCTTTACAGGTTTGTTGTTGTTGTTCTAGCCAGAGTGGGTGTGAAGTGGTATCACATTGAGGCTTTCATTTTCATTGCTCTAAGACTCAGTGTTGAGGAGCTTCTCATGTGCTTAGCGTTTGATGAGCCCTTGAAGCCAGAGAGTAGAGGGCAAAGGTGAACTGGGAGGCAGCACCATCATCCACTGGACAAGGGAAGGGCCTGCGTGAGCTGTTGGGGAGGCGGAGGGCGGGGGCCGCCATGCCTAAGGCTGTCTGTCCATCCTCCTGCCCCCAACAGGAGCTTGATGCCCTCCAGCAAGTGTGGGAGATCACTCGGGACTGGGAGGAGAGCTGGAACCAGTGGAAGACGGGCTGCTTCCTGACCCTGCAGACGGAGGCTATGGAGTCCATGGCCCATGGGCTGTTTCGCCGCCTCACAAGACTAGCCAAAGAGTATAAGGTACGTGAGGACAGATGGCAGACAAGATGGCCCTGTCCCAGCTGAGGAAGTGGGCAGGCTCCAGTGCCATGGGACTTCTGATATCTCCCATCTTTGCTCAGGACCGAAACTGGGAAATTATTGAAACCACTCGCTCCAAAATAGAGCAGTTCAAGAGGACCATGCCCCTCATCTCAGACCTACGGAACCCGGCCCTCAGAGAGAGGTGAGGCTGCCCCTGCCCAGCTCTGCCTGTTCTTGTCTACCCTCTCCTGGTACAAGTTATTCATTTCACTTCATGCTTTTTTCTTTTTTACATGTGTATGCATGTGTGTGGTCTATGTGTGCTTGCTTTCCTGGGTGTGCGTACCCATGTATTGAAGTTAACATTAGGTGTCCTTTTTGGTCATTCCTCCCTTTATTTAATGAGGCAGAATCTGAACCCAGAGCTTCCCAATTCCAGCTAGTCTAGTTAGCCAGCCTTCCCTAAGTATCCTCCATCCCTGCGGCCTGTGGGCAACTGCCTTACCTGCCCAGCCAGTTCTTGAGTTCCGTGGGTTCGAACACTGGTCCCTACTCTTGCACATGCAGCACTTTTATCCACTGGGCCATCTCCCTGGCCCCAGTGTATTGCACTTTTAGGGAGTGAACCCAGGTCTTGTGAATGTCGGCACTGCCCTGTTAAGCCATAGCACTAGTCCAAATTGACCTAAAACCTTGTAATTGCCTTTATTTATTATTTTGTGTGTGTGTGTGTGCATGCACATGCGCCACAGCTCCAGTGTGGAGTCAGAGGACAACTTGTGGGAGTTGGTTTTCTCTCCACGTTATGGGCCCTGGGGATCACACTCAGACTGTCAGCCTTGCTAGCAAGTGCCCTTGCTTACTGACCCATCTCACTGACCCCAAGTTTGGTTTTTAATGGACCGAAAGGCATGTATTTATAATGGCCAGCATATGTCTTGCAGGGTGTGCACTGCGGGAGAGCTACACTGAAGGGATTAGCCTATCTAAGCACCTCACATACCTGTGTCTTTTACCTCTGTGGAGAGAATATTTGAGGTTTACTTTTGGGGTATGTGTTCATCTGTGTGTGTGGAGAGGTGCAGGTGTCTGTGTACATGTGACTCCCCCCCAGAGGACTGGAGTTTCAGGCACACTGGTCATGGCTAGCCTTTTATAGGGATGCTGGGATTTGAACTCAGGGCCTCATGCTTGCACAGAACTGCTTTTACCCATGGAGCTTTCTCCCCAACCCTTAACATTTATTCTTAGGGTGGATGTGGAGGTACAGCCTAGCTCCAACGTGTCCACTTTTTATTTAGGAATAGATACAGATATCAGAACAGCACCTTCATGGCAGTTCAGAAGATCCAGTACCTTCTTCTGACCCCTTGGTCACCAAGCACAGGCAAAACACTCACACATAAAATAAAATGAATAAATCTATTAAAAGAAAAAAGGACCAGGCAGTGGTGGCACATGCCTTTAATTCCAGCACTCAGGAGGCAGAGGAAGGAAGATCACTGAGTTCAAGGCCAGCCTGCTCTACAGAGTGAGTTCCAGGACAGCCAGGGCTACCCAGAGAAACCAAAACCAACCAACCAACCAACCAACCAAACAAACAAACAAACAAACAAACAAAAAGAAAAGAAAAAAGAAAAAAAAGAAGAAAAGAGACAGAAAGAAAGAAAGAAAGAAAGAAAGAAAGAAAGAAAGAAAGAAAGAAAGGAAGGAAGGAAGGAAGGAAGGAAGGAAGGAAGGAAGGAAGAAAGAAAGATAGATAGATCAGGGAGCAGTGGCACACGTCTTTTGTCCCAGCTCTTTGGGAGGCAGAGACCAGCCAGGGCTACTTAGTGGGGCCCTGTGTGGAAAAAAAAAAAAAAACAGAACTGGAGAGGTGCTCAGTGAAGCACTGCTTATCAAGAGGCCCTGGGCTCCCTTCCCAGCATCCACATCAGGAGCTCACGGCTGCCTGTAACTCCGGCTCCAGGGGAGCCCAACACCTGGGCTCTGCAGCACCTGCACTCATGTGCACATACCAGCCCCACCTTGTTATTAAAATAAAGTTAAAGGTTTTACTTAGTTATTTACATACACATAATACATTGTTGCTAGCACTAGTAACTGTGCAGCTTAATCTCTTGAACTTGCTCCTGTGTAGCTGAAACTCCATAACCTTTGACCATCTCTCCCAACTCTGTCCCCCACACCCCTGGAGCTACCATTCTCTTCTCTGCCTGTGTGAATGTGACGATTTTAGACTGTATATCTAAATAAGGTCATGCAGGATTCACCTTTCTGTGCTGGCTTAGTTCACTTAACATAAAATCCTCCACATCCATCTAAACTGTTGAAAATGATAAGGATTTCCTCTTCTCACCCTCCCTCTCCTCTTCCCCCTCTTCCCTCCTCCTCCCCCTCTTCCCTCCTCCTGCTCCTCCTGCCCCTCCTCGTCCTCCTCCTCCTTCTTTTTGAGACAAGACCTAACTATGTAGCCCTGGCTGATCTAGAACTGGCTGTTTAGACTGTAGATAGCTTAGGATGACGTTGACCCCACAGACATCTGCTGTCTCTGCTGGGATTAAAGGCATGTGCCACCACATCCTATGTTTCTTCTTTTTGAAAAGTTGAATGGTTTTCCATCAGGTGCAGATACTACATTCCTTTTCCATTCAGTAGTTGATGGGCGCTTAGGTTGACTCCATCCACACCTGGGCTGTTGTGTATGCGCTACAGGCAGCACGGGCTGCCATGTTCAGTCTTCCACTGTCTCCTGCTTCTTGTGCTGTCCCCCGCATTCAGTCACTGAGTGTGTGTCCGCGGGGTCTTTCCTGGCGTCTCCCTCTGCCTCCTCTGGCTTTATCTATTATAACTAAGACTTGGGGTTTTTTTTTTTTTGATCCAAAAAGTTTTATTGTAGCCACCAATTAATTAATTAATTAATTAATTTTGCCTTTGAGCCTAGTTTAAGACAGCTTGGCCTGTTTTAAAGTCACAAGCACATTTGTTCACTGGTCTTTTGACACCGAGTTTTCCAAGTTTAATCCCTTTAGTGTACCAAGAATTTATTAGATGGTGGAGGAATTACAGTGAGCAGTGGGGACAGAATAAATTGTTTGGTAAGTCAATTTTAGATCAGTATGCATGTAGAGAAAACCTTTTGTTTTTGCACGCCTCCAGGGTAGTGTTACTCCTAAGTGTTATGTGGGTGAGTCTAATCTAACCCCCCAATTTATAAGTTATGTAGTCTCCCTAACCTGTGTTTCCTCGTCTGTTAATGCAATAGTAGCACTTCCCAGTATGGAGCACTTGTGAGAAGCAGAGTAGCGTGTGCAGCCCTTAGCCCAGCACGTGAGCCATCAGAGACCTGCACTAATGGATTGCGTGTTCGTATGCACACCTGCCTTAACTCCTTCTCCAGAGGATTGACTCCTGGAGAGTGACAAATCAATCTTTGTATTCCCCACGGTGTCTAAGATTGCACCTCAGAGCCTATTTAGCAAGATCCGTTGAATCGGGAATTAACAAATAACCAGAATTATAATGTTCCAAAGGGAGGAAACAAGAGAAGCGATTTTTTTTTTTTAAAAGCAGTGCTGGTTGTGGAATGCTGAGCCTCACACATGCTAAGCAAGAGCTTGACTGAGTCCCACTGACAACCCCAGGGATTGATTGACACTTGCAGTAGGCCCTGGAGCTGGCCTCCAGGTCTGACTCCTGTTCTGGGCTGCAGGCACTGGGACCAGGTCAAGGATGAAATCCAGCGGGAGTTTGACCAGGAGTCGGAAAGCTTCACCCTGGAGCAGATCGTGCAGCTGGGAATGGACCAGCACGTGGAGAAAATCGCCGAGATCTCCGCTTCTGCCACCAAAGAGCTGGCTATAGAAGTGGTATGACAGCATCCTACTCCTCAGTCTCCTGTGTACAAACTTCCAGCCCTATGGCATTTAAGGGCCCCTCCCAGGCTCCTCTCCCCTTTGTGGACTAGATACATGGTTACTCTGCTCTCCAAACTCTCTTCACAGGGCTTACAAAACATTGCCAAAACCTGGGATGTGACGCAGCTGGACATAGTCCCCTACAAGGACAAGGGCCATCACCGGCTCAGGTAGAGAGGGCTCCAGATGAGGTTGGCACATGTGGCCGAGCTGCGGAGTGAGGCTAAGGGATTGGCAGGTGGGTATGAACCATGACCTCCGGCCTTTGCACCCCAGAGGCACAGAAGAAGTGTTCCAGGCCCTGGAGGACAACCAGGTGGCTCTGTCAACCATGAAGGCCTCTCGATTCATGAAGGCCTTTGAGAAGGATGTGGACCACTGGGAACGCTGCCTCTCCCTCATTCTGGAAGTTATTGAGATGGTGCTCACGGTGCAGCGACAGTGGATGTACCTGGAGGTCAGCATCCACACTGCCTGGGCTGTCCCTGCCCCTGCTTCAGCTCTTCTCTCTGCCTGGAGCCTGGAAATTGGCCTGTTGTCTGTGCCCTTTCCCACCTCCCGAGACCCCGCCTTCTGACTCTCATCTCTGGATCTTACATTCCCACCCAGGCAAGCCTGTGCTCTTCTTCCAGATTTATGTTTTCCTTTTGGGTTCTGTCCTGAATTCCCAATCCCAGCTTGGCTTCTTGCCATGGTTCCTAATGGTCTGACTCTTCCACTCGGTTGTCATCTGTGGTCTGGGAGCGGAGTGTAGAGGGCATGTGCGAAATGGCCTCTCCTCCCGGCTCTATGCCCCTCAGAATATCTTCTTTGGAGAGGACATCCGAAAGCAGCTGCCCAACGAGTCAGCCATGTTTGACCAGGTCAACAACAACTGGAAAGCCATCATGGACCGGATGAGCAAAGACAATAACGCTCTCCGGAGCACCCACTACCCAGGTGAGGGCTCCCCAGGCAATTGTCCCGACAGCCCTCACTGCTCCTAGGCATTTGTGAGGTCGTGGCCACATGCATCATCACTAAAATGATTCCGTCATCACTATCCTCAGTAGCTGTGAGTAGCGATATTACCACCACTTAGGAACATTTGCTAATGTTAATCACACACTACTGCTCATGGAATAGCATCCAGTACTTTAGAGCATGGGCTACGGAGTCAGGCCTTGCTGGTCCTGTGCACCTGGCAGCTTGCTCCCTGCACACTGCAGTCCCCTCCTGTCATGGGAGTGTTTGGAAGGACTGCAACAGAGCAGTGACTCTCACAGTACAGTAGGGGGCGCTGGCTCAACAGCGCTGAGCTCAGCAGCCCTACTGATAACTGCTGTTCTCAGGCTGAGTCCCAGTGACTGCTGCCCTGAAGTGATCTGGGTAACGGACTGACTCACAAAGCCACCAAAACAGTGATCCTGTTGTTGAACATACGCAACAAGCATCTGGTCCATGTTTCTGAGTCTTTCTGTGACCTCCAGAGGTCACCTGAGGTCACCCAAAGACTCCAGTAGCCTGCAGTCACTACACATGCTGGAAGGCATGGTTTCACACTCTTGGTCAGGACAGGGCCTGGGAAGAACCTGGGGAAAGTCCCAAAGGCTGAGAATGCAGACGGGAAGCTAAGACTTCTGGCAACCTACAGCTGTGAACACATCTTGTTTAAACTCTCGGATTGGCCTTTGTGGTAGACCTCTTTCTTTTCTTTTTTCTTTTAAGATAATCAAAGGGGTGTGTTTACTTCAAGACCGCAATCTTGAGTTTGGACACTGCACATTCTGTGACTGTATGGGTGTGTGTGTGTGTGTGTGTGTGTGTGTGTGTGTGCGTGTGTGTGTGTGTGTGTGTGTGTGTGTGCGCGTGTGCGTCAGAGGGTGGGGAGTCCAGCAGTTGACTTTGGGTGTCTTCCTCTATCACTTTACTGTATTTCTTTATTTTATTTTCTCTTTTTATTCTTGATATTGAAATTTAATTAGAACTTTTTCCCCTTTAAGCCCTCTTACCTACCCTCCCTGTTCTCCCTCACATTCATGGCCTCTTCTCTCACTAATGGTTATTGCATGTGTGTTTACATATATGTTCCTAATTATAACCTGTTCCGTCCATATAATGTTTTCAGGGCTGACCATTTGGCTGTGCTCGTCCCTGGGGAGGGCCACCTCTCCTGCTCCCAGCGTTCCTTAGCTGTCTGTAGTTCCTTGTGTAGGGTTGAAGCCTCAAGGGCTTTCCCCATCTAATTTTTGGTGTGTCTATCGGTGTCAATCTTTTTTCAGGTCACATTTGGGCAGTCATTGTTGTCGGTTTCCTTTACTCTAGCCCCACACGGAATTAAAATGTTGCTGCTTGTTTTCTACTCTTTTGGCTCTGTGAGGGGCGGCCACCCAGCTCCCGGTAAATCACAAGGAGGCTTATTCTTACTTATGAATGCCCGGCCTTAACTTGGCTTGTCTCTAAACAGCTTTTCTTAACTTAATTATCCCATCTACCTTTTGCCTCTGGGCTTTTCTTACTTCCGCGTGTCTGGCTTTCACTCTTAGTCTGCTGGCTGGGTGACTGGGTGACTGTCCCTCACACCCCCTCCTCTAGGTGTCTGGGTGACTGTCCCTCACACCCCCTCCTCTAGGTGTCTGGGTGACTGGGTGACTGTCCCTCACACCCCCTCCTCTAGGTGTCTGGGTGACTGGGTGTCTGGGTGACTGTCCCTCACACCCCCTCCTCTAGGTGTCTGGGTGACTGTCCCTCACACCCCCTCCTCTAGGTGTCTGGGTGACTGGGTGACTGTCCCTCACACCCCCTCCTCTAGGTGTCTGGGTGACTGTCCCTCACACCCCCTCCTCTAGGTGTCTGGGTGACTGGGTGACTGTCCCTCACACCCCCTCCTCTAGGTGTCTGGGTGACTGGGTGTCTGGGTGACTGTCCCTCACACCCCCTCCTCTAGGTGTCTGGGTGACTGTCCCTCACACCCCCTCCTCTAGGTGTCTGGGTGACTGGGTGACTGTCCCTCACACCCCCTCCTCTAGGTGTCTGGGTGACTGGGTGACTGTCCCTCACACCCCCTCCTCTAGGTGTCTGGGTGACTGGGTGTCTGGGTGACTGTCCCTCACACCCCCTCCTCTAGGTGTCTGGGTGACTGGGTGTCTGGGTGACTGTCCCTCACACCCCCTCCTCTAAGTGTCTGGGTGACTGTCCCTCACACCCCCCTCTAGGTGTCTGGGTGACTGGGTGTCTGGGTGACTGTCCCTCACACCCCCTCCTCTAGGTGTCTGGGTGACTGGGTGTCTGGGTGACTGTCCCTCACACCCCCCCTCTAGGTGTCTGGGTGACTGGCCCTCACATCCTCCTCCTCTTGTTCTCTCTTGCTCCTCCTCCCTTCTTCCAGATTTCTCTATTTACACTCTCTGCCTGCCAGCCCCAGGCTGTCCTTTCTCTGCCATTCAGTTCTTTATTAGGCCGTCAGGTGTTTCAGACAGGCAAAGAATTACAGCTTCACAGAGTTAAATAAATGCAACATAAAAGAATGCAACACATCTTTACATCATTAAACAAATGTTCCGGAGCAGAAACAAATGTAGCACACCTTAAAATAGTATTCTACAGGTCATGTTGGTGAGACCCAGTCTCACAGCAAACTCCCTGGTCCTCTGGCTCGTACAGTCTTCCCGCCCCCTCTTCTGCAGTGCCGCCTGAGTCTTATGTGGAGAGAGTGTTGTGGAGGTGACCACTGGCACTGGGCTCCACGACTCTACATTCTGACAGCTTGTGCTTCCCATAGTGGTCTCCATCTGTTGCCAAGGGAAGTTTCCTTGATGCGGGATGAGAGCCTATGGACAAATTTTATAGATTGTTGTTAGGGATTATGGTGGTTTAGTAAATTAGTGGTTGTAGATTCTCCTCCAGTAACCACAACTTCATTGGTAATGAGTAGTAGTTAGCTAAGCCATACTGTGAGCCTTGGTTGCCCTTTGGTTGAGTGGGTCTTAAGTCTAATTAGAGAGCTGTTGGTTACCGCCAAGGTGTGCATGCCTTAGGGTTACCATGCCAGGCTGGTCATTGATGTGTTCCATAGACGTCATAGCTGGAGAGGACTGTTGGCTACCCCCTCCTTTGGAAGCTTGCACGATGCCTTCGGGGACCATGAAAGCTAGTCCTCAGGGATTATGCAGGTCAGCACCAGCTCAGGGGTCTCTGTGCCCTGTTTCCGAAGTACATGGCATTTTCAGCAACTTACTGTCCACCTCTGGGGGTAACCAAGGGCGACAGCGGTGGCCTTTGGCCTCCGTGTGGCGTGCCGTCCGTGTTGTGTCGTGGTTGCTGCCATCCTGTGCCTGTGGCGTCTTTAGCGACTTGGCTTGCTGGATTGAGTAAATGGCAGGATCGTTTTTAATTTCCAGAAACTCTTGAGTTGAGCGGTGATGCTCCAAGCTCTTAGGTATAATAGGACTATTTTGTGCTAAAGACTGGTGAGAAACGGGGCTAACTCATATGATGCCCCATGAATACTGTACAAGCTCTCCACGGGTAGCGATGTCTGATGAATACATGAGAGAGTGGGATAATATGCACAGGGATGGGAGCGATTTCTCTGTTTCCGAAAGCCCTTACGGCAGTCTGTACCACAAAACCAAGGGCTGTAAGCAGAGCTGGGGACTGCATGTCTACTCAGGGCGGCAGTGGCAAGACCGTCGCATGTCGCCCATTCCCCTTCTCCCCAGACCTCTTGGAGACACTAATAGGAATGAACACAATCCTGGAGGACATCCAGAAGTCTCTGGACATGTACTTAGAGACCAAGCGACATATATTCCCTCGCTTTTACTTCCTGTCCAACGATGACCTGCTGGAGATTCTGGGCCAGTCCCGTAACCCGGAGGCTGTGCAGCCGCACCTCAAAAAATGCTTCGACAACATCAAACTGCTGAGAATCCAAAAGGTCAACAGAGGTGGCCATGATGGGATGAGAGCCGGGAAGGGGTGGTGACATCAAGGTATTGGAGACTTTGGAGGGGACCACACTCTCCTCACAGGAGAGTGGCATTACGTAATGATTTTAGATCCTCACAGAGAACTTTCCAGAACTGGTAATGGTGAGAGGCAGGAAGAGAAGGGCACAGATGCTTCTAAAACTGTGATTTTTGAACCTGTGGGTCTTGACCCCTTTGGGAGCTGACATCAGATTTTTACATTCATAATAGTAGCAAAATATGATTCATAACAGTAGCAAAATTATAGTTATGAAGTAGGAACCGAAGTAAGTTTATGGTTGGGGGTCACCGCAACATGAAGAACTGTATTAAAGGATTGCAGCATTAGGAAGGCTGAGGACCACTGCTTTAGGCCAGAATGAGGCCAGAGCATGATGACTTGTCTCTTCCTCAGGTTGGGGGCTCCAGCAGCAAGTGGGAAGCAGTGGGAATGTTTTCAGGTGACGGCGAATACATTGATTTCCTCCACCCAGTACTTCTAGAAGGACCTGTGGAGGTGCGTGCTGGCAAAGGTCTCAGAAGCAAACTGTCTTCCTTTTCTTTTCTTTCCTTTCCTTTTCTTTTTTTCAAGACAGGGTTTCTAAGTGTATCTTTAATTGTCCTGGAATGTTCTTTCTATTAGAAAGTTTGCTTGGCACTCCTTTAATCCCAGCACTCGGGAGGCAGAGGCAAGTGGGTCTCTGAGTTTGAGGCCAGCCTGGTCTACAGACCAAGTTCCAGGACAGCCAGGACTACGTAGAGATACACTGTCTTGAAAAATCAAAGAAAGAAAGTTTGCTTGGCCCCATGAGGAGAGACCATTTCCATGAAGGGAGATGAGCTTGCTTTGTAGCTGTCATTCCTCACACATGCGTGTTCTTGACATTTCCTCACACATGCGTGTTCCTGACATTTCCTCACACATGTGTGTTCCTGACATTTTTTCACACATGTGTGTTCTTGACATTTCCTCACACATGCCTGTTCGTGACATTTCCTCACACATGCCTGTTCTTGACATTTCCTCACGCATGCATGTTCTTGACATTTCCTCATACATGCGTGTTCTTGAAATTTCCTCACACATGCGTGTTCTTGACATTTCCTCATACATGCATGTTCTTGACATTTGTCCCCTTCCTTAAACTTAAGTGTCCATCCGATGCTCCAACCCTCCGCTTCCTGCCTCCATATCCTTTAGAGACCCACGCCAGCTATGGGTCCTCAGCCTCTGTGGTCTTATTTTCCCTGTGGCTTCTCTTGGGAATCTCAGCTGCTGGCTCTTAGTCTGAGCCCTTATATTATTTCATTCTTCCTAGTCCTGGCTTGGTGATGTGGAACGGGCCATGAGGATGACCCTGCGGGATTTGCTTCGGAACTGCCGAGTGGTCCTCAAGAAGTTCCTCAACAAGAGGGACAAATGGGTGAAGGAGTGGGCTGGCCAGGTGAGCTGGGGCCGCACAAATGGAGCTAACAGAGCAGTATGTGGAAAGACAGACTCCAGAGCCTCGCAAACAGGGGCTTCCTGTTCCTCCTTCCGGATTTGGCTCTCATACCCTATATAAAGGAATCAGGACTCCTGACCCAAGGCACATGTGCCAACCTTCAGAGTAGACAAGACATAGTAACCGGGTTCTGGAAGAGGCTGAAACTCAAGAAGGGGCTGTGTGGGGGCCTAAAGGCGGAGCCTGGGAACCAGCTTCTGTACCCCCTCAGGTGGTGATTGCTGCTAGTCAGATCCAGTGGACGGCTGACGTCACCAAGTGCCTGATGACAGCTAAGGAGCGGTCAGACAAGAAAATTCTCAAGGTCATGAAGAAGAAGCAGGTGGGGAGCCCTTGAAGGATGGGGCCCACCTGGAGTTGGAACCGGTATGTAGGGGAGAATCAGAATCAGAACCGGAGAGAGCTGGTTCGAACAAGCCAGAACAAGGAAGCTCTGTGCCGAAGTGCCAGGAACTGCTGGGAGTTGTGTGGTGTGCAGCAGAGCCCGGCTCTCCTGTGTGGATGTTGGATAGAGGGATTGTAGGGCTTTGGCGTGGGGCTGGAGGTGACATTAGGTTGGGACACGAGATTCAGCTTTGGCTACGTTTCTCCATCTGTTCTTGACTATTGCCCCATTCCACAGGTGTCAATACTAAATAAGTACTCAGAAGCCATCAGGGGGAACTTAACCAAGATCATGAGGCTTAAAATTGTGGCTCTGGTGACGATAGAAATTCACGCTCGCGATGTGCTGGAGAAGCTGTACAAGAGCGGCCTCATGGACGTCAATGCTTTTGACTGGCTCAGCCAGCTTCGCTTCTACTGGGAGAAGGTGTCAGATGGTCAACTTGCTCCTCTCTTATTCCCAAACTGGCCCCAAACGCTTTTCATTCGTGGACGTGTGCTGTATTCTAACCAAACACTGTCTTCTCTCACAGCTCCTTCCTGGCAGCTTTTAACTCTGTCACCCCCAGTTCAGGAGTGACAAATAGTGGCTCCAGGCGATACTCCCTGTAGGTGCCGCCCAACAGTGACTCAGAGCCCAGGCAGCTATTCCATGGTTTGGGGTGGGGAAAGACATGCAGTATGGAACCCATTTTCTGTCTTGGCCCTAAACCATCCACTAAAACAGGACCCCTGATCTCCTTGCAGCCCTCCGGCCCCTCTGAACCATAATGGTCACCATTTCTATCTCTACTCTTCCCCTAAACCCATGTCTGTCTCGTTCTGTCCTGATTTCCCAGGACGTTGATGACTGTATCATCCGCCAGACCAACACACAGTTCCAGTATGGTTATGAGTACTTGGGGAACTCTGGCCGGCTGGTCATCACTCCCCTGACAGACAGGTTGGCTGTGGGGAAGAACAGGTGTTTGGGGGAGGAGCTGCAGAGACGACAGAATCTTCCGGGAGTCTGACCTGAGTCATGTCTTAAATTCTCAGATGTTACATGACATTGACCACGGCACTGCATCTTCATCGAGGGGGTTCCCCCAAAGGCCCAGCAGGCACTGGAAAGACAGAAACGGTCAAAGACTTGGGTAAAGCCCTGGGTATTTATGTCATCGTGGTCAACTGCTCCGAGGGCCTGGACTATAAGTCCATGGGCAGGATGTACTCAGGACTGGCCCAGGTCAGTACCCTGCCTCCATGTCTTTTAGTCCCTTTACACATCTTTTAGTACCTAAAAACAACTGAAACCCAAATCTGGTTTAGACCTTTGTAGATTGCAAGACAGCCTTGCCTCAGGTAATTCCTATAAGCGCCGTGAAGAAGTGAAACTCCTTCAGAGCCCTGAGTTTCACAGTGCACGTTTGCAAACTAAGGTCACGCAGGGGTCACATGGAGCTGTGCAGAATCGTGCACTCAGGGCACACGAGTTCCACCTATAGGTGTTCTAGCCACACCCTGAGCTGTTGCCTCATGGAGGGCTCTGGTCAGAAGCTATGACACTGTTACTCTGGTCCCCTACAGCCTACATTCCAGAGGCCACCTTTCCTATCATGTTAGCCCACGCTCTAGTGCCTCCGGACACCTTTCTTGCTTCGGCAACTCTGCCTCTCCTTCCACAGACTGGAGCCTGGGGCTGCTTTGATGAATTTAACCGCATCAATATCGAGGTGCTGTCTGTGGTGGCCCAGCAGATCCTGTCCATCCTATCAGCCTTGGCTGCCAACCTCACCCGCTTCCATTTTGAGGGCTTTGAAATAAACCTGGTGTGGTCTTGTGGGATCTTCATCACCATGAATCCTGGTAGGTGGCAGGAACTAAATGACATGAAGGTGGGGGGAAGGGGAGAATTGGGTGTCTGGGATAAGTATTGTGTCCTTTCCTTCTCCCTCTCTGTGCCAAAGTGCTTGGCTGTGAAACACTTGACTAAAGACTCCTGCGTTAGTCAGCTTTCCATTGCTCTGACAAAATCCCCAAGGAGACTTAGCTTAAAGCCAAAAGGTCAGTTTGGGGTCCACGGTCTCAGCCCATGGACTCTCATTTCTGAGCCTCTGGTGAAGGTGAGGCAGGGCGTCGTGAAGGAGGTGTGTGGTGGAACAGGACTGTTCATTTCACAGTGATCAGGGAGGAGAGAGGGAGGGAGACAGAGAGAGCGAGAGAGATTCACTGATTCATGGGTGCATGCCAATAATTTACTTCTTTCATGTAGACCACACCTTTGAAAGTTTCCATTGATAGCCATAACTCTGTGAAGAGCAGCCCGTTGATGAGGCCAGGACCCTGTGACCTGTCTAATCTCCAGACGGCTGCACCTCCGAACTGGCTGTGTTGGGAACAAAGCCTCTAGGGGACATTTCAGATCCAAATTACAACCACAATGGGAAGGAAAGAGAAAGTACCTCCTCTCCCGTTCTCCCTGAAGGGCTGATAACCTGATAACCTCTGTGTGTCTGATAGAACCCTCATCTTCCCCTTGGGCTAGCTCCTTGCTCTACCTTCTATCCCTTTGGAAAGTGGAAGACTCCTTAATGTGTAGGGGTTTCCGTTTCATTGTGGCCCACGAGGGTCAGGAAGGGTCAGGAAAGCTCAGATCAGAGCCACAGCTGTGAGCTCTACAGGGCCCATGTGGGCTCTGTGTAGAACACAGCACCTCTGTGGTTGCAGTTGGAAACAGGGCCACGTGGAAAGTAAGGAGCTCCTATGAGGAAAGAAGATGGGAGGAGAGGGAGCCAAGACAGAGATGAGGAAAGAATTCCGGCTTGGAGCTGGAGCCAGGGAGAACGTGAGGGATAGAGTAAAAGCTGGGCAGAGTGGGATGTTTGGGAGACCAAGTGAGGACAGGGAATTGTGGTTAGAAACAAAGGATTTTGTCCCCAGGTTATGCTGGCCGCACAGAGCTTCCAGAAAACCTAAAGTCCATGTTCCGCCCAATCGCCATGGTGGTGCCCGATTCTACACTCATAGCGGAAATCATTCTCTTTGGGGAGGGCTTTGGCAACTGCAAGGTATTCTAATAATTTATTCCTTCCCATTATTTTATTTCCCTTACATAATTATTCCCTGGACAGAGGAGCCCCGAAAGGACCCGCAATCCATTTATCCTAACAAGATCTTAGAGTACTGTCAGTAGGCTGTGGAATCAGAGGAGTCCAGAGGGGGCAGGGGTCTCCCTTCCACGATGCCACTAACCAATCATAGCACAATCCACAGATCTCCTAGCATTGTCCAGAGCTCCTTCTAGATGCTTCAGGTCCCTGACCTAGATTCTTGTGGCTGTAACTGTCCCCAGATGAAAAGGGGGACTTGTGGGAGCTGAACTGTTGTCATCTGTACACGGTTCCCAGATCCTGGCCAAGAAGGTGTACACCCTGTACTCGCTGGCAGTGCAGCAGCTCTCGCGGCAGGACCATTATGACTTCGGCCTGCGCGCCCTCACCTCCCTCCTACGCTATGCTGGCAAGAAGCGCCGCCTGCAGCCGGATTTATCTGATGAAGAGGTTAGCCCAACTCGGGGCCCTTGGACCTAGTCTCCATCCTCACTAGTCTGAAGGTGTCTTCATGATGGTTTTCAGAGTCTTTCTTTTCCTCCTCCAGAAAGAGTTATTCCACCAGCACCTGCCCGCCCCACCTGACCCCTCCACCTCATGTTTGGCCCCTGTGTTGTCCCTGTTGTGTTACCCAGGACCAGCTCTGGCCTAGCCACTGTTGTTAGGTCTCACCCTTCCCCACACAGGTTCTGCTGCTCTCCATGAGGGACATGAATATCGCCAAGCTGACATCAGTGGATGTCCCGTTGTTCAATGCCATTGTGCAGGACCTTTTCCCCAGCATTGAGCTGCCAGTCATAGACTACGGCAAGGTATGTGCTTTTGTGCGTGTTTATGGGGGGGGGTCATAGGACAACTTACAGGAGTGAGTTCCCCCCTTCCTCCAGGTGGGTTCTGGGGATCAAACTCAGATAATCAGGCAAGGCTGCACGTGTCTTTACTCACTGAGCCACGGCCTTCTTGCTGGCACAGTATTTATTTATTCTTTTTTTGTTTTTTGGTTTTGTTTTGTTTTTTGAGGCAGGTTTCTTTGTGTAACTTTGATGCCTGCCTGTCCTGGAAGTCACTCTATAGATCAGACTGGCCTCAAACTCAGAGAGATTTGCAGAGATCTGCCTGCCTCTGCCTCCCGAGAGCTGGGATTAAAGGCGTGCATCACCACCACCTGGTTTATTTATTCTTTAATAAGTTCCCTGATCTCATGCGTAACTGTGCATCTGGGAACAGGAAGTGAGATGCCCTGAGCTTCTGTCGCCCACTAGTGACACAGTTGGCTCCTCCTTGAACCCACACTTACAACTTCCTCTCCGACTCTGTTCTACAGGCTTCCCAGCTCACCTTACCTGCTCTATCTATCGCTCTATCTATCTATCTATCTATCTATCTATCTATCTATCTATCTATCTATCTATCTATCTACATAGCCCTGGCTGGCTGACCTGGAACTCCCTATACAGACCAGGCTGGCCTCATATTCTCAGAGATTGGCCTGTCTCTGCCTCCCTGTGAGTCACCACTTCAGGCTCAAGTTACTTCTTTCTACTCAACAAATCCTTGAAGCGACTGAAACCTCAGCTGTCTTGGCGCTGTCCCTCAGTCCTCCCCCCAGTTCTCCTGTCCTCATGGTGGAAGAGAGCCCCCCCTCCTGAGAGCTGTGTGGTAGGTGAGTGCAGAGGAATGGAGGAGGTGCGGAAGCTACAAGAGCTCTCCTTTCTGTGCTCTTGGTCCACACACAGGGAGCTATCTCTTCACTGCAGCTGCTAAAATGTTAAAACAACAACAGCAACATCCTTTATAGTGAGTCGCTAAAACGGCAAGAATTCCAGGGGCCTTGGCGCGGAGACTTTGAGAGGCAAGCAGGCTCCAGTACTGGTGTTTTCCATGAGAATTTTGTCAATCTAAGGCGCCAGAGAAAGATAGGAAGGAAAGCAGCCCAAGTCTGGAGGTGGAACGGAAAGCTCCAAGCTATGGAAGCCTCGCTCCACAGGGCCACACCCTCAGTCAACAGGAACACGGAGAGAAATGTGCTTGTCTGAGCCTTGGTGATGGGAGAGGGTTCTTCAGCTCAGCCTCACACTGTTGATGGTTGTCATTTTATCCTACTGTGTAATTTAAAATCCCAAGCTTAGCGTCCTGCTTGGTCGGCAGGTTGTCAGTGCCCCCAGGTGACTAGCAGAAGCAAAGGGAAATGACTTCAGGAGGAATGGAGCCTGGCTCAGGTCCAGAAGAGGAATTACAAAGCAAATGAGCCACAGAGCCCAGAGGGCAAGGCAAGCCCGATTCAGGGCCAGAAGCTGGAAAAGGAAGGACCAGCAAGCAGAGTGGAAGCCACTCCTGTAATCATCAGATATGGCACGCTAAGAGAAACTTTACAGATGGCTGTCTTTTTTTAAATATTTATTTATTTGTTATGTATACAATATTCTGTCTGTGTGTATGTCTGCAGGCCAGAAAAGGGCACCAGACCTCATTACAGATGGTTGTGAGCCACCATGTGGTTGCCGGGAATTGAACTCAGGACCTTTGGAAGAGCAGGCAATGCTCATAACCACTGAGCCATCTCTACAGCCCCCAGATGGCTGTCTTTAATGTTTTCTCAAGGAGCTGAGAGCAGAGCTGTGAGCCGGGAAGGAGAGATGATAGCAAACTGCCTCGGAAAGCGTGAGGAGAGTATGTAGAAACATCGAGGCATGCTCGTGCATGTCTGCCATCTCAACATGGTCTGGAGCTGGTGGCAGGAAGACACTACACAGTTCTTAAAAAAAATGTAGAATTAGCCGGGCGGTGGTGGCGCACGCCTTTAATCCCAGCACTCGGGAGGCAGAGGCAGGCGGATCTCTGAGTTCGAGGCCAGCCTGGTCTACAAGAGCTAGTTCCAGGACAGGCTCTAGAAACTACAGGGAAACCCTGTCTCGAAAAACCAAAAAAATAATAAAAAAAAAATGTAGAATTTCAGGGCTGGAGAGACGGCACTTGCTGTCCTTGCAGAGGACCCAGCTTGGGTTCTCAGCGCCCATGAGGCGGATTCTGTTACCTCTCATAATCTCCTGCATGTATATGTGGTGTACATAAACTCATGCAGACACGTGCATACACATCAAAACAATAAATACATCTTTATTTAAAATATAAAGCTAAAACCCTCAGTGGAGAGACAGAGGACTTCCAGCTAAGGAAAGTCAGTTGTACCACTTGGCGGCAACCGTGCTAAAGACTGGCTTCTAAGGTGAGCGCATCTCATCCAGAGGGCAAAGGAAGATGGAGGGAGCTAGCCCACAGGAGGCTTTAGCCCCACCCCGAGAGGTCTGGAAGTGGGGCAGTGGGGTGGCAATTTCAGTTTGACATTTGTGGCATCTAGGCAAGGGTGGGCAGGGTAGCGCAGTAGAGTAAGAAGGGTGTTTGAGGCAACCGTCTCAATAGTTAGATCTCAGCCAGATGTGGAGGTACACACCTCTAGTCCCAGCATCAGAAAGTAGAAGCAGGAGGATCCCTGCAAGTTTGCGATTAGCCTGGTCTACATTGGAAGTTTGAAGCCAGCCAGAGTTCTGTAACAAGACTCATCTGGGGGGAGGGGGAAAGCAGTTGTAAGCAGTAGTATCTCTAAGATCTGACATCTTAATGACCCGGCTGACTCTGCCTCCCCTGCTGGGTAGAGGACTGGAAGATAAAAGGGCCTGACGGGAGCAGCCGGGGTGTGAGTAAGAGGGAGCCGCTTTGACTGAGGGGACATTTGCAGACTGGATGCTCAGACCTCCTGCTTTCTGTCATCTCTCTCAGCATAAACAACAGGGAGTGGAAGGATTCTCTGGGGAATTCTTCTGACTCAAGAGGAATGACTGAAACGTGTGGGAAGGCCCCAGAGGGACTGCAGGGCTGCTCTGATCATGTCTAGGAGCCACGCCCACCGCGGAGCCTCCATTTTCTCGTCTTCTACAGTCTTAAGGAGAACTTGGGAGTAGAGGGACAATCAGAAATACAAGGCCACCCTTGGCTATATACGGAATCTGAGGACAGCCTGGGCTGTACAATAATCATTACACACACACGCACGCACACACGCGCGCAGAAAACCAAAGCTCACCAATAGAAGGTGTTAGAAGTGGGAGGGAGGAGGAAAGAGTGGGGACCCTGAGTCTCATTCCTCAGGCAAGGGATCTGTTTAAATGCAGGACAGCAGACAAGGTGGTGAGTGTTCTGAAGGAGAGTATCAAGGTGTCCACTTTTTACGGGTCTCTGAGAAAAGGGCTGGGCTTGTGACCCAAGGAAGCAAGCTTAGTCAACATGTGACCTACAATCCATCACAGAAATAGAGGAGAGGGCATCTGCCTTTCATGCCCATGGCAGGAGTCACTCTATGGGTAGGAGATTCAGAAAAAGTGATAATAGTCAGGCTGACTTCCCACCCCCACCCCCCCCACACACACACAGAGCAAAATCAATGGGGGGGGGGATGGGTGCATCCTTATCTGGCTGGCAGTACTACCTACTTAGGACTTGGTTACCTGGAGGGCCAGAGTTCTCCCACAAAAGGAATGAGCCAATTTGGAGAAAATAGCCTAGGGCGGAAAGCATAGCAAACAGAAAACAAACAAGCCATTACTGGCTGTCACAGCTGGGGAGCAGTGGACACACCTGTAGACAGTGGAACTCAGCCTGGGCTACCCACCCAGACCGAAACAAATGAGCGACTATCAGGAGTATCAGAAAATGAAATTCTAATGAAATGTCATTAAGAAAGGACTATGGCCGAGACAACATCAGACAAAGGGAGGAAGAGATAGGATTCAAAAGAAAATCTAGGCAAGATAATATTCCAATAATTTCAAAGGTAGAAACAGCCAGGTGGTGATGGCACACACCTTTAATCCCAGCACTCGGGAGGCAGAGACAGGCTCTTGGGAGTTCGAGGCCAGCCTGGTCTACACAGCGAGTTCCAGGACAGGCTCCACAGCTACTGAGAAACCCAATCTTGAAAAAACAAAAACAAACACAAAAAAAAAAGAAAAGAAAAGAAAGCATGTGAACAAAAGCCACAGTAATTGTTAGAGTCCTTGGGGAAAACCAAACAGTCTGGAAGAAAAGTCCACATCCTTATGCTAATACTTGGCAGTGTTTACCGGACACACACCTGAGACTGAAAGACAAAGACCGAGAATCCAAGAGAAGATCGGCCGGCTATCCACTCACCATGACAGCATAGCTTTTAAGGCAAAGAACTTTCCTGGAAATAGAGGGTCACTTCGTGATAATAAAACGTTTGAGTCACCAGGAAGATAAAACAGATCTAATTTGGATGTACTTAATAATAGACTCAAAAGAACTAAAGCTGAATCAGCTGAATGGTAAGGAGACATAGACAATCACATGGCAATCTATCTACCTCTCAGTAAGCAGGTCAGGCTGACCACAAATCGCTGTCACGGGCGATTTCAGCAGCACGACAGGCACCTTTGAATCGATTCGTATTTAAAGAGATTTCACTCCCTAATCAAAAAACATCCATTTCTCTCGAGCACACACAGGACATATAGAAACCCTAGCCATGTAATTCACGAATCCGCCATAGCGCGTGTGTGGGCGCCAGAGGACAGCCTTGTGGACTGGGTTCTCTCCTTCCCCATATCAAATGCCTTTAGCCTCTACACCGTCTTGCCATCCCTAAAGCAAATAGACCTTTGGAAAGAAACAATATTAAAAAGTAGAGGAGACGGCCTGGAGAGATGGCTCAGCAGTTAAGAGCACTGACTGCTCGTCCAGAGGACCCACGTTCAATTCCCAGCACCTACATGGCAACTCACACCTGTCTGTAACTTCACAGTTCCGGGGCTTCTGATACTGTCACACAGATATACATGCAGGCAAAACACCAATGAACATAAAATAAAAATAAGTTTAAAAAAAAAGTAGAAGAGAAGCCAGGCGGTGGTGGAGCAAACCTTTAATGGCAAAATTCAGGAGGCAGAGGCAGGCAGAGATCTCTGTGAATTCAAGGTCAGCCTGGTCTACAGAGTGAGTTCCAGGACAGCCAGATCTGTTACACGGAGAAACCTGGTCTTGACAAACAAAATCAGAAACAAATAAACAAAAAGTAAAGGAGAACATTGCATAATGATAAAATGACCAATGTGTATAAAAATATACCTGTAATCTCCCGAGAGACGGAGGCCAGAGGGTCACTGTGCTATAGAGTAAGACTGTCTGAGAAACAGAACAGATGAAGCAACCACCAAGATTCCTGGGCGTAGATTCTATGTTACTTCTTTCTGGCGAGCTCAGTTACATGGATGTTAGCATTGGAAGAATCTAGTTAAGGAGATAACACACTTCATATGTCTCGCAGCTTTGTATGGTCTAGAAGTACTTTATGTGATTCTTTTTAAAATTAATTTATTGTTATGTACGGTGATATTTTGTTTGCTTGTATACTTGTGTACCTGTGCATGCTGGTCACAAAGACCGGAAGAAAATGTAGAATCCCCAGAACTGGAGTTATAGATGGTTGTGAGCTGCCGTGTGGGTGCTGGGAACTAAATCCAGGTCCTCCGGAAGAGCAGTCAGTGCTCTTAACTGCTGAGCCATCTCTCCGGCCCAGGACAGTGAGGTCTTCCGGCGTGGTAAAATTACTTCGCTCCCAACTGTATCTCTACACATTGTCCTAGAGGTTCAATAAATATTTGTTGAATAATGCTAAAAACTACGTAGAGCTCCACTAGACATTGTACATATGAGGAGACTGATGAATTCCTGAGGAAAAAACTACTCAAAACTACAAAGCTGAAAACTAAGAAACCAGGCTGACGACTTTAGAGCCCGATGTCTTTTGCTCTCCTGTGAGTGTGTGTGTATGTGTGCACATTTGTGTGTACATGTGTGTATGTGTGTGGTGTGTGTGCATGGGTATACACACACAGTGGTCATAAAAGGACACAGGCTGGCCTGATCTGTCACTCTTTACCTTATTCCTTGGAGACAGGGTCTCCCACTGCCCCTAGTGCATGACTGGTCACCAGCAAGGCCCAATGATCAAGCCCCAAAGTCTTCATTCTGCCATAGCTTTGGAGCTGCAGGTTCATGTCCAGCCGTGCGCAGACTTCTGTGTGGGTGCTGTGGGTCTAGATTCGGGGCCCCATGGTTGAGTAACAGATGCTGGTACCCATGTAGCTGCCTCCCCAGCTCTAATGAGCCAGCCTGCCTGCCTGCCTTTTTTCCTTCCTTCCCTCCCTCTCTCTCTCTTTCCCTCCTCCCCCACTCCCTCCTGCCATCTTCATTCCTTGGTAGTGAGGCTCAAACCCAGAGCCTTGCATATTCCAGACTAGCACCCTACCACTCAGTATCTCACCTCTGCCACCAGCCAGTGCTCAGTGAATTAACGATGGGGTTTGAGTGCAAAGACCTTGGCATCATTTGTCCCCAGTCACTGAAGGGTGTTTGCAAGTCCCTCGGACCACTCAGACGTTTTCTTCTGCCTTTCTCAGCTGCGGGACACCATTGAGCAGGAGATCCGAGAAATGGGCCTGCAGATCACACAGTTTACCCTCACCAAGGTTTTGCAGTTATATGAAACCAAGAACTCCCGCCACTCCACCATGATTGTGGGTGGCACTGGCAGTAGCAAGACCACGTCCTGGAAAATCCTGCAGGCCTCCCTGACGTCTCTGTGCCGTGCTGGAGATCCCAACTTCAACATTGTTAGAGTACGCAGTGGGGCACTGACATGGCTGGCAGGTGCTGAGAGGGGCCGGCTGGACCCGTGGAGACCCGGGAGAGAGGAGCCGGCAGGGACTAGTGCAGGAGTTAAGAGATAGGATTGGCATAAGGGGCAGGGGCAGTGGGAGTTTTGGCTGCCAGAACCTCAGAAGTCCCTTCTGGTGTCATTTTCAGGAGTTCCCTTTGAACCCGAAGGCACTGTCCTTAGGGGAACTGTATGGAGAATATGACCTCAGCACCAATGAGTGGACAGACGGCATCTTGTCTAGTGTCATGCGGGCCGCATGTGCAGGTACCCAGTGGGTCAGGTGGGCGAGTGGAGATGCCAGCAGCTCCCGAGAGAGTGGGGACCCTGGGCACAGGAAGCACCAGCAAAGGTGAAAGATGCCTAGGAAATGCCTTAAAACACGGAAGGACAAGGGAGGAGAGGGAGAAAGAGAGAAAGGAGAGGTGGAGAGGAGGGGGGAGGGAAGTCTCTGTTTCCTTATCCACTGCCTGCGTTAAGATGAGAAGCCAGATGAGAAATGGATCCTTTTTGATGGCCCTGTGGACACGCTGTGGATCGAGAGCATGAACTCTGTCATGGACGATAATAAAGTGCTGACCCTCATCAATGGAGAGCGCATCTCAATGCCTGAGCAGGTGCTGATGCCTGCTGGGGAATCTCAGAGCCCTGTAGGAGGCGGTGGGGATGGGCGGGGAGCTGAGACAAAGATGGGGATTCTGGGACAGCTCAGAGTGAATGCTTTTCTAGGCTGCAGGTGGGCTCGGGGGAGGAGAGCTTACCTAGGCCACGGGAGACGGGGCACCATGGCTACCATGGAACAGTTGTACAGCAAGAGCTTTGTGTCTAGAAATCACTGTATAGACTCAGGCTGTCCTCTGCTTCATTTCCTCCGGCCCATGAGGTGTGATCTCCTGGGACGTCACACCCACCTTTCCCCT
The DNA here is from genome assembly GCF_903992535.2 of Arvicola amphibius. Classification (NCBI taxonomy): domain Eukaryota; kingdom Metazoa; phylum Chordata; class Mammalia; order Rodentia; family Cricetidae; genus Arvicola; species Arvicola amphibius. Next base: position 51,534,785 of record NC_052050.1, read on the forward strand.
TTAATTTCTGCTCGCTTCATCCCTCTCTCTCTCCTTCCCCTCCCCTTCTCTTTCATTTTAGATGGCATCTCACATAACCTAGGCTAGCCTTGAATTTGCTAGGTAGCTAAGGATAGCCTTGACTCCTGAGTCTCCTACCTCTGCCTCCCAAATGCCATGTTATAGGCATCTGCCACCACTCTTTCCTTCCATGCAAGCCAGGGAGTGATTTTTTTATCTGATAATTTTGAATAAGCTCTAATTTCTTGTAGAAAGTGTCTGAATCTCTGTTCTATTGCTGTGACGAGACACCAGGAACCAGGCAACTAGTATAAGAAAAACCATTTAATTGGGGAACTCGCTTACAGTTTCAGAGGTTCAGTCCGTCTTCATCACGGTAGAGTACAGCGGCATGCAGGCCGACGCTGGAGCTGGAGCTGAGAATGCTGCATCTTGCTCCAAAGGCAGAGGGGCAGAGGGACAGAGTCTGGGGTGGGCTTCTGAAACCTCAAAGCCCATTCCTCCCAGTGGTACTTCCTTCAGTGAGGCTATGCCTACTTCAACAAGGCCATCCTTCCTAACATAGTGCCACTCTCTGGTGACTAAACACTCAAATACATGAACGTGTGGGGTCCATTCTTCATTCAAACTACCACAGAAAGCAGCTTTTTATAAACTTCATGTCATGCTGGGTGCAGTGGTAGCGCAAACCTTTAATCCCTGCACTAGAAGGCAGAGGCAGGAGGATCTCTGTGAGTTCAAGGTCAGCCTGGTCTACAAGAGCTAGTTCCAGGACAGGCTCCAGAGAATCTCTCTCTCTCTCTCTCTCTCTCTCTCTCTCTCTCTTTCTCCATATATATATGTTGAATTCTAGAGTGTTTTTATACTCTGGATGTGCTGTAGATGATGAGGTTCTGACCACAGTCTGTATCTTTAGGTGTCTCTCTTGTTTGAAGTGGAGAACCTGGCAGTGGCCTCTCCAGCCACGGTTTCTCGCTGTGGGATGGTCTACACTGACTATGTTGACCTGGGCTGGAAGCCGTATGTTCAGTCATGGCTGGACAAGCGGCCAAAGGTAAAAAGGGAATCGAGGAGAAGTGACTAGGGTGGCCCAGAGTAAACAGCAGTGGACAAAGCAGAGCATCTCTTCCTGTCACACCCAGACGGAAGTAGAGCCCCTTCAGCGCATGTTTGAAAAGTTCATCAACAAGATTCTGAACTTCAAAAAGGATAACTGCAATGAGCTCGTGCCTGTCCCCGAGTACAGCGGCATCATCTCCCTCTGTAAGCTCTACTCCGTGCTGGCCACACCAGAGAACGGGGTAAGGAGAGGGGGCGGGGCGGGGCGGGGCAGGGCAGGGCAGGGCAGGGGAGGGGTGCTCGCTACTCCACCTGGACACCTTCCCTTTCAACAAGAATTTGAACCGGGAACTTAAAGGAGAGGCTTCAGCCTGACCCTGAGGGTGGGGAGGGGTGTGTGTGTGTGTGTGTGAATGTGAATAAAGGAATAGATACACAAGCTTGAACATTTACTAAGCTGAAAGTTCAGACTAGGAATTCGGAATTAAATGACACAAGGGCTAGTAGAAAACTCAGCGGCAGAGACCTGCCTCATATTCACAGGACAGAAGGAAAAGGAAGGAAGAAACGATGCGTGACCAGCTCAAGAGGGGTCTTCCTGTAGTTCCTACTCATATTCCACTCCTTGGCTTTTTTTTTTTTTTGTCCTTTGAAAACACGGCTAATATTTCTCGGTATACCATTTCTGATGAGAAGTTCTAGAAAATTCCAGGTGAACTGATAGTTCAGAAAAATTTTTGTTCCATTTAGAATTGGGGAGGAAAGGCTAAAAAAAATTCTTGTTGTTGAGATTAAATTGTTGCTTTAGAAATACTTTGCATTATTTTTAACGATGTTACCAGGTAACAAAACTAGGATTATATAATGAACAGCCGTTAAGATCCCTGACACTGTGAGTTATTCGTCATGGCTAGGAATAGTGGCGCACACCTGGAATTACAGACTTATGAAGCCCAAGTAGGAGGATCACGGATTCTAGGCCAGCCTGGCTTGTAAATTGAGTTCAAGGACAGCTTGCACTATACAGTGAGACCCTGCCTCAAAACAAAAGAACAAAAACCACTTAAGAAAGAAAAACGAGCCAGGTGTACTGGGACGTGCCTTTAATCTCAGCACTCAGAAGGCAGAAGCAGGTGGAGCTCTGTGAGGTCAAGGCTAGCCTGGTCTACTTTGTGAATTCCAGGATAGCCAGGGCTATGTAGAGAGACTCTGTCTCAAAAAAGAAAGAGAGAGAGAGAGAGAGAGAGAGAGAGAGAGAGAGAGAGAGAGAGAGAGAGAGAGGAAAGGAAAGAAAGAGAAAGGTGTGGCTTGCAGTACCAGGGTTATACTTATCCACTGCCTGAGTAGCATGCTCCACTAAGTCCTATCGCGTGTCTCTTCCAACACGTCTACGAAAGTTTTTATCCCTGCCTTCTCGCCACACATGGCTGTGGTGGATGGGGCTGCTGACTGCTGCGGGCTCCAGGGGAGTGTTAAGGCCTCTGACTGCAGAGTCCCTGGCTCATCTAACAGGCCAGAGATCCTCAACCGCCTTTCCTGTCTATATTTTGATGATTGAGGATTGTTACAAGGCCAAGTCTATCATTCCACACTGGATAGAATCCTACAATCCTGTCTCTGTATTGTATTCTCTGTGCAGTCCTGGCGAGCCTCAGACTAATGACAAGCCTCTGCCTCTCAGCCCTGGGATTAGAAGCATGTGCAGATTTATCTGCAGTTCCAAGCATCACTGTCCAGAATCTGTTACCAAGAGTGGCTGTGCCTCTGTGATATGTCAGAGATGGCGGGAAGATGCTGAGTTGGCGGGCTGTTTCCCACACATGGAGTCAGGCAGCCCTCTGGGCTCCATGCCTACTCCCAGAACAACAAACAGCATCAGTCATGGACCCCTCAGGCCGGGAAGGGAGACCATGTAGGATGTGTTCACTATTGAGCTGGAATGATTTGAACTTAATTTTGTTTTGAGACAGGGTCTCACTATGTCGTGCTGGCAGCTTGGATCCTTCTGACAAAGGTGTATGCCATCATGCCTGACTAAGCTTACTATTATTGTATTTGGCATGTACATATTCATGAGCATGTGTGCGCATGTGCGCATGTGCATGTGGAGACAGAAGTCAGCATCAGGTGTCTTCATCTTCCCTTGTCTTATTTTTGTTTTCTGAGGCAAGATCTCTCACTGAACCTGGAACTTCCTGGTTTGGCTAGACTGTCCAGCCAGCAAGCCCCAGGGATCCTCCTGACTCTGCCACCCTCGTGTGTTGATTGTCGATGTGAGCAGTTGCACCTGGATAATTTTTGTTTGGTTGGTTTTGGTTTTTTGAGACAGGGTTTCTCTGTGTAACAGCCCTGGCTGTCCTGGAACTCACAGAGATCCGCCTGCTTCTGCCTCCCGAGTGCTGGGATTAAAGGCATGGGCCACCATCACCCGGCTCCAAAACTAAATTTTAATTTTGTAAGTAATCATTGAGTTTAGTTTCTTTTTAAAAGTTAGATATTTCTTTCCCTTTTTAAAGACAGGATCTGGCTGTATGGCCTTGAACTTTGGTCCTTTTGCCGTCTCTGTGTTGGGATTGCAGACCTGAGCCATCACAGCAGGCTTTTCCCATCACAGAAGTAACTACTGAAGTGTGTTTGTATCATTTTAGCTGCACTAAAGGTGCTCAAAACCAGTGGTGCAAAGCCTCCTGGGTCTACACAGGGAACTGCAGGCCAGCCTGGGCTGTGCAGGGAGACCTTGTCCCAAAACAAAGAAACAAAACAAGACAAAAAACAAACAAACAAACAAACAAAACACCTAATCAAACAAACAAAAACTCTTATTGACATAAGGCCCCACAAATACGCATAGATGTTGTCCTGTTCTGGAAATAGACTATGGTGTGGCGTGATAGTGCGTGCCCTACATCTCAGCTTTTAGGAGTCAGACACAGATGAGCCCCGTAAATGTGAGACCAGCCTGTTCTACATAGCGAGTCCCGGGACAGCCGGGGCTCAGAAACAAAACAAATGAACAAAAAAAACCAAGAAATGAATGTTGATACATGCAACATGCTTGTCAAAGCGAAAGCGTGACGTTGAGTTGAGTATTGCAATGTGCAGGTGCACGTCCATGTTAATCCTTGTGTTTTACTTCCCTTCCTCTACGGGTAGATGTTTAGGTCATTTCCAATTACAAACAGGTCACCACATGCCTGTCTCCTTGAACACTCAGTTGAACACCCGTGAGTGCTCTCCAGGGCGGGCCTGGGGTGGCCAGATGACATTGTGTTCTTAAGACTTAGCCTAGAGGCAGCTCTGAGCAAAGGCAGTGATGTAGAGTCCCAGATTTAACTCAAATCCGCGAGTAGGTTGTAGATGAACACAACATCTGGAAAACAGTCACGTGTTCCCACACAGAACCAGGAGAGAAGGTAGGGTTTCTGCCTTCGTGGTAATCTGCTAGAATAGATCCTTTTGTCTCCTATAGGCGCGGCTTCTGTATCTTGAGGAATGAAAATTATTTTAAGGCAAGTTCAGCACGCTGGACTCCTGAACCTCTTCTCTTCTCTGCCCAGGTGAACCCAGCCGACACTGATAACTATGCCTTTATGGTGGAGATGACATTTGTGTTCAGCATGATCTGGTCTGTGTGTGCCTCTGTGGATGAGGATGGACGCAAGAAGATTGACAGCTACCTTCGGGAAATCGAGGGCTCTTTTCCCAATAAGGTCAGGGCTCTTAAAGCTAGCTGCCCCGCATGTCCTGTGTTTCTGGGACTTGAGAGGCACTGCTGGTCTTCAGACTCTGCCTGGCTTCCCACTTTGCTGCCACTCTCATCTTCCCCCGGTCAGTCCGCAGGCCCTGCCTCTGCCTGGTGAGAGCGGAAGGAAGTCTGGTAGCATGACTCACCTTCTTTCCTTAGGACACAGTGTATGAATACTTCGTGAACCCCAAGATGCGGACTTGGACATCATTTGAGGAGAAGCTCCCTAAGAGTTGGCGTTATCCTCCAAAGTGAGAGCAGGGCCTGGGGTTTGCGAAGGGCTTGGTCCTGCAGTTGGTGGCAGAGACGTCAAGGGTGATGGGGCCAGAAGCCAGGGTGACCTGAGAAAGGAGAAAGCCAACTCCAGGGAAGAGATGACTGGGTTGAGGAAGTAAGGTCTAGGGGACTCGGGACAGGGCCTTCAAGGAGAATGCCACAGCTCCAGGACCTAGAGGGCCGGTCAGGTGAGTAGACCATGGTGGCACTGGAAGAAGGAAGTGAGAGCTAAGCTGGGGCCACCAAGTGGTCCTAAGACAGCCGCCATTCCTTTCTTCCCTAGCGCGCCTTTCTATAAGATCATGGTACCTACTGTTGATACCGTCCGATACAACTATCTAGTCAGCACCTTGGTGGCCAACCAGAATCCCGTCTTACTGGTGGGTCCTGTAGGAACTGGAAAGACCTCCATAGCCCAGAGTGTTCTGCAGTCCTTGCCCTCCAGCCAGTGGTCAGTGCTCATTGTCAACATGTCTGCACAGGTAAGTCAGGGGCTGGAACTCCAGCCCCTCGCCATCCGCTCTCTCCTGGAACTCAGGTGCTCGGCTGACAGGCCTTCATGGTCTCTTGTTTCTCTGGGGACCCTTACGTCTGCGCTGTGCCCTCCCTCCCACCAGACTACATCATGGTCCCTTGTTTCTCTGGGGACCCTCACGTCTGCGCTGTGCCTTCCCTCCCACCAGACTACATCGAACAACGTGCAGAGCATCATTGAGAGCAGAGTGGAGAAGCGAACCAAGGGTGTGTACGTGCCATTTGGGGGCAAAAGCATGATCACCTTTATGGATGACCTAAACATGCCTGCTAAGGACATGTTTGGGTCCCAGCCACCCCTGGAGCTGATACGCCTCTGGATTGACTATGGCTTCTGGTATGATCGTCTGAAGCAGAGCATCAAGCACATTCGTGTAAGCACCTGAGACTGTTCTTTCCAATGCTAGGTGGGCCCAGTCTCCGCTCCCCTGGGCCCTAGGGCTCCTCCCTACGCAGGAATGTACTGTCCCTTCCTAGGGGTCCATACATCTGGCTTCTGAGTTGCTGACCCCCATTATAACTCTTTTCACTGTGTCTGTCCTCCACTTGGTGACCTGAGAGGTTTGTTCTCCATGTCTCTTGGCCTCCAGGCCTACTCTGCTCACCCACATGTCAGCAAAGTCCTCAGAGCCAGGTCTTTACACCGTGTTCACAGACTCTTCTCCTTTTCCCATGCTTGCTGTAACCCCCACCCAGAGCCCAGACATCTCCCTTCTGTCCTCGCTCTCCTCTTGTGGGATTATGACTCTCTTACTGGACTTTCTCTCTTCTTCTTTTCCTTTCTTTTCTTAAAGACAGGGTCTTTCTATGTTATGTTTCTGGCTGTCCTGGAACTTGCTCTGTAGTCCAGGCTGGTCTCTTGAACTCACAGAGATTCTCCTGGCTCTGCCTCTGAGTTCAGGGATTTGAGACACGCGCCACCGTGCCCAGTCAGCTTAATGTTTTAATATGTGCAATATTAATTGTGTAAATTAGTGTAAATGTGATATAGATGTGTAATGATCAGATCAGGGTGACTAAAGCATCTAGCACCTCGGACACGGACTGTTTCTTTTAGAAACATTCAGGGTCCTCTGACATAGCTGTCATGAAACATTATCACTGTTTCCGTCTCTCTTCATCCTACTGTGTCTCCCCCATCTTTGTCTCTGCTCTCTAGGACATGTTCCTGATGGCTGCCATGGGCCCTCCAGGGGGTGGACGGACTGTTATCTCCCCGAGGCTGCAGAGTCGATTCAACATTATCAACATGACCTTCCCCACTGTGAGGCCATGGGGGGGGTGTGGGTGGGCTGGGGGATGGGGACAGGGACTGTACCAGGCAAAACCATCCCAGGCCCATGGAATGAGGGAGCAGAGCAGAGTTGCTTTCAGGGAGCTGTGGACAAGCAGAGGTGGGCCCTCTGGGGAAGTCTTGGCATCTGAGCCAGGACAGCTGCTGGGTTTTCAAGTGTGGCCTGCTGGCTCTGGAATGTGGAGCTTGTGGTCTCCGTGGACAGAGATGGGTGGAAGCAAACTCAGGAAGGTGGATCTTATAAAGCCAACAGCCAAAGCAGTGCCAGGGGGAGGGGGAGGTGAGTGCAAGTTTAAGGGGATTGAAAGCCAAGGCCAAATAAAACGCAGCAGAAGAAATAGTCTTTTCTTCGTTTTTGAGACAAGGTTGCATTAAATGTAGGCCAAGGTGGCTTTAAAACTCAACCCTTTCTACCTCAGCCTCCCAAATGCCACATTTCTAGGCATGTATCGCTACACCTGGTTCTTAAATATTTTCTTCAAATTAAAATTAAGTCAAAGCTGGGCAGTGGTGGCACTAGGGAGGCAGAGGCAGGCGGATCTCTGTGAGTTCGAGGCCAGCCTGGTCTACAGAGCAAGTTCCAGGACTGACTCCATAGCTACAGAGAAACCCTGTCTCAAAAAAGCAAAAACAGAATTAATTAATTAAAATAAAATTAAGTCAAGTAGGTAAAGGCACCTGCCGCCAAGCCTTACAGCCTGAGCCCTATCCCTGGGGTCTGTGTGGTGAGAGGAAAGAGCCATCTTGCACAGATTGGCCTATAATCTCCACACGTGTGCTGTGGCAGGCATGCACATGCCCACATACAGATACATAAAGTTAACTTTAAAAAAAAAAGTAATGTAAAAAGTTCTCCATGAACAAGATACCAAAATTCCACATGCAAGATCCATACAGTGCACTACTGAGCCACAGTGAAGCCCGGGGTGAAGGACGAACCAATGGCACCGGCCCGTCTCTATTTAGAATGTTTGTTTATTATGGATATTTTTCATAAAAAATATTTCTCAGTAGTGTTTTTGTTTGTTTAATTAATGCTTCTTCAGTTCTGCCATGAGGGAACCCTGTGTTTGCCTCACCCTGGCCCTGGCTGCGGGCCCAGGAGCCCTGGAAAGTGAGTCTGAGGTCTCTTTCCAGGAATCTCAGATCATCCGCATATTTGGCACCATGATCAACCAGAAGCTTCAGGACTTTGAAGAGGAGGTAAAGCCCATAGGGAACGTGGTGACAGAGGCCACTTTGGATGTGTACAACACGGTGGTGCAGCGCTTCCTGCCCACTCCCGCTAAGATCCATTACCTGTTCAACCTCCGGGACATCTCCAAGGTCAGCGTTGTTCCGACCTCTGCACTTTGACGTTGTGCAGCCTCTGTAGCCCCTGCTGCTACTGCTTCCTCTTCCTCGGTTTGTTTGTTTGTTTGTTTGTTTGTTTTGTTTGTTTGATTTTTGAGACAGGGTTTCTCTGTGTAGCTTTGGCTGTCCTGGAACTCTGCTCTGTAGACCAGGCTGGCCTCGAACTCACAGAGATCCGCCTGCCTCTGCCTCTGCCTCTGGATCCTGGGATTAAAGGCATGCGCCACTATGTCCAGTGCACTTTCCGTTTTTGCAGAGGCCGAGTTTGTTCCTGGCGCCCGTGTTGAGTGGCTCATAACCACCAGTAACTCCAGCTCTGGAGAGCTCAGTGCCTTTTTCCTGGCCACTGTGGGTTTCTGCACATATGTCACACAGACACAGATATACATACATACACACAAGTTTTTTAAGATTTATTATTATGTATATATACCATGTTCTGTCTACCTGTATGTCTACACACCAGAAGAGGGCACCAGATCTCATTATAGGTGGTTGTGAGCCACCATGTGGGTGCTGGGAATTTAACTCAGAACCTCTGGAAGAGCAGCCAGTGCTCTTAACCTCTAAGCCATTTCTCCAGCCCCACATAATTAATTTTTAATCTTTAAAAACCAAAAATAGAATTCCACAGCAAAGCACACGCCAGTCACCCCTCTCCTGAGATGGCGTACAGCCATGCTTTCTGCTCTCCTCCAGATTGACAAAGGATCTCTTTCTGCCTCTTACCCAGTCACTGCTCCAATTTTCCAGGTTTTTCAGGGCATGCTTAGAGCCAACAAGGACTTCCATGATACCAAGTCCAGCATCACCAGACTCTGGATCCATGAGTGTTTCAGGTGATGTGTCCTTGCGCCCTGGTCAGATGCACTTCCCTGGCTGCCTGCCAACCCCTGCCTTCACCTCTGGCTGACTTTCCCTTCCCCAGGGCTGTTCTCCTCTTTAGCCCTAAGTCCCTCCCCACCTATTTCTCAACAGAGTCTTCTCAGACAGACTGGTTGATGCAACGGACATGGAAGCCTTCGTGGGCATATTAAGTGACAAACTCGGCACCTTCTTTGACCTCACATTTCATAACCTCTGCCCCAACAAACGTTCTCCTATCTTTGGTGAGTCAAGAGCTGCGACTGCTTTGGGTCTTAGGAGGTTGGGTTTAGAAGGCCAGGGCATGGATTCCCAATGCTAATGGCCCGAAGGGACCTCTGGGAGGACCAGGCGTTGGGGACTCTGATGCTTTTCTCCCATGGCCTAGGGGACTTCATGAAGGAGCCCAAGGTCTATGAAGACCTGGTAGATCTGACAGTCTTGAAGACAGCCATGGAAACAGCCCTAAACGAGTACAATCTTTCCCCCTCTGTGGTGCCAATGCAGCTGGTGCTCTTCCGAGAGGCCATCGAACACAGTGAGTGCTGGCTACTCTGGGCCCTTCCCTCCTCCCACCCGCAGTGCCCTGCAAAGGGCACTCCCAAGTCAAGCTCTAGAGTCGTTTTCATTTCTGGTCCAACATGTTCTTTTACCAATGAAGTCTGTTTATTTATTCACTTTTGTTTTTGAGACAGGGTCTTTCTGCATAGCCCTAGCTGGCTTGGAAATTGGTATTTAGAGTAAGCTGGTCTCAGCTTGTGACCCTCCCGCCTATATCTCCCTGGTAGTTCAGGCCTACGCTACCACACCTATCACAAGGGTGTTTAGTGGGCCAGGTGAAGGCTAATGCTGAATCACCACCAGAGCTTGGGCACCAACCTCTTCCCTCTTACTTGACTCCTGCTTCAGCCTCAGAGGTTTTGGTCCCCAACCTAGGGCCTGGAAGTTGGTTGGGATTGCTCACCCAGTGCATTGCCCCCACCCCACTCCCCAGTCACGCGGATCGTGCGGGTGATTGGACAGCCTCGAGGCAACATGCTCTTGGTGGGGATTGGGGGCAGTGGACGGCAGAGTCTGGCCCGCTTGGCCTCTTCCATCTGCGAGTACAACACGTTCCAGATCGAGGTCACCAAACACTATCGCAAACAGGAGTTCCGAGATGGTAGGCCTGGATTCCTGAACTGGAAGAGGTTAGAGGTTTTAGAATGGAGGGTGAGCTGCCTGAGTGACTGCCATGCCAGGTGGTGAGATGCCCCTGGCCACTGTGTGCCCAGCATAGGATGGTGGCGTGGGTCCTGTGGGTGCTTATGGGCTAAGGGAGGGTCCTGAAGCGCGGAGGACGAGGATGGTGAGTGTGAAGGAAGTCTTTGCCTTTGTCTTTCTCTGGTTTGGCCAGATATCAAGCGGCTGTATCGCCAGGCGGGGGTGGAGCTCAAGACCACGTCCTTCCTTTTCGTGGACACCCAAATTGCTGATGAATCCTTCCTAGAAGACATCAACAACATCCTTAGCTCTGGCGAAGTCCCCAATCTCTACAAATCTGACGAATTTGAAGAGGTACAGTTCCTTCAGTACTAAGTCGGTTCTTTGACTTTTCTAACAATCATCAAAACCCACAGATTCCACGTCTGTTTCTGTGCCTTCCCCAACCATCAGATCAGACCCTGTGAGGCTGAAGGGTCACCTCTCACCATTCATTCCCCCCCCCCCCCCAAGGCCTCAGTCCGCCAGCCTAACCTGCTGTCTGGCTCACTCTGCAGTGAGTGCTCTGACTCACTGTGGCTTTTGTCCAGATCCAGAACCAGATCATAGACCAGGCCCGGGCAGAGCAGATATCAGAATCCTCCGACAGCCTCTTCGCCTACCTCATTGAGCGCGTGCGGAACAACCTGCACATCGTGCTGTGCCTAAGCCCAGTGGGAGACCCCTTCAGGTGACGCTGCCTGTTAGGGTGTCCATGTGACTCCCTCCACAGGTCCATAGTTAGGTTATGTGCCCATATTGGTCTGGAACAGCCCACTAGAGCCCATTTACCCAGCAGAGAGTGACTCCCCACCCCCAGCTTTCAGAAACTTCCTTTCTGCTTTTCATCTCTGAATTTGGCAGCTTTTGACAAGTGGAACAGCAGCTTGCTGATTTCACTTCTATAATGTCCTCCAGTTTAATCCATATTGTACCGTATTCATTAGAGGATAAATAGAATTGCATAGTATGTATACATAACAATTTTTTTATTCATTCTTGGTATAAGTAGATATTTTAGGACAATCAGATCTAGGAGGAGGAGGTTGGGCAAGACAGTGCACACCTATAATCTCAGAACTCGGGTGGCTAAAACAAGAAGATTGCTGCAAATTTGAAGCCAGCCTGGGTTACATAGCAAGAACCAACATAGCCAGGGCTGCATGTGAGACCCTGTCTTTAAAAAAAAAAAAAAGGTGTGGGGGGGAGCTGGAGAGGTGGCTCCATGGTTAAGAGCACTGACTGCTCTTACAGAGGACCTGGGTTCAATTCCCTGCACCCACAGGGCAGGACACAACTGTCTGTAACTCCAAGATCTGACACCTTCACACAGACATACATGCTGGCAAAACACCAATGCACATAAAATAAAAATAAATAAAAAATTCAAAAATAAAACCAAAATAAACTTATGAAGAGAACAAGGCAAACTGGGTTACTGTTTTGCTTCTGTTTTTAATTTATGGCATATGGTGTATTTATCACGGGTGCCATGCTAAGCATTCTTCTTGGGTTACCTCACCAAATTCCCAACAACCTTAGTATATACTGTTAATCCCTTTCTAAGGCTGAGGAAACTGATGTCTGAGTATGTTAGATACTTGCTCAAGATCAACGTCTACAAAATGTGGGTCTGGGCCTTTCTGATCGGAGACCATTTCTAAATGTTGTGCGGACCTGTGTATGTGGAGATAAGTCTGCACGAGCAGACAGGAGGGGAGGATGGGGCCCCCAGTTCTGCAAAGCAGTTGGGCATGTGTTAGGAAGCTAAGGGCGTCAGTGCAGAGATTTAATGCCCTCGCCTTCTCTCTAGGAACTGGATTCGCCAGTACCCAGCCCTGGTGAACTGCACGACCATCAATTGGTTCTCAGAGTGGCCCCGGGAGGCCTTGCTAGAGGTGGCTGAGAAATACCTGATAGGAGTGGACCTGGGGACACAGGAGAACGTGAGCTCCCCTCCTGACACTTTGGCCACACCTGCACCTCCCCTCTATCCCCTGACCCACACCCTCTTCTTCCACCCCAGATCCACAGGAAAGTGGCCCAGATCTTTGTCACCATGCACTGGTCCGTGGCTCAGTATTCCCAGAAGATGCTGCTGGAACTGCGGAGACACAACTATGTCACACCCACAAACTACCTGGAGCTCGTGTCTGGATATAAAAAGTACGGAAACCGGGAGACAAGGAGGGCCAGGATGTGGCCAAGGGGACAGGCTGGAGGGTGTGGGCACTCAGGTGGGATGGCAGAGTCACAGGGGGAAGTTAATGAGAGGAGGGGCTTCTGTGGGGAAGGCCTTTGCTAGACCTGCCATCATGGACCCACGGCTCCACTGCCTCCTCATACCCTGTCTGTCCTTATTTACTGGGACGGTTCTCTATATTTTCCAGACTGCAAGTTACCTGGGAGTTTACCATAATATTTGTAATCCTTCCCTCTCTCCCTCCAGTGTCCCTTAGCTGGCCATTGTATGAAATATCTGGGCATAGTGACACACGCCTATAAGTCCCCACTAGGAAGCCTGACGTAGGAGGATTATGAATTCAAGGACAGTCTGGCTACATACAAGGATCTTGTCTCAAAAATACACAAGGCTGGGAGTGGTGGCTCCTGCTTCAGCTCTCAGGAGGCAGAGGCAGGAGGATCTCTGTGAGTTCAAGGCTACTCTGGTCTACACAGTGAGATCTAAGACAACCAGGGCTACAAAGTGAGACCCTGTTTCAAAAAAATAAATCAAATTAAAAATACACAAGCGAGTAGGGCCAGAGATAGAGATCCATATGCGTGTGCACACGAATATAAGCAAAATGAAAAATACAAGCAGCGCCGACAAAACCCAGAAAAAGCGAAGTGTTTTCTGCTCTCATATCTAACTCAGTACTTTGCTTTGAACATCAGCGATGTGGGCCGATTTCCCCGCACACCAAGCGGTTCCCTAACACAGTGACTGAGTGTCCTACAATTCAGCTTGATTCTAACTGTCTACTTGGAGTTAGAATCAGATCGCACAGGCTGAGGCCTCGGGCCCCACTTCAGGTGTGAGACTGAGTCCCATGCTGTTTCAGATGTCTGTCTGTCAGTTCCTCGGCTGAGCTGAGTGGTTTGTGGAAGTCAGGGGAACACTATTGCTGGCTTATTAGAAAGGATATTTTATCTTATTTGACTTTCTTCCAGACAGTGTCTCACATATGTAGCCCAGCCTGGCTCTGAACTCACTATGTAGCTGAGGGTAGCCTCCACAGCAATCCTTCTGCCTCAGCCTCCCGAGGACTGGGATCACAAGCATGACCCACTGCAGTTACATGGATTGGGTATTTTGATTAAAGTTGGAAAAAAAAGCAATTTATAAAAACGATAATAGCATCAATTTGCCCATTTAACGTGTATTTTTTAAGCACCTACTGTGTGCTAGGCACTGTTTTATAGTGCTGGATCAGTGAGCCCTGTGTGTCTGGACATACAGGGTAACATTTCCTCTTTTTCTATTTACCAATCATTTTTAAAGTTTATTTTATGTGCATTGGTGTCAGATCCCTTGGAACTGGAGTTACATACAGTTGTGAGCTGCCGTGCGGGTGCTGGGAATTGAACCTGGGTCCTCTGGAAGAGCAGTCAGTGCTCTTAACCACTGAGCCCCATGTCTCCAGCCCCACCAATCATTTTGATAAACCCTTTAGTCCAGGAAATACCCACATATTTCTTTTTAAAAAATTCAGATTTCTGGCTTCTCTTTAAGCAGATATGTAGGAAGACTGTCTTTCCGTTGATTCCTATGGAGAGAGGGAGACGCTCAGTGGGGCTCACCTTTGGGTGGGTTCATGTTTTCTGGACCATTGCGATCCAGCTGCCTGCTGCACGATGTGGTCCCCGAAAGAGCCCCAGGTAGAGGAAGTAGTGTGTCCGAATGGTACTTAACAATCTGATTTCCATCGCCATATAGAGAATAAGTGAGAGGGAGAAGAAGACCTGTGGAGACTTTGTTGGAAATTATAGAGACCTGAGCAGGCTATGTAAAGGCAGGAAGCAGACTATGCCCGTAAGTGAGGGCAGAAAGTAGCCACAGAAAGGGAGAGACTGCGGTGTTTGAGGAAGGACCATTATGGAGGACACCTCCTTCCTCAGAGCATCTCCACACACGCAGCTTACCTCCAGCTCCTCTACAGGCTTCTCGGAGAAAAACGGCAAGAGCTGCTGGACCAAGCCAATAAGCTGCGGACTGGATTGTTTAAGATTGATGAAACTAGAGAAAAGGTAGAAGTGATGTCCCTGGAGCTGGAGGATGCCAAGAAAAAGGTGGCTGAGTTCCAGAAGCAGTGCGAAGAGTATCTGGTCATCATCGTGCAGCAGAAGCGGGAAGCGGACGAGCAGCAGAAGGTCAGAGGTCCTGCCCCCTGCGCCACTCTGCCAGGGTCCCCAGGAAGAGGCTTCCTGGCCCCAATCAGTTACCCTGCTCCTCACCTCGTCCTTGGTTTCCTGTCCGTCCTTCTCATCGGCCCTGTCGCCCCCGCCTTTGCTCAAGACAAAGACAAAGGCTTTATCTTCTTTTCATCTCTAGGCGGTCACTGCCAACAGTGAGAAGATTGCTATTGAGGAAGTCAAGTGTCAGGCACTGGCAGACAATGCCCAGAAGGATCTAGAGGAGGCATTGCCTGCCCTTGAAGAAGCCATGCGGGTACCAGAGGCTGGCGCTACATGGTGCCAGGAGTGGGGATGGGGCCAGCCTTCTTTGCCCTCAGAGTCACCGGGGAATTGTGGGCAGGAGAAGGTGGCATCGTAGTCGGCTCTGTGTCCGGGAAGGACTCGTCTTGCTATCTGAGTTGACTCTGGCCCAGTTCTCTCTGTTAATCCCTTTCTCCAGGCTTTGGAGTCTCTGAACAAGAAGGATATTGGTGAGATCAAGTCGTATGGAAGACCCCCTGCTCAGGTGGAGATGGTAATGCAGGCAGTCATGATTCTCCGAGGCAATGAGCCCACGTGGGCAGAGGCAAAGCGGCAGCTGGGTAAGCAGAGGGCATTGTTGGAAGAGACTTCCATTTGTCTGGTGTTTATTGATCAAGCGTAGTTTATCATCTGCAAGGGCCACCTGAGGTACCAGAAACCGCTTTTGTAAGGGCCTTCTGAGGTACCAGAGATCCCCTCAGGCCTTCTGTTAGGGCCATGTGAAGTACTGCAGACCCCACCTCCTCAGGAGCACAGAGGTTAAGAGGGAAGACCTTAAACCTTGGTTAGGATTCTTTAGGAGTATATAGCAGAAACTGGCTCCTCTCACCATACCCAAAAGAAAATCATTCTGAAACCGTCAATGCATGGCAAGATCCAAGGGCAAGAATGCCTCCATGCCAAAGAGGGACAAGAATAGAGAATAAGAAACAACTCTTCTCTCTGTCTTTCTCTGTGTCTCTGTCTCACTTCCTTACTCTTTCTTTGTGTATATTTGCCATCGCGTTCATGAGTGGATATGTGTGAGTGGGTACGTGCATGTGTGCAGGCATGTGTGTGTGTCTGTCTGTCTGTCTGTCTGTCTGTCTATGAGGGTCAAAAGTCAGTCATGGGTTTTGTTCTTCAGGAACCGTTAGCCTGTTTTGTTTTTGAGACAGGGCGTCTAACTGTGGCCTGGGGTGGCTGGTTACCCAGGCTGACTCACCAGGGCACTCTGCCTTCCCAGTGCTGGGATTGTAGGTGCTTGCTACCATACCTACCTTTTTATTTAAGTTTTGGGGCTCAAACATTTCACGCGTGTTTTAAGCACTTTCCTGACCACGCCATCTGTCTGGCCTCCGGACTCTATTTTCAATCTGTGGCTTACTCGGCTTTGGGTTCCTGCAGCAGAATGTAGCTAGAGTTTGCCAGTTTTTGTCCAGAAGAAAGTACAGAGCACATAGAAGGAATGGCGGGAAGGGTGATTTAACTGTTTGTCAAGGAGATGAGGCTGGGGAGATCCAGGAGGCCCTGGGGGCCAAGAGGATGCCAGCGAAAGGAGCAAGATCAGAAGGGGCCAAATATCTTGGCCTTGGGAACTGAAAAACAATAAGGAGTGGCAGTGGAGCTGGGCAAGAATAGGATTTGGCCCTCTGGCTGAGGCCTCAAAATGTCAAACCACAGGCGAACAGAATTTCATCAAGTCACTGATCAACTTTGATAAAGACAACATCTCAGATAAGGTGCTGAAGAAGATTGGCGCCTACTGCGCCCAGCCTGACTTCCAGCCTGACATTATCGGCAGGGTCTCCCTGGCTGCTAAATCCCTCTGCATGTGGGTGCGGGCCATGGAGGTAGGCAGTGGCCAGAGTGAGTGGGAACCCAGGGGGCAGTCCTGGACAAGCTGGGGGATGGCGGGCACAGATGAGAAAGAAGGTGCTTGGTGGGTTGTGGGTTGGTGCTTGGTGGGGGTCCCCGAAGCCTGGCTGTCTTCTCACAGTTGTATGGGCGTCTGTACCGAGTGGTTGAGCCCAAGCGCATCCGTATGAATGCCGCCATGGCCCAGCTTCAGGAGAAGCAAGCAGCCTTAGCCGAGGCCCAGGAAAAGCTGCGGGAGGTGAGCTTCCCTCTGGCCTTTTGGAGCTGTCCATCCCTCTCTTCGTGACCATCTTTCCCCACTCAGTTCTGCACCCAGCTCTCTTACCGTGCAGCAGTGAGCTCTCTTCCCCTGCTCCAGGTCTTGTTTAGGTGTGTCTGAAGCATAGGGTGCAGAAGGCTCCCAGGGCCCCATGTCTTTGTGGGTCACAGGACACTGTTGCCCCAGACTCTTCTGGAGATTGACAGTTACCTCTGTCACAGCCTTGGAATAGGCTTTGGGATATTGACTGACGGCGTATGGGTAGCGCGTCAGTTTCTGAGGAGGGAATGGGTCAGTAGGGTCAGGATGGCAACTGTGGGCCTGGAACAGCGGAGGGGGGGGAATGTCTGTACTTGGTGGGGGTAGGGCTGTCTAGAAGTCGGGAAGGTAGACAAGGTAGAACAACTTCCTACAGGATACATGCACATCTGACTCCTAACCATGAAGAACAGTCAAGTGCTACTATCAAAAGAATTCAGAGCTCCTTGTCTGTCATTTGATTTTTTAAATCATAGCTTTAAGAGATAATGTGCTAAGTGTGATGGCACATGTGTTTAGTGCCAGCACTTAGGAGAAAAGGCAGGCAGATCTCTGTGAGTTGGAGGCCAGCCTGGTCTACAGAGCGAGTTCCAGGACAACCAGGGCTATATAAAAAGACCCTGTCTCAACAACAAAATGATAATGCATGCAACTTCATTCCTAGATAATATACTCACGTTGAAATTAATTTGAAATTCAAAGGTGCAGAAGAATATACAGTATAAAATCTTCCCACCTTCTACTCTGTAGCGTTCAACTTCACTCCTTGAAAGCAACCAATTTTTACAAAACTCATCCTTCCTTCCAAAGATGATCTGTGTTAATACCTGTGTATGCACACACACACGCAGAAATATGTGTACACACACACAAATACACATACATACAGACTTGTGGTGATTTGAATGAAAATGGCCCCCATAGGTTCATATATTTGAATGCTTAGTCACTAGGAAAAGGAACTCTTTGAAAGGGTTAAAAGGATTTATTTGTCTATTTTGGTTTTTCTGAGGCAGGGTCTCTCTGTGTAACAGCTCTAGCTGTCCTGGAATTCGCTTCATAGACTAGGCTGGCCTCAAACTCACAGAGATTCGCCTGCGTCTTCCTCCTGAGTGTTGTGTTTAAAGGTGTGCGGCACCACTGCCCAACTCGTATTAGAAGGATTAGGAGCTGTGACCTTGTTGGAAAAAGTGTGGGACAGGCTTTGAGGTTTCAAAAGCCCATGCCAGGCCTCTCTCTCTCTCTCTCTCTCTCTCTCTCTCTCTCTCTCTCTCTCTCTCTCTGTCTTTCTCTGTGTGTGTGTGTGTGTGTCCCTCTCCCTCCCTCCCTCCCTCCCCCTCCCCCTCTCTCTCCTCTCTCTCCCCTTTCTCTCTCTCCTCTCTTCTCTCTTTCCTCCCTTCTCTCCCTCCTCTGTCTCCCCTCCCCTCTCCTCTTTTTGCCTCTGCATCCTTTCTCTCTCTCCTTTCTCTCTCTCCTCTCTTCTCTCTTTCTCTGCCTCTGCCTCCTTTCTCTTTCTCTCTCTGCCTCTCTCTCTCCTCTCTGTCTCTCTCCCTCCTCTCTCTCCCTCTCTCTCTCCTCTCTCTCCCTCTCTATCTCCCTCTCCTCTCCTCCCTCTCCTCTCCCTCTCTCCTCTCCCTCTCTCTCTCCCCCTCTCTCCCCCTCTCTCTCCTTCTCTCTCTCCCTCTCCCTCTCTCTCCCCCTCTCTCCCCCTCTTTCCCTCTCTCTCTCCCTCTCCCTCTCTCTCCCCCTCTCCCCCTCCCTCTTTCCCTCTCTTTCTCCTTCTCTTTCTCCCTCTCTCTCCCTCCCTCTCCCCCCTCCCCCTCTCTCCCCCTCTCCCCCTTCCCCCCCTCTCTCTTTCTCTCTCTCTCTCTCCTACCTGCCAATCAGAATGTACAACAGCTCTCAGCCACTGTTCCAGCGCCATGCCTACCTGCTCACTGTGATGATCACAGATTGACCTTCTGGAAATGTGAGGGAGATCACCATTAAATACTCTTTTCTTTAAGCTACCTTAGCCTGTGTCTCTTCCTAGCATTAATAGAACAGTAACTAAGGCACATAGTTTTTTTTTTTTTTTACATTACACATGCTTCTGGGTGAATTCTTTATTCACCTATGGGTTGATTACCAGCAGAGCTGGGCTGGGCACCATGTTTGCGGTTCTGTTGCCCTGTCCATAGCTGGTTTGTCTTTTCCCACCACAGTCGTTTTTACTGTCAGAAGTGCAGATGTCCTCAAGGCCTCTTCTGGTCTAGCTGTGCCGAGAACTCATCCGGGATGGATGAACAGGCTTCTGCACACATCCCCATTTCTCCATTCTGTGGCCTAGCCTCCTCCTAGCTCTCGCAAAGCCTTCTCTCTCCCTGTCTCTTTCCCAGAAGGTCATAGCCACAGGTGAGCCAACCCACTTGGAAAGGTTCCTCAGCCCGGATGAGTCATATCCTGGGTCAAGCTAATAAGTCGCTCCCTTATACTCAAACAATGGAACCACTGGAGTTGCTGCTGATGATTCATTCCCTGGACAAACACAGAGTTCACAATGTTAGGGCTCTGAGTGGAGGAGCCCCATGTATTCAAGGACAACGGCTTTGTGAGAGGAAACAGGCAGGAGAGCCGTGTGCAAAGGCATCTGAGACAGATCGCTTGGGCCCAGATATTCCAGGGGTGTTGGCCCCATCTCAAAAGACAAAACAAAACAGAGTAAACAAATGGGCAAAACTAAGATTTCCCCTTGTTACTGATAAAGGTTGCAAAATTTAAGAGCCAAATTCATCTTTTGTTTGCTTTGCTTCCTTTCTTTCTTATGGGTTTGAGGGATTGAACTCAAGTTGTTTATTGAGACAATGTCTCCTGTTGCCCAGGCTGGCCTTGAACTTGATGTACAGTCAAGAATGACCTTGAACTCTCCTGGTCCTCCTGCTTCCGACTCCTAAATACTGAGATTATAGGTGTGTGCCATGATGCCTGGTTTATTTAGTGCTGGGGATCAGACTCAAGGCTTGGTTCGTTCTAGGCAAGCACTCCACCAAATGAGCTATGTTCCCAGCCCTCTAGCCCTTGGTAAATGTTTTTTATTTTGAAGGCTCTTCATTGCATTGCCCAGGCTGGCCTTAAACTCACTCTGCAGCCCTAAGTTCTTGAACTTGTCATTTTCCTTCCTCAGCCTCTCAAGTAACTCTGTGTGTATGTGTGTGTATGGGGGGAATTTGAATGGGAATGCCAGAGGCCAGAGGCCAGAGGTATCAGATCTTTGTGGAGCCAGGGTTCTAGGCGGTTGTCTGCCCTATCATGGATGCTAGGAATCAATCTGAGTCATCTACAGGAGCAATGTGTGCTTTTAACTGCTAAGCCACTTCTCCAGCCCCCTTTTTCTTCTTAATTTACATTGTGTGTGTGTGTGTGTGTGTGTGTGTGCGTGCGCGTGCATGTATACATGTGGAGGTCAGAGGACAGTGCACAGGAGCTGGTCCTTGCCTGCCTTCTCCGGGTTTGAGGGATTGAACTCAAGTTGTCAAGCTTGGCATCAAGCCCTTTACCTACTGAGCCATTTTGCTGGCCTGGGATGGCCAAGCAGCTGCTATTGTTGCTGCCCTTGCTTTTTCCTTCTTCTGCTCTTCCCTCCTTCCCCCCTTTCCTCGCCCTGCTCCTTTTTTTCTGTTTTGAGGTAGTCTCACTTTATTGCCTAAGATAGTCTGTAGCTCCCTAGTAGACTAGGCTGGCCTTGAACTTGTGGAGATTCTCCTGCCGCTGCCTCTCAAGCTCTGAAGCTATGAGTAGCGCCACCCTTCCTGGCAGAACCTGTTTCTTAGGGTGCTGACTCATGCAGGAGGGCTCTACTCCCGTGATCTAGTCACTGCCCAACACTGCGGCGTTGAATAAATAAATAAATGCCTAGGTTAAAGTTTTTAAAAAGTAGATTAGTTTTCCTAAACTATAGGCCAGACATCTCTCCCAGAAAAAGAATATATTTGCTTTAAGACCTGGCTAGCTGGGTGTGGTGGTGCACACCTTTAATCCCAGTATTTGTGAGTCAGAGACAAGAGGATCTCTGTGAATTTGAGATCTACAGGCAGATTTACAAAGAGAGCTCTAGAACAGCCAGGGCTACACAGAGAAACCCTGTCTCAAAAGACAAAACAAAGGGGAAAAAAAGGTTATCTTAATTCAAAGTTGAGACTCTCAATGAATATCAGTTAGGAATAAAAAGAAATGTAAACATTTCATGGGGCATATATAACTTCCAAAAAAATATGCTCTCCAAACCATTAATGATTTTTCCCCCCAAAGATCACAGTAAAAACTCAATAGTGCCTGAAGGAATGAGGATAGGTGGAGATGATGTTGAATTATCTGTACCAGGGTTTCAGTTATCTGGAAACTGAGCTGTGAGTTTAAATTTAGTGGGGAAGTCTCCATCGACAGATTAATATAAGACACACAGTTTAAGCATTGAGCATTTGCTGTAGTACAGGGTGTAGAGAAACACACAATCTTTTTTGGAGGGGAGTTTATTTCAGTTGTTTTAAAACACATAAAATCTACCAGTATAACTACCTTAAAGTATATATCAAGTCTTTTGAAAATTTTTTTTTAAAGATTCCCACAGAGGTCAGAAGATGGCATCAGATGCCTTGGAGCTGGAGTTACCAGTTGTGTGAGCTGCCATGTGGGTGCTGGGAATCGAGCCTGGCTCCTCTGCCAGACCACCAAGTGCTCTTAAATGTGGAACCATTTCTCCAGCCTCTGTACAGCTGGTCTTAAAGTGATATTCAATGTATTCACCATGGCGTCCAGCTATGACATTGCTTCTAAAGGAAACCCTGGTATCCTCTTAATTTGTTTCTTCTGTTGTGATCCCTGCCTTAGAGCTATTATTGATGGCTTTCCTTAGGGAAACTGAGACCTATAAAGGTTGCTTCATAGGGAAGATTTCTGTCTCCTCCCATCCACACCCCTTTCTGAGACCATTCTCACTTGTGTAACCCAGGCTGGCCTTGAACTTGTGGTCGTTCTGTCTCAGCCACCCAGGTGCTGGATTTGCGGACCATCCCACCATGGGTGGCTTCCTGCCTCTCATTGGAAGATTCCTTTCAGGAGTTGGTGTCGGTGCTGCTGATGTGGGTGTCAGGAGTCGTGTGGAGAGCAAGTCCTGCCACCTCCATTCTCTGAGGCACTCCATGGGGCACGCTGCACTGAGGGTGGAACCCGGGGCCTGGTCCATGTACTCTCACACCAGAGTTACTATACATCCCAGCCTCTTACCTGCTCAATCCTGCTGCATGAGGGCTCTCTCATCTTCCTAGGCTTGAGTTTCATTATCTGAAATAATTAGTAGATTAAATAAATAAATAAATGAAATAAATAAATTAAAATAGGTAGATTCTGGGCTTAAGAGGAGGAAGGAAGGAAGGGAAATGAAGCTCCCCTGACATAATATACATCTCTCACTCCTTGATATATTTCAGTCTGGTAGAATTATTCTTATTTTGAGCCGGGCGGTGGTAGCTTTAATCCCAGCACTTGGGAGGCAGAGGCAGGGGGATCTTTGTGAGTTCGAGGCCAGCCTGGTCTACAAGAGTGAGTTCCAGGACAGGCTCTAAAGCTATAGAGAAACTCTGTCTCGAAAAACCAAAATTATTCTTATTCTATTCACGAGGGAAGCAGTGCCTCAAAAAACATGACCCGTGTGATGTTTGTGAGCGTGAGCATGTGTCTGAAGGCCAGAGGACAGGCTGCTAAAGTCCAGGCCTCCCCTTCTACCTTGATGAGGCAGCTAGCTTTAGAGCTTCTGGTGATTCTCCTGTCTCTGCCTCCCAGCTCTCCAGTTGGAGTGCGCGCGCGCATGTGTGTGTGTGTGTGTGTGTGTGCATGGGCATGCATGTGTGTGACCTGCAGATGCACGATTACCTCCGAATTATAGAAAATGCCATCCAGTTTGGATTTCCAGTGCTGCTTGAATGTGCAGGGGTATCTGGACCCCACCCTCAACCCAGTGCTCAACAAATCTGTGGCTCGAATTGGTCAGAGCCTAGGCTTGCTGTGAGCTGGTCCTAGAGAATTGATTCAAATCAGCTTCACCGGCCCTCAAAGACATTAATTGACCCAAGGGCAGGCACCTTCAAGTGGCAAAGTCAGGATTTGACCTAAAACCATCTGCCCTTGAGTCCTGTGTGTTCCACCATCATGCAGCAATCTTTCCTAGGTGGCAGAGAAACTGGATATGCTGAAGAAGCAGTACGACGAGAAGCTGGCGCAAAAGGAGGAGCTCCGCAAGAGATCGGAAGAGATGGAGCTGAAACTGGAGCGAGCAGGGATGCTGGTGTCTGGACTGGCTGGTGAAAAGGCCCGGTGGGAGGAGACCGTGCAGGTGAGGTGGGCTGCAGCGCTGACCGTCCCCCCAAGCAGCCTATCCCTATGTCCACTGAGAGGCAATGGTCCGGGAAAACGAGGGCACCAGAGTATAGGAAATCCAAGAGTGGACAGTGGTTGTCTGTCCCTCCCCTTCTCACATTTGGTGAGAATGTACAAGGAACGGCATCCGTCCACTGGGGTTGGGTTCCGTGAGGGAGCTGGCAAGGCACACTAGACCTCATGGTACAACTTGTCTTCCTAAGAGATAACAGACGGGCCATCTTGTCTCTGTGTCCCTGAGTTCCTGGCTCCAGGAAAGGGTTAGATCTTATCAGTGAATAATTAGAGTTCTCAGAGAGCAGGTCTTTAGAAAGGGAAGACTGGCTTTGATCTAGACCAGAGTCAAGGAGGAGATTATCTTGTGAAGCATCTCAACCATCTCCAAAGGTCTGGGGTCCCAGGCATTTACCACCCCCTACTGTACCCCAGGGCCTGGAGGAGGATCTGGGCTACCTGGTGGGTGACTGTCTGCTGGCAGCTGCCTTCTTGTCCTACATGGGGCCTTTTCTGACCAACTACCGGGATGAGATTGTCAATCAAATCTGGATCAGGAAGGTGAGAAGGGGCCCAGTATGATAAGGGAGCATTTGGGGTATGCCCTGGAAGAGGTGCAAGCAACCGGCAGAGTCGCTGGAGTCTAGCTTAATTTGGGGGTTCTTCTTTCCCCAGATCAGGGAGCTTCAGGTTCCCTGTTCGCCTCGCTTTGCCATTGATAGCTTCCTGTCCAATCCCACCAAAGTTCGGGACTGGAACATTCAGGGATTACCTTCAGATGCCTTCTCCACTGAGAATGGCATCATCGTCACCAGGGGCAACAGGTGAGACCAGTTCCGGGAGTGAGAGGCAGAGGAGGAGCAGAACTTGTCTTCTGACGGTGGCTTCTTCTCTCAGGTGGGCCCTCATGATCGATCCTCAGGCCCAAGCCCTCAAGTGGATTAAGAACATGGAAGGAAACCAGGTACTATATGGGGCAGTTGTTGGGTGCCCCCGAGAGTCCCCCATTCCTTTCTTCTTCTTCTTCTTCTTCTTCTTCTTCTTCTTCTTCTTCTTCTTCTTCTTCTTCTTCTTCTTCTTCTTCTTCTTCTTCTTCTTCTTTCTTCTTCCTCTTCCTCTTCCTCTTCCTCTTCCTCTTCCTCGTCTTCTTCTTCTTCTTCTTCTTCTTCTTCTTCTTCTTCTTCTTCTTCTTCTTCTTCTTCTTCTTCTTCTTCTTCTTCTTCCCCTTCCCCTTTTCTTTCCCCTTCCTCCTCCTCCTCCTCCTCTTCCTCTTTCTCTTCTTCTTCTTTTTAAAAATTTATTTATTAATGAGCATCAGTGTTTTGTCTGCCTACCTGTCTGTGTGAAGGTCTCAGATCCCCTGAAACTGGAGTTACAGACAGTTGTGAGCTGCCACGTGGGTGCTGGGAATTGAACCCAGGTCCTCTGGAATAGCAGCCAGTGCTCTTAACTACTGAACAATCTCTCCAGCCCCGCCTAGTTTCTTCTTGAGGTCCCGTTCTTAGCTACTGTGTTCCTCCAAGCTCCTTCCATCCCTTTCCAGGGCCTTAAGGTCATCGACATGCAGATGCATGATTACCTCCGAATTCTAGAAAATGCCATCCAGTTTGGATTTCCAGTGCTGCTTCAGAATGTGCAGGAGTATCTGGACCCCACCCTCAACCCAGTGCTCAACAAATCTGTAGCTCGAATTGGTCAGAGCCTAGGCTTGCTGTGAGCTGGTCCCAGAAGGAGACTAGGGTGGAAAGGGAGGCTCCTGGGCTGCGTCCCTGTGCGTCAGGCCCCAGTGAAGCCTTAAGGCAGGTTGAGTCACTGACCTGTGTGTCAGTGGGGAATGAGTCAGCCCTTACCTGATCATCTGAGCTTCTTGCCCTGAACCGCTCTGTGAATGCAGGTGGTCGGCTGTTGATGCGCATTGGTGACAAGGAGGTGGAATACAACCCCAATTTCCGTTTCTACCTCACCACCAAGCTCTCCAATCCCCACTACAGCCCAGAGACCTCAGCTAAGACCACCATCGTCAACTTTGCTGTTAAGGAACAGGTAAGTGAGGGCTGGGGCTGGGATGAAGCTAGGTGGGCTGCAGTGTGTAAGAAATACAAGGGGAGCCACGCTTGAGCTGGGCAGTGGAGAAGTGGGACTTGGGAGGTCTAAAAGGGTGGCAGGTGTAGAGGCCACAGGCATGGGACCCTCACTCTGTGTCTTGGCCTTCTCAGGGCCTGGAAGCCCAACTGCTGGGCATTGTGGTTCGGAAGGAGCGTCCCGAGCTGGAGGAGCAGAAGGATTCTCTGGTCATCAACATTGCCGCCGGGAAGAGAAAGCTCAAGGAGCTGGAGGATGAGATCCTCCGGTGAGAATGGTGTCCTCATCCCCATGCCACCCCACCCCACCCACCACGTCTGCTCCCAGGAGACATGAAGCCAGTCTCCCCACAGGCACAAGCGGCACCCTGTGGAGCCATCAGGAGTCCCTTACTCCAGGTGTCTCCTGGCTTCCTCCTAGTTTGTTGAATGAGGCCACAGGTTCTCTACTAGATGATGTGCAGCTGGTAAACACCCTGCAGACATCCAAGATAACAGCCTCTGAGGTCACTGAGCAACTAGAGACCAGTGAGACCACAGAGATCAACATTGACTTGGCCAGAGAGGTGAGCTTCTGTCCCCTCCAGTCTGGTTGACTGACCTGAGACCCCTTTCTTCCTGAGTTCTTGTTTGTGCCTACCCCTCTGTGGCCCTGACTCTTACTGACCCCTCCAGGCTTACCGCCCGTGTGCCCAGCGGGCCTCAGTGCTGTTCTTCGTGCTCAACGATATGGGCCGCATTGACCCCATGTACCAGTTCTCGCTGGATGCCTACATCAGCCTCTTCATCCTCAGCATCGACAAGAGCCATCGCAGCAATAAGCTGGAGGACCGCATCGAGTATCTGAATGACTATCACACCTATGCTGTCTACAGGTCTGAGGACATGCCCAAGGCAGGGGATCAAGTGGCTGAAGCGTACCTGGTTTCGTGTGACATAGTGTGACTCTAGTGGAGGTGTTAAATACAAATCTGGGGTGGGGGGAGTAAATTGCTCTCTGTGCAAGCATGGAGGCTTGAATTCAGATCCCAAGAACCCACATCAAAAGTTGGATATGCCAGGTGATGGTGGCGCACGCCTTTAATTCCAGCACTTGGGAAGCAGAGGCAGGCGGATCTCTGTGAGTTCAAGGCCATTACAAGAGCTAGTTCTAGGACAGGCTCCAAAGCTACAGAGAGACCCTGTCTTGACCCCCTCCCAAAAGTTGGATACAATGGTGTGTGCCTATAATCCCAACACTGTGGAAGAAAGACAAGATCCCTGAAACTCTTCTGCAAGCAGCTCTAACTGAATTGGTGAGAGGTCCTGCCTCAAAACCAAAGTGGAGAGCAATCGAACAAAGCCATTCACCCTCTGTTTCTCCATATGCATTGTGCATACGTGTCACTCAGCCACCCACATGTGAGCATACAGACACACACAGACAGACAGACACATGGACGAGGATTCAGGTCTGGGGTAGGGTCTGAGACTCTAATAAGCTTCCAGGGAGCTGTTGGTCCCGATCTGTGAAATTTCTTTTGTTTGGTTTTTTTTTTTTTTTTTTAAGTTTACCTTCATTAATTACTTTGTAGTGGGGTGGCATGCACACATTACAGCACATATGTGCCACGGCAAGCTGTGATAATCAGAGTCCATTCTCTCCATCCGGCTTCTAGGCCCCAGGAATTAAATGTGGGCCTCCAGGCTTGGCAGCAGCTCCCTTACCTGCTGAGCCATCATGCCAGCCTTTGGTTCCCATGTTGAGCAGCAGAGCACCTGACTTGTCCACCTGGACTTGCCTGCAGCCCCTCGAGTTCGCTTGCTTCAGCTCACACTCTTCACGGGGTCCTCATCCCTGAATGGTGCCCCCACCAACCCCGTCACTCCTGTCAGCAGCTGGGAGTCACTCTTTATTCTCCTAGCTACAGTCAGCACTGGGCTCTGCTCCTGTGGTTCTGGTCACTTCTCCCTCCTGTGCTCTCCTGGCTGCTGCGGCTGGCCTTGTGCATGTTTCCGCATGGCTGGGCCTTGTGCACGTTTCCGCACAGCTGGGCCTGGTGCACATTTCCGCATGGCTGGGTCTTGTGCATGTTTCCACATGGCTGGGCCTGGTGCACATTTCCACACAGCTATGCCTGGTGCACGTTTCCGCACAGCTAGGCCTGGTGCATGTTTCCACATGGCTGGGCCTGGTGCACGTTTCCACATAGCTGGGCCTTGTGCACGTTTCCTAATGGATTGCATGGCATTCCCCTCTCAGGTTTCCCTGCTGCTGTGTCCCTCCTGGTCTGTACTCCAGATAATGTTGTTCTCAGCTGAACCTCTTCAGTGGCCTTCATCTCTCGAGGGATCCCCAAAGCCCTCTGTGACCTGACCTCCACCTGCCCCTGCTCATGCCCGCTGCCTGAGCAGCACTGTTGACTTTGACCCCATGCCCTCTTCCCTTGGCATTCCTGATGCTGGGGTTGTCCCTGGAACGCTCAGTTCCTCGAGCTCCCATGCCTTTGGCTAGTCCCCACACGCCTCAAGGCACCTGCTCTCAGAAACTTTCTTTTTTCTTTTTAAATGATTTATTTATTTATTTAATATACATTGGTGTTTTGCCTGCATTTGTGTCTGTGTGAGGGTGTCAGATCCCCTGGGATTAGACCATGGTGAGCTACCACATGGGTGATGGGAATTGAACCTGGGTCCTCTGAAAGGGCAGCAAGAGTTCTTAATCGCCGAGCCACCTCTCCCGACCCTCCGGGGATCTTTCTAAGAGCATCAGGCACAGCTGGACAGCATGCCTTACATTCCCCTGATACCACTCCCACCTCTGTGCGGGCCTCACAGTGGCTTATCCTGACCACCTGCTCAGAGTATGTCCTTCCTGAGGCGGGTAGTGGGGCACGACTTCCTCAAGGACCGAGACTACAGCTTACTTATTCTGTGTCTTCAGGACTGCAGAGTGCCCAGCAAGACAGTGAGGGAATAATTGCTGTTTTGTTTGTTTAATAAACTGAATGCCTAGTTATGGGTGAACTCCAGGAAAAACTATGCCAATCTCTCAAGGTTCCCAAGTCCTTGGTCGTTTCCATGAGGTTTGGGTTAGATGCTGACTACACTCCTTGTTTGGAAGGCTCTGGGTGTGATCATCCGTTACACAGCGAGCACCTGTGCTGGGCACCTCACCCCCACGTCACCCCTCTCCACCTTCCCTGTCCTTTCCTCCTAGGTACACCTGCCGGACCCTCTTTGAGCGCCACAAGCTCCTGTTCAGCTTTCACATGTGTGCCAAAATCCTGGAGACTTCTGGCAAGCTCAACATGGATGAGTACAACTTCTTCCTGCGTGGCGGTGTGGTGAGTTAGCCTCAAAGTTTAGCTGAGTGATTTGAAGAAAAAGCGTGCTAGGACCAGGTGCACAATGAGCAGCCTGGAGTGTGGAGCTGGCTCGCTGTGTGATTCCTGATATTAGAACAAGCTGGTCCGTGGACACCTGTGATCCGTGACCCAGGTATACTTGGCTCTCTCACAAAAAAAAAAAAAAAGTAAATAAAAAGTCAGGTGAGATCTGGGCCATGATGGAACACGCCTTTAATCCCAGAACTAGGGAGGCAGAGGCAGGAGGATCTCTGTGAGTTCGAGACCAGCCTGGTCTACAAGAGCTAGTTCCAGGACAGGCTTCAAAGCTTCAGAGAAATCCTTTCTCGAAAAACCAAAAAAACAAAACAAAACAAAAAAAAACCCAACCCCCCAAAAACAAACAAACAAACAAAAAATAAAACAAAAAAAAACCCTCTGTCTTGAAAAACAAAACAAACAAAACAAAACCAAGTCAGGTGAGGAGGCTACCTGTACTTGTAACCCCAGCATGGGGTCCTGGGGCCTGACAGACAGGCTTCCCCTTCAGTGAGAGACTCTCTCAAGGGAATAAGGCCACTTCCGTTCTCTGGCCTCCACATGCTTGCACACTCGGGCATGTACCACAGACACACAAACCACACACGCTGCATATGCACACATACCAAAAAAAAGTTCCAAATTTTCGCGTAAAAGAATAGTATATGGCCGGGCGGTGGTGGCGCACGCCTTTAATCCCAGCACTCGGGAGGCAGAGGCAGGCGGATCTCTGTGAGTTCGAGGCCAGCCTGGTCTACAAGAGCTAGTTCCAGGACAGGCTCTAAAAAAGCTGCAGAGAAACCCTGTCTCAAAAAAACCAAAAAAAAAAAAAAAAAAAAAGAATAGTATATGAATGGAATGGAGCTATTTTTGCCACTAAACCACCAGAGGGCACCAGCTTCCTAAACTTCAACTGTTGTGGGCTCTGTAACCCCCCATCCCCACTGATTCCTCAGTAAAAGTGGCTTTGCATCCATCTTGGATTCCTGTATCGTCTCTTCATTCAGCATTTACTGTTTCACACAAGACCAACACTAAACACACACACACACACACACAAGACCAACACTGGAGACACACACAAGACCAACACTGGCGACACACACACACAGAAGACCAACAACACTGGAGACACACACACAAGACCAACACTGGACACACACAAGACCAACACTGGACACACACACAGAAGACCAACACTGGACACACACACACATACACACACACACAGAAGACCAACACTGGAGACACACACACAAGACCAACACTGGACACATACACACACACACAGAAGACCAACAACACTGGAGACACACACACACAAGACCAACACTGGACACACACACAGAAGACCAACACTGGACACACACACACATACACACACACACAGAAGACCAACACTGGAGACACACACACAAGACCAACACTGGACACATACACACACACACAGAAGACCAACAACACTGGAGACACACACACACAAGACCAACACTGGACACACACACACAGAAGACCAACACTGGACACACACACACATACACACACACACAGAAGACCAACACTGGACACACACACACATACACACACACACAGAAGACCAACACTGGACACACACACACAAGACCAACACTGGAGACACACACAAGACCAACACTGGAGACACACACACACACACACACAAAGGTGGGAGGAGATAACTTAAAATTATTTTTAATTAAAACATAGCAATTATAAAATTTTATTGGGTATAGTAACTTAATTTTTTTATTTAAAAAAATGAAGGCTCTTTTTATAACTCAGGATAACCTAGAACTCACTCTATAGTGCAGGCTGGCCTTGAATTCCTGGTAGTTCTCTTGCCTCAGCTTGGATGCTTTGGTAACAGGCATTTGATGCCTGGCACCATCATCATGATGAATTTTAATACATACATACATGTGTGTGCAATGATAAGATTAGGGTAGCTGGCATATCCATTACAACAAATACTTGCCATTTTTTGTTGTTTTGTTTTAGGAATGTTTTTAAAAAGTAACTCTTTTTGTTGTTTTTATTTTATTTTTTCTTTTTTGTTTTTTCAAGACAGGTTTTCTCTATGTAATAGTCCTGGCTGTTCTGGAACTCACTTTGTAGACCAGGCTGACCTCAAACTCTCTGAGATCCACCTGCCTCTGCCTCCTGAGTGCTGGGATTTAAGGCGTGTGCCACGACCTGGCTGTTTCTATTTTTTTCAAGACAGGATTTCTCTGTGTGACCCTGGCTATCCTGGAATTCTCTATGTAGACCAGGCTGGCCTAGAACTCAGATATCCACCTGCCTTTGCAGGCGCCACCATGCCCAGCTCAGTAACACTTCTTTTGTTCCAACCTTCTCTGTTTTATCTCTCCTTTCCCCAAGGTTCTGGATCGGGAAGGCCAGATGGACAACCCATGTACTAGCTGGCTAGCAGATGCCTACTGGGATAACATCACAGAGCTGGACAAACTGACCAACTTCCATGGCCTCATGAACTCCTTTGAGCAGTACCCTCGGGACTGGCACCTGTGGTACACCAACTCAGCCCCCGAGAAGGCCATGCTGCCAGGTGCCCAGCCTCCAGCCTGCCTGCCCCTCCCAGCAACCCCCCACAAGCGCAGCCCCTGAACATTTCCCTTTTCTCAGGCTTCCTCCAGCCTCTCTCTTAGAGTACTTGTTTCCTTGTCTTCAGGTGAGTGGGAAAATGCCTGCAATGAGATGCAGCGGATGCTGATCGTCCGCTCCCTGCGCCAGGACCGAGTGGCATTCTGTGTTACTTCGTTCATCATCTCCAACCTTGGCTCTCGATTCATTGAACCGCCCGTGCTAAACATGAAACTGGTCGGTGGCTCTGCCTTCTCGCCCTCCCTGCTGTGGTGCCTCTTCCTCTCTTTTGGTTCTGAGATCATCCCTGTACTTCCAGGTGATGGAGGATTCTACCCCACGATCCCCACTGGTATTCATCCTGTCTCCTGGTGTGGACCCCACCAGCGCTCTGCTTCAACTGGCAGAACACACAGGCATGGCCCAGCGCTTCCATGCCCTGTCCTTGGGCCAGGGTCAGGCCCCCATTGCTGCTCGTCTCCTACGAGATGGTGTGATACAGGGTTAGTAACAGTTCACCATCAGAAACAGTGAGGGCAGGAGCTCACACAAGGGAGGAACCTGGAGGCCAGGAAGAGGTGCTGCTTACTGGCTTGCTCCTCCTGGCTTGCTCAACCTGCTTCCTTCCAGAACTCAGGACTATCTGCCTAGGGCTGGTCCCACCTACAATGGGCTGGGCCTTCCCCCAAAAATCACTAATTAAGAAAATTCTTGCTTGGGCGGTGGTGGCACAGGCATGCCTTTAATCCCAGCGTTTAGGAGGCAGAAGCAGGCAGATCTCTGAGTTTGAGGCTACCCTGGTCTACAGACTGTGTTCCAGGACATCTAGGGCTATTACAAAGAGAAACCCTGTCTTGAAACCCCTTCCCACTCCCAAATGCTCTCCAGGCTTTCCAACATCCTGATCATATTTTTTCAACAGAGGTTCCCTCCTCTCTGATGACTCTAGCTTGTGTCGAGTTGACATAAAACTAGCCAGCACAGTACCCATCTCCTTTCATGTCTACTCCCCAGCCCCAGTCCCCTTCCTCAGAACCGCCGACCTCGACCCCACTCCTGTGACTGCAGTTCAGCTTGTCCAGAAACCCCAGACAGAATAACATTTGACACTGACCCCACTGCCACCGCCACCGAGTGTACTATGTGGGCCAGAAAGCTTGGGGAACTCTTCCTGTTGACGTTGGCATCTCCTTGCAGGGCACTGGGTGTTCCTGGCAAACTGCCACCTGTCCCTGTCGTGGATGCCTAATCTGGACAAGCTGGTGGAGCAGCTGCAGGTGGAGGACCCTCACCCTTCCTTCCGTCTCTGGCTCAGCTCCAGTCCTCACCCAGACTTCCCAATCTCCATCCTGCAGGCCAGCATCAAGATGACCACAGAGCCACCAAAGGTATGGTGGCCGCAGGGAGCCAGCGTTGCCTGTGGTGTCAGCTCAGCTTGCCTTTATTCTCACTGGCACCAAAGAGAGGCCCAAACCTTAACGACAACACACCTTTCTTTGGCTCTGGTTGCTTTCTAAAAAATCTCCGCCTCTCTTCTGTGTGGCAAACTTCCCGAATGTAATAACAACGTTTACTGAGCAATTATCATATGCCAAGCTCTAGTTTAACACCTTTACATTTATTAACTCAGTTCACACTCACACGTCAGCTAAGAATTGCTACTCTGGGCGATGGTGGTGTGCGCCTTTAATCCCAGTACTCAGGGAGTCAGAGGCAGGTAGATCTCTGTGAGTTCAAGGCCAGCCTGGTCTACAAGAGCTAATTCTGGACAGCCAGAGATACACAGAGAAACCCTGTTTTGAAACAAAACAAAACAAAACAAAACAAAACAAAAAAATGCTACTCCAACTTGATGGGGAGGACACTGACCCAAAGTGTAAGTCAGTGCCGGAGCCACACTCTGGGTGTGAGTTCCCATCACCCACACTCTGCCTCCTGCTGTAGCTTCCTCTTCTCAAGTCCATGCCTCCCAGAGTCTCAGCCTCATTTTCCCTTCTTCCTTCCAACTCTCGAGAACGTTCTAATTCCACAAGTTCACTGCTAATCCAATGATACTAAATCCAACAACACTGCCCCTTTAAGATCTGTTCCTGTCACGACATTCCCACGCCCACTGACCCTCATGGAAGCCATTTGGAAGGGTGTGTTGTTTGTTGTGGTCCTGCGATACCACTCGAGGCCTTGCTGTACGATTGGGCTACTGAGATACATACCCAGCTGTTAGCTGTTTGAAGCTGGGTTTCGCTGTGTAGTCCCGGCTGGCCTCAAACTTGCCTCAGACTCCTAGATGCTGGGATTACAGGTGGGTGAAGCTACTGCCATGCCTGGCAGTAAAAAGAAAAGGGTTGTTTAGAATTTTTAAATGAAAAATCCACACGCAGAGACCACTCTTTAGTATATACTCAACAAATGAATCCTATTTTTTCCTCACCCTGTCCTTTCTGACCACCCTGAGCCAGGTGTCCCGCACCACTCTCCCCTCCCTAGCTGGCCAGGCACAGCTCTTCCTACTCTCCCTCTTCTTCCAACGCATCTTTTATATATATTTTAAAGTTTGTTTTTTGTTTCTGTTTTTCTGAGACAAGGGTTTCTCTTTCTAGCCCTGACTGTTGTGAAACTCATTCTGTATACCAGGCTGTCCTCGAACTCAGAGATCTCCCTGCCTCTGCCTCCTAAGTGCTGGGATTAAAGGCATGCACCACCACCACCCTACTGACACATCCTTTATTAATTCTGTGTTTCTTTCTGTTCTTTATATCTCAAGATTTGGTGCTTAGTCTAACTTTTCTCATTCTACAATCCTCTTTACACTTAATAGAGAACTTGTCCTTTTCATAGTTTCACTTCCAGCCCCCATCCCTGGCTACAGTACCAGCCCCCATCCCTGGCTACAGTACCAGCCCCCATCCCTGGCTACAGTATCAGCCCCCATCCCTGGCTACAGTATCAGCCCCCATCCCTGGCTACAGTATCAGCCCCCATCCCTGGCTACAGTACCAGCCCCCATCCCTGGCTACAGTACCAGCCCCCATCCCTGGCTACAGTACCAGCCCCCATCCCTGGCTACAGTACCAGCCCCATCCCTGGCTATAGTACTGACCTCAGTACAGAGCTTAACTGCCATGTGATGATGAAGCCTTCCTTCCTGTGACACCAGCATCATGAATCATACATCCCTAAAACAAGGATGCTGGCTTCTTTATCATTCATTAGATTCTCATCCCACCTTTGCCTCTGGCAACACTTTTTTTTTTAAATGTGTTTACTGTTAGAACAGTTACCTAGCATCCACGAGGCCTTGGATTCCACCCCTAGCCCAGGGAAGAAATATAAAGTTGGCTTTTGGTTTTAAATTAAGAGAGGGTCAACCAAGTGGTAGTGCACACCTTAATCCCAACACTTGGGAGACAGAGGCAGGTGGATGTCTGTGAGTTGGAGGCCAGCCTGGTCTACAGAGGAGTTCCAGGACAGCCAGGGCTGTTACACAGAGAAACCCTGTCTTGAAAAACCAACAACTAAAAGATAATGACAGTGCAAGAGCCCGGTTTTAACTCCCACTGTGCGGGTTGTAGTATTGAACTCAGGTCATTAGTTTGGTGCCGAGCACTCTACCCACTGACCTCCCTTCAGAACCTTTTCTCTGAAAACTCATCAGCCTATGAGAGGTTTAAAGAAAGCCTTCGTGCTGCAGATGCGGGTCCTCCCCGCCATCTGCTGAACCCAGCGAGAATAGTTCAAGGTTTATTTGTTAGAGCAGGATTTCCTGACACGTGAGATGGCTCAGTGGGAAAGGCATCTGCTGCCAAACCTGCCCATCTAAATGTAATCCCCTGGACCAGAGTGGTAGGCGGAGAAAATCGACTCGCATAAATTGTCTTCTGACATCTACACCTCAGACACCCAGGTCTCTGAGAATGACCTTGGATTTTTGGTCTTGATTTTCCTGCCTCCATTTGCCAGTGCTGGGATTACAGGCATGGACTACCAACACCTCACCTGTAATCCTAGCACTTAGAAAACACCTTAAATCCTAGCACTCTGGAGGCAGAGGCAGGTGAATCTCTTGAGTTTGAGGACAGCCTGGTCTATAGATTTAGTTCCAGGACATCCAAGTCTACACAGAGAAACCCTGTCTCGACAAAACCAAATTAATTATTAATTAATTAATTAATTAATTAATTAAAAGACTCTGTTTTAAAAAACAAAAAATAAAAATTGATTAAAAATATATAAAACAATAGCCGGGTGGTGGTGGCGCATGTCTTTATCCCAGCTCTTGGGAGGCAGAGGCAGGTGGATCTCTGTGAGGTCGAGGCCAGCCTGGTCTACAAAAGCTAGTTTCCAGGTCAGGCTCCAAAGCTACAGAGAAACCCTGTTTCAAAAAAACCAATAAAAATAAAGTAAAATAAAATAAAATAATAAAACGAGAAGTGAAACTAGGGGCTGGAGAGATGACTTGGCATTTGCTGCTCTTGCAGAGGACTTGGGTTCAGTTCCCATTGCCTACAAGGTGGATCACAACCATCCTAACTCCAGTGCCAGGAGATCTAACACCACTTCTGACCTCCACAGGGACCAGGCATGCATGTGGTACACATATATACACGCAGGCAAAACATTCATATATAAAATAAAATATTTTTTTGTTTTTTTGTTTTGGTTTTTTGAGACAAGGTTTCTTTGTGTAGCTTTGGAACCTGTCCTAGAATTCACTCTGTAGACCAGGCTGACCTTGAACTCACAGAGATCTGCCTGCCTCTGCCTCCCAGGTGTTGGGATTAAAGGTGTACAATACCACCGCCCAACCATAAATAAAACTTCCAGAAGTGATTCTGCTTTTAAACATCATACATCTATATATCTATATCTATATCTATATATTTGCTTAGATAGATAGAGATAGAGATGGAAATAGAGAGAGCAGAACTTTAGCCTTTTTGGAAACATAAAGTGTCTTTTCTTAATCTTGCCCCTTCTCTCCAGACCCAGAGCCATTATTTGAATATTGTTTGTAATTTTCTTTCTAATTTTAACACACAATTCTGTGTCACAAATACAGTCATACCATACGATTTCTTTTCCCACTCAATGTGGTGTACTTGACATCTGCTCCATACGTCATACAGTCCAGATGTTAATCTTTCCTGTAACACGGTTTCCGGTTTGTCTTCTCTCCTCTTGCCGAGTAGCCCAGGCTGGCTTTGAAGTTATGATCCTCTTACTTTGGTCTCCCATAATTCCATACATTAAAAAAAAAACTCAGTTGCAGCAGATTGAGAGTATAGCTCAGTAGTAGAATATTTTCCTGCTTGAACAACGCTTTGCGGTTTAGTCCCTAGCATTGAAATTTAAAAAAAAAAAGGAAGAAATACCAGTGAACACATAATTGTAGGTGCACACCTTCTGTTTTTAGCCATATTTTCTGGCACTTGCAGTGAATTGGCTCATTCCTCAGGGACATCATGATTGAGAGAATCAAACATGGAGGCCGGGCTGGGTGCTGTGGCCCTTATCTGTAATCCTTTGAGTTCCAGGTCACCTACTCTACACAGGAATTCCAGGCCATCCAGAGCTATACCCTGAGAATTTGTCTCCGGAAATGGGGAGGGAGTGGCTTAGGACGTAGCCCAGCAGCAGAGTAATTGCCTCACACATTAAAGCCCAAGGCCCAATGTCCAGGACTATCCCCTCAAATGAATAAATGGTGTGAGGGAGAAGGCAGGATTACCAGTAGCATATGCAGTAGGTCTCAAAGGTGCCCACCCTGTGAAGGAGTGTCTATCTTGGCGTGCAGATCCAGGCTAGTACTCTAGAGGCTTCCACCCCTGCTTGAGCCAGGGCCTTTATGCAAGGCCTCCTCCACAACTGCCCACGACGCTGCTAGTGGCACCACCCTGTACTGCCCTGTCCGCAGGGTCTGAAGGCCAACATGACACGGCTTTATCAGCTGATGACCGAACCACAGTTTACTCGCTGCTCCAAGCCTGCCAAGTACAAGAAGCTGCTGTTTGCGCTCTGCTTCTTCCACTCTATATTACTTGAACGCAAAAAGTTCTTGCAGCTTGGCTGGAATATCATCTATGGCTTCAACGACTCTGACTTCGAGGTTTGTGCTAACCAGGGGCCTCCCATGACAGCCCTTTCTTCTCATACTTCTTGACCCATGGCTCTTTTGTGGGAATACTGGCTGCCAGAAAGCTGGTGTTACAGCCCCATCGGGGGAGTTCTTGCCATAACTATACGGGGCTTGGGGTGGGACCACACACAGGTGTCAGAGAACCTGCTGAGCCTCTATCTGGATGAGTATGAGGAGACACCCTGGGATGCACTCAAATACCTCATCGCCGGCGTCAACTATGGTGGCCACGTCACAGATGACTGGGACCGGCGCCTACTCACCACTTACATCAATGATTATTTCTGTGACCAGAGTCTAACGACTCCCTCCTACCGGTGAGGAAGGGGTAAAAGGATATAAACAAACAAGGGGCAGGATTGGGTGGTGTGTGTGTGTGTGTGTGTGTGTGTGCGCGTGTGTGGTGTGCGCGTGTATGGTATGTGTGTGTATCTATAGAGAGTAGGAGGTTGGGAGAAGATAGAAATTGTGGAATTGGGAGGAAGAGCGAGGGTCATGAGTTAGACAAATGGGAAACTATTGAGACTGGGGATCTGGCTTGGCATGGATGCCCTTCAGGTCCTGCAGTGTGGTAATACTGTGCTGTGGCTACCCAGGTTGTCTGTGCTGGACACTTACTTCATCCCGAAGGATGGGAGTTTGGCCTCCTACAAAGAATATATCAGCTTGCTGCCCAGCATGGACCCCCCTGAGGCCTTTGGCCAGCATCCCAATGCTGATGTGGCCTCCCAGATCACTGAGGCCCGGACTCTCTTTGAGACTCTGCTTTCCCTGCAACCCCAGATCACACCCACCAGGATTGGCGGCCAGAGCCGAGAGGAGAAGGTAGGAGCAGAGGTTGTCCTGTGGGAGGGAACGTGCTGAGGAAGGGCAGGTCAGCTCCAAGCTTCTGCCTCCCTAGGTTCTCGAGCTAGCTGCCGACGTGAAGCAGAAGATCCCTGAGATGATTGACTATGAGGGGACCCGAAAGTTGCTGGCCCTTGACCCCTCCCCACTCAATGTGGTCCTCCTGCAGGAGATCCAGAGATACAACAAACTGATGAGGACCA
Source organism: Arvicola amphibius (assembly GCF_903992535.2). Taxonomy (NCBI): domain Eukaryota; kingdom Metazoa; phylum Chordata; class Mammalia; order Rodentia; family Cricetidae; genus Arvicola; species Arvicola amphibius. The sequence continues at coordinate 51,573,402 of NC_052050.1, forward strand.
TCTTGTAAGATGGAAGAAACACTGTAGAACATGGAAGGGAAGCCGGGTGGTGGTGGCGCATGCTTTTGATCCCAGCACTCGGGAGGCAGAGGCAGGCGGATCTCTGTGAGTTTGAGGCCAGCCTGTTCTACAAGAGCTAGTTCCAGGACAGGCTCCAAATCTATACAGAAAACCCTGTCTTGGAAAACAAAATAAAATAAAACAACAACAACAACAACAAAAAGAATATGGGAGGGGAAGGAGAAAGGCCTCAGCGCGTGGGTGGGATGGTTCTCCCCAGACCAGCCGCCTTAAATCCTCTGCCCACTTCATCCACCCAGGTTCTCCCTGACAGACTTAGAGAAGGGCATCCAGGGCCTCATCGTCATGTCTACAAGCCTGGAAGAGATTTTCAATTGCATCTTTGATGCCCATGTTCCTCCGCTCTGGGGAAAGGCAAGCTCCCACCACTGTCAGTCCCAAGCCTGGCCTGGTCACTTCACTCTCAGGGCGCATGTAGCGGCCTTCAGAGAGCCCAGGGTTCGATCTGGACAGTTTCAAGTTGTTGAAATCTGGCACTGCCATCCACTAACGGACTGCAGAACTTATTAACTCACAGATGTGTTCACAGTAACTTCTATTTCAAAGACCCCCCAGTACTGTGTGCGGTACTCAGCAAGTACCTGGTTATTGCAAAGAAAGCACCCTCATCCAAAAACTGAGCTCTGAAATGCTCTGAGTGGCAACATGATGTTCAAAATGTTTCAGTTACCAATTTTTGGACTAGGAATTCTCACCCAGTAGTCTATGAAAATATTCCACACACCCCAAAACACACTGAGTAATCGGAAACCCTTCTGGCCCCATGCATTTTGGGTAAAGGATAATCTGTAGTGATATCATTGTTATTAATGAGTGGTATTAATTGTATACTTTTCTCCTGGGAGTTAACCTTTGCTGTCAGCAGGGGCGGGTACCACACAGTTGTCTCATAGCTGCCCCCCGGGTGCTCTTAATGAGGATGTGAAAGCATCATGGGATGGGCAAGCCCACGTACTGCCTCCTCTCTCAGGCGTATCCCTCACAAAAGCCTTTGGCTTCATGGACCCGGGACCTGGCTGTGCGTGTGGAGCAGTTTGAGCTGTGGGCCAGTCGAGCCCGCCCTCCTGTGATCTTCTGGCTGTCTGGCTTCACTTTCCCCACTGGCTTCCTTACTGCGGTTCTGCAGTCCTCAGCTCGCCAAAACAATGTGAGCAGTGTGTACGAGGGGATCTCCAGGAGGGAGGCTAGGGATGATGATGAGGAGGAGTTGTTCTCCTTGGGGGGCCCTCCCTCATTGCCACCTTCACCCCACAGATTTCAGTGGACTGCCTCTCTTGGGAGTTTATAGTTTCCACTGTGGATGACAGCAACCTGGTGTATCCACCCAAGGTGGGAGTTTTGATGAGTTTGGGCTTCGGAGCAAAAGGTCAGGTGGAGGAGGATAAGGGAAGAAAACCTGGGAAGAGAAGGGCGGAGAGAGGGGGTTAGGTTAGAAGTACTGATAACTTAGGGTCTAGATTTCCCCAAAATCTGTTTCCATCTCTCCCCAGGACGGTGTCTGGGTTCGGGGTCTGTACCTGGAGGGTGCTGGCTGGGACCGAAAGAACTCTTGTTTAGTGGAGGCAGAGCCCATGCAGCTGGTCTGCCTCATGCCCACCATCCACTTCCGTCCCGCAGAGAGCCGCAAGAAAAGTGCCAAGGGTGGGAAACGACCCCTCCCCATCCCTTGTCCAGTCCTCAAATGCACCTGCCTCCACCTTCCAGGCTCCTGAGTCTGACTGTCTTTTCATTTCCCCTAGGCATGTACTCCTGTCCCTGCTATTACTATCCCAACCGTGCAGGCAGCACAGATCGGGCCTCCTTTGTCATAGGCATCGATCTCCGATCTGGAGCCATGACATCTGACCACTGGATTAAGAGGGGCACTGCTCTACTTATGAGCCTGGACAACTGATGAGCGCCCCCTCCTTCTTTCCTGCTTGAGAGGGTCGGGAGCCTTAAGACTTTGTCCTAAAAGTGAATCTCAGACTTTATCTTATCTGAATCCAGTATATAATGGCGCCCTGAAGGTACCTAGTGGTGCTAGCCGTAAAGGTGGAACACTTGCATTGGAGTTCAGCACAGTAAAACGCGTGCAAACCCAGGCTCCAAGTCTCTCAATGGAATGGTGGTGATTTAGTGTGTGTTGGGGTGGAGGAAACCGGAGGAGGGAAGCTGGGATTTACTCGTGGGAAGGAAGTGCTATAGCAAGAACTGAAAAGAGGGAAATGGGGGGGGGGGGACCTCTAGCAGGAGGGAGGCGTGGCCTTAACTACTCGGCCTATAGGGGGTGTGACTAAATCTCGGGGGAAGGGCTTGAGCAGGCAGGGTGGAGCTTGCTTTGGAAGGGCGCGGGATCCAAATGGAATAGAGATTTGTCAAGTAAGAATTCGGGATGAGCTGTGTATATTGCACCCTAAGCCTTGCAATCATGACTCGGAATCATCGCCTGATACCAAAGATGAGGCGCGCAGGACTGAGGGCGGGGCGGAGCAGAAGAGGGACTTCAGCGCAAAGGGGCGGGACCACGACTCGGGGGCGGGGTTGGGGAAGGGGGGGCAGGTGCGGGTGTTTGTGTTGGAAAATCAAACTGCGCCACGGGGTGGAGCGGCCCCCCCAGTCCCTGTCTGGGAGAGGGGGGGCCGCTCGACCCCCGGGAGGCCTTGCGGATCCTGAATATCTGGGACCCTCAGAATAAGGTAATGGGGAGCCACGGGGGCTTTTGGAAAGAGGAAAGCTATCTCCGTGCAAGGGGGCGGAACGTCAGACTCTGGAGGGATCTGGCTAGGGATGGGCATTTGGGTCTTGGAAAAAGCAATGGCAATGTTGGGGTGCAGGACATCCAGGTCCCCAGAAGTGAACAAGGCAAAGGTAGCGGAAAAACTGGTCTTGGTTCCAAAGGTCAAGAGGGCCTGAAAGTACTCCCAGTCCCGTTGGGATGGTGACTTACACTAGGGCGGGGCTCAGTGATCTTGAGGAACAAGACTACAGGACAGTTTGCAGTTAGGTCTAGGGTTAGTGGATGGCCCATGGAGATCATATGCAATCAGGCATAGTGAGCCTCCAGTCACGGGGCTACTTGAAGGCTCCTTCCAGCTCTTTCCCCTGATGAGATGTGTGTGTGTGTTTTCAACCTTCAGCATCCCATCAGGAGCGGTAGCTTTCCCCAGCTCACCCGACTCCACCATACCTTCTGCGCTAGGCGTCGCCTGGTCCGTTCCCCTAGTCCCTGGCACAATACCACTTCTTCGTCTTCAGTCCCCCTAACCTTCGCTGGGCTTTGGCCCTTTCTCCATACTGAACCTTTCCCACGTAGCCACGAGATGGCGAAGATGAGACGCCCACCAGGCTTGCGGGTGGGGGTAGGGAGAGGATATAGCCATGACCCAGCGTGTAAGTAAGGCGGGCTGAGGTTCTCGTTTGATTTCCTGTCATCCATCTGGCACCCACCCCCACCTCTGTTCCAGGAAATTGTAAGCGTATGGGTAAAGGGCATAAGCTGGGGACAGGGCTAGAATCTCAGTCTAAGCTTTTTGGCCTAGAATAAACAGTGGTGAAGGGGCACGCGGGTTGGTCCCTGAGCTGCAGATTCGTTCCGGCCTTTTGTGGCCGGTGACCGTGTCTTGGGGTGGGGGCTGGAGTGTGGGGAAAGTCCAAGGCAGAACACCTAGTTCCCGGGGATGAGAATCTCGAGAGAAAGAAAGAGAAGCAAGGAGCTGAGATGCTACAGAAGTGACTCCGTAGTCGTCGGGAGTAAGGCAGGACCCAGAAGCTAGCTCTGGTCGGTTCTCGGTCGCTTGCCTGGGTAGTTTGCTCAGTTGCCGGAGTAACAGGCCAACCAGCGTCCCCAGCCAGATTCCCAAACTCTCTCTCTACTGTCCAATCCACTGTAGCGGACGTCGCCTACGTCAGGGCTCTAGTGACCAATGGGGAGCTGGCACTATCGAGAGCCTGAAAGAGGGAGAGGGAGGAGGTGGAAGGGGGGGGGGGGAGGCGGTGGCTACCCAGGATCTGCACGTGCACTCCCACACGCCTCGCTCCCAGTACGCCCTCTTCCACCGCACGCGCCCAGGCAGTCTTTTGCGCCTGCGCGACGAATCGTGTGTGTGCGTCTCTCTCTCTCTCTCTCTCTCTCTCTCTCTCTCTCTCTCTCTCTCTCTCTCTCTCTCTCTCTCTCTCTCTCTCTCTCTCTCTCTCTCTCTCTCTCTCTCTCTCTCTCTCTACTCTCTCTCTCTCTCTCTCTCTCTCCCTCCCTCCCTCCCCCCCACCCCCCTTGCCTTAGGTCTTCAGTCCTGTGTTTGCAAACTAGTCCAGGGCTGTGTTTCTCAACCCCTGCGGGCCCAGACGTCTGGGTGGATTTGCGCTCTTTAGCCGGGTGTCGACTGTTTATGTCAGTCTCTGGTGGGAAGGATGGCTACCTGTGTTCCCAATCGCCCTCCCCAGCTGGCGCCCCAAAGTTCCCAGGTGGGCAGGGCGGAGCTGTGGTTTCCGGCCCCCTAGGCTCAGTCGCGGCTTTCCCGAGCTCTAGCTTAGGTTGTTTCCACAAAAAAGGAGTGGGTACATGTACCCATTTCCATTTCACCCGCCCAGGCCTAGCTGCGGTTAGTGTAGTGACCCGGCAGGACAGTGTAAGAAGCCTCTTACAAGTCCAGGTGACTTGGCCAGGGGTTCGTCATGCTCATTTTTTTTTGTGAATTCCTGCTTTTTGATATGCATACCAACCCTTTCCCTCACGTTTCCTTTGAGCTCTCTCTAGTGATTTTTGCACCTCCCTTGGCTCCTTTCGGACTGTCTGTCCCCGGCTCCACTCGTCCTTCTCTGCTTCTCAGGAGGGTTATATAACTCTTCCTCTCGGCGTGTCCTGATTTCAACTCCACAGACTCCGCCCTAGAACAGCACGGGAGGGGCGGGAGAGTTGGGGACCCAGACAGATTCCGGCTGGCGGCCAGCTGGGGCACAGGGGATCCCGCAGATAGCAGACGGAGTCCCTCGGGTGCCCTGTCCCTAGTCTCCCGCCCCTGACCAGGGATCAAGCCCAGAAGAAAGAAGACACAGTATCTCGAAGGGGCGTGTCGGGACAGTCAGAAATGTGGGTTGGGAGGTCAAGGCTGGAGACTAACAGGAGGAGGCAGGCGACAGGCCGGATTCCCTAGGATTAGTCCTGCTGGGGTTAATACAGAAAAAGGCAGGACGCCTGGGTTCCCTCCTTCGTCTCTTTTTTTGGGTTTCCAGAATTCCTATAGCTATTTCCCAGGAAACTTAGCCAGCCAGCGGCTTCTTCGTCCTGCTAGGAGTCAAAGGTCTGTGTTAGAGGTGGCCTGGGATGATGTCACCAGTGCACGTGCCCCGGGACGGTTGCCAGGCAATGCGATCTCCTCCCCTTTCCACTCCCTCCCACCTCAGCCCGGAGTCCCGTTCCATTCCCGTGCCATCTCTTTCCCCTTTCCTTTCCCTTGGCATTAGCATCCTGCAGGTGGGAAACCCTGGCCTGGAGTTTTGTGAGGGGGAGGGGCGCGGGTGTGGTGTGGCTTAAAAGACTTTGCTCCTTTGCTGGGTTGAGAGAATTCTGGGTCATTTTTTTCTAGATTGCAAAAGAAAAACTTCCTCTTAAATCTCCTTTCCCTCCCCACCCCCGCTGGCGCCCTGACAAGAGTCTCCTAGAAATCTTTTTACTTTCCCACCTGCTGCATGGCTCAGTGTCCTGTTGCCCCTTTCCCATCTTGAGTTGAAGTGGGTGTAGTTGCAAGACAGCTGCCCCTGCGAGAAGAGAAGAGCGTGGGGTATACACACCAACTCATCCCTGACAGCCGCTTCACCTCCTCTCACCAAATTGAGGACACAGTGTTAGGCTGAAAAGCCAAGGTCTTTATCTTTGTAGGTAGGTGGATCAGCTTCTGCCATTGCCCACTTTTGAGAGAGGAACCCAGTGATATCTATGGTTGCCCTTCTGTTAAGTTGGGCATTAGTGTCTTCTTTTATACGCCTTAGAACTTGGACTGTCAACTCAAACCAGGATTCTAATCCCAGCTCTGCAGGATTGGGACATGGAAAGGTCACAGCCTCTGTGAGCCACCAATCCTTAATCTTGGACATTTAAATATCAATGCCTACCTTTTAGCTGATGGGAGGGGGTAGTGAAGTAATTTATGCAAAGCGCTTAGCATAGTGGTTGGCGTAAAATAGGTATTATTAAATGGTGTTAGTTATTATAGTGGGTGGACCTGTTCTTAAGTAGCCGTCACTATGGACTAGGTAGAGTGGAGAGTTTTGCTAACTGGGGTGTGTGTGTGTGTTGTGTGTGTGTGTGGGGGGGTGTCAGAAATTAGCATTGACTACTTTATGTATCTTATTTAACGTGGGCTTTAGTCAGATTTGCATTGCTTTCTTTAGGTTTATTTTTCCCCTCCTAAAAAAATAGCTAAGATGATTTCTTTGGCTGTTAAGATAATTATGTTGTGGCTTATGATTTTCAAGCGGTACTCTGGTTCCCTCCCTTGTCGCTCTCTTGAGCCTTTCATTTTGCAAAGGGACTCCACAGTTTCCCTAGCGGGGACATGGTTAGGCTAAAGGGGTGTGTAAAAGGTTGGGGTGGGTGGAGAGAGACTAGTGGGGGGAGGCTGGGGGAGCGGGTAGTTAAAGGAAGAGACCGGAAGGGAGGAGGAGGGAGCCTGCTGGTGGGGAGGGAGGGGAGGAGGAGGAGGTGGAGGAGGAGGAGGAGGACGAGGAGGAGGAGGAGGAGGAGGGAGGGAGGGGGTTGGGGAGAGCCTGCTACAGTTCTTTGTTTGACTCCGGGACTCAGGGACGGGGAGGAGGAGGGAGGGAGGCAGAGGCTGCAAGCGTCGGGGCAGGCCCAGAAGGCAGAGGAGGGACCGTCTCCCCCGCCCCCCCCAGCCCCCATTCCCCCCCTGCTGCTTCCCCCTCCCTACCCGGACTCTGGGGGCTCCGCCGGGGGACAGACACCCAGCAGGTAACCCCAGCCTGGCTCCCCCTCCCCCTGTCTTATTTTCTCCTACACCCTCCCGGTCGACCCCTTTCCATCTCCCCATTCCCCCGGCCTTGCTTTTCCCCCAGCCCTCCTTGTTCCATTCCCCCCCAAGTTGGGCTGTCGCCTGCTGGCTCCGTCACCCTCTGTCTCGTGCAGCCTGACTCCCTTCCCCCCACCCCATAGTGTGTGCTACCCTGTTCTGCCCGAGGCACCTTTTGGGGTTCTGTCTCGTTGTTTCTCAGGCTGGCTTCTTCCGACCTGTCTCCAGGGGCTCTAAGGGAGGAGGGAGTCCTTATCTTTTAATGGCTCCCTGCAGCCTCCTTTGCCCCTTTCTCCTTGTAGCAGTCTCTAGGGTGAGAGAAAACCGGAATTTGGGGGGCCCTCTGGAGAGGCAGGGGGCTATGTGTTGCTGGAGATGGGCTGGGAGTGTGTGTGAGGAGGGGGTAGGGGTTCGTTTAAGACCAGGCTGCCTCTCTGATGTCCCTTTAAATGTCCCTTACATTTCTGGGGACTGGGGGTGGGGTGGGGAGGTGGCAAGCTGCCTGCTTGGGGGGGCAGGGCCCTTGGTTTGTCCACACCGTCAGGGGTGGTAATGATTTAAAGGGACAGCCTTGGTGTGGCTACTGCCACTCTGTGCTGGCAGGAGGGGGAGCCGGCAGGCTGTCTACAGAGGCTCGGCTGGTGAGCAGGGCATTTGAGGCTGTCTGGTGTTGGGCCTGCAGGTCGGCAGTACAGCGGCTGTGGCTGGAAAGGCGCAAGAAGTGGTTGACAGCCTGTCCTGAGGGCGCCGAGTCTGGGCTCTCTCCAGAACCCCGTCTTTGAGTCCTTTGACTCCATGACCAGGAATCTGTGGGCCACCAGGTGGGGGCCACTGGTAGACCTGCAGGCCAGCAGGGTGACCTGAGCACTTGAGAGCTGGCCCTTCAGCTTCCCCTTTTGTTGTTTGGTTATCTGCACAAGAAGGCCCCAGCCCCTCCTCCTCATCCACATGCCCCCCACCCCCACCCCAGCTGTTGGACAGATGAATTACAGCCTGCTGCTTGGGGCCAAGGCTGGTAAGGGATTAAAGTTCTGAGGTTGGCCCTTTAAATGGCTGTTGGCCCTCCCCCACTCTGGTGTCCAGATACCCGGCACACACCCTTCTGACCCCCTTGACTGCCCCTCACTCCTCTTGGTTGGCCTGAGGCCTCCCTTCTCTCCACTAGACTAGACCCTTTCTAAGACACCCCACCTCCACAAATGCTGTCAACTGCTGGGGAAGCCGCTTAGTCCTGTATTTGTCTCCCTGTCCTGAAGGGTTGCAGCCTCTAGCATTTTTCTCCAGCAGAAAGAAGGCCTTGGCAATCTGGCTTTCTCAAGCCTGCAGCTGACCACTGCCCCTTAAGGGCCTTGCTTAGGTCAGAAATAACACCTCCCCCGGGGCAGTGTCATCAGCGGCTAAGAAAGCTTGCGGTACATTGCATCATGGAGGCTGGGGGCCAGAAACCTAAGTCTCTGTGGCAGGGGGAAAGATGGGGGCTGGAAGGCCAGGAAATGGAGAAGCCAGGCAGAGAGCCCAAGTGTGGGGGTCCTAGGGCCAGGAGGATGGAAAACATAGATTCCTGAGGAGTGAGTCTGAGGTGAGGGTTGACGGAGGTCTCACCCCTGTATCAACACCTCATTCTTGGCCCTTGACTTGTATTAATAGACCTAGCTCCTTGTATCAAAGATTGGGAGGGAAGGGAGTGGGCCCCTGTCACCTCCTTGGGCCACACAGAGGAAGGAGGTGATGGGGAAACAGGATATGGCCTTGGAGGTGACATGGAGGGAGCTTGCTGCAGAGGCCACTTCCCGGATCAAGCCCAGAGTCACAGTTGCTGCAAAGAAGGCTCCTCCCTGTTGGGCCCGTTCATCTTGTCTGGCCACCTGTGCCACTTGCCAGGACCTGCCCATACCAGCCTAAGGGAACGGCAAGGGTCAGAGTCCAAAGGGTGGGGTTGACTACCTGGTGTCTAGTTAAGGTTGGGGAGGAACTCCTGGATTGGAGGGAGCAGAACTCAAGGCCTAGGGTCCACATGCCCTGGGGCCAGAACTGAGGCTGGCTTGGCTGTTGCTGTAACTGTGCCTACCCTGGGTCCAGTCAGGAGAGGATCATGGATCGGTGTCCAATGTAGACTTCCTCAGGTGCCACAGCATGTCCCCTTTACCACCTGAACCAGGCTGCCTCTTGAGGGAGAAGGTTGGAGGATGGCTTTTTTCCAGGTTGCCATGGAAACTGATTCTCTCATCTCTTCTGACCTCTAGAGCCAGGTTTCTCCTCAGTGAGGGGGCAAGGAACACAAGGGAACTCCTCCATTGTGGGAGACCGCACCTCTAACTGAAATCTTCTCTTTTAGGTTCTCCCAGGCACCATGCCAGTCCCATAGCACTCCCCACACCACGGCTTCTGCTGCACCCCATTGCCAGGGTGGTTGTTCCAATGAGACTGGATACTTCGAACTCCATCTGGTAAGCTTGGCTGCGGAGTGTCCTGCCTTTCCCCAGTCCGACTCTTCACCGCAGGCTATGATCTGGTTCGTGCCCACTCATCAGAATGGTCCCGTCCAACTATGAGCCTCCCCCAACATGCCATGCTTGAATGGTTCAGCCCTCTGGGTTGGCGCGCCCCTCTCTCTCCTATGAATGGTTTATTCCTGTACTTCGCCAGCCTCTCAACTACCTGGAAACCTCTTCTCCCACACTCCCAGTGCTACAACTCATTTGCTAACTGAAGAAAGCCAGGGTTTGCAGGCTGAAAGTAGATGTGAGACACCCCAGCGAAATTTCTTCTTGTGAAGGGGAAGGCTTTGCTTCCATAGGAGGGAATCGTCACATTTATAAAAAGTGCTTGGGAATTGATGCAGGGAGATGTTGGGGATCACTGCCACATAGCTAGCTCGTGCTTGTCATGGCCATCTTCGAATGTCACCTCTCTGATCTCCGGCCCATCCTCACCATGACCTGCTGTGGAGCTGTGGATTTGCTTTGCACACCTAACTCTTCTGCTTTCCCCAGACCTTCTGCTTCTGCAGCTCCCTCCTTGAGGTCCATCTTTATCTCCCTCTCCTCCCTAGCAGGAAGGAATGTTCTCTAGGCTGGAAACTTGAGTTCTCGGGTTCTGTGTTGCTCTTCCCCATTCCTCACTGAGTTTTTTGAATAGGGCTATTTTTTTTCCTATCTGTCCGCTTTAGCATGATGGTTTGCACATTGGGGTGCCTTGCTAGACTTGTGTTGAATGAATGTTGTAACTGAATGGACCGCTTCACTGCCAAGAAGCCTACGGCTGAGCTCTGCCGTAAAGCCTCCTGCCCACACCTTCTCTAGAGGATATGAGACATTTGGGATAGTAACAGTGGAAGGCTGAGCTAGGAGGCAGCCTGCAAGGATAAAATTGATGGAGAGCAGGTCAGGGGCAGTGTAGAAAAGGTAGCCCTGGAAGAAGCCCAGCTTGTCCTCGCATTTGCAGAATGGTCTTGCTTGAGTTAGTTACCTCATTTGCAACATAGGGTAATCAAGTACCTCCTATGCCTGGTTTTGGGCAAGAGTTAAAAGATGCATGTAAAAGGTTTTGCACAGTGCCTACCATTTAATAAATGCTAGCAGTTTCCCTCATGGTTGCTGCAGGAAGCTGTCAAGATAGAATGAGAATGCTGAGGAATGGGACTGAACTTGAAGGCAGACAGAGCCCCAAATAATTGACAAAACATTAGGATCACTGACCCAGTAGGAAGTCAGGATTCAGGGGAATTAAGAGAGCCCTTCGAGCCTGCCTCCAGTGTTTCCCTGGCTCTGTTCGAGAACGTGGAGGCAAACACAGAAGGGCATGTGCACAGACACACGTGATCACCACAGTAATGCAGAGGCAGACCCAGACAAAAGACTGAGACAGGAGCCAACCAGACACACAGACAGAGACAGCCTCGCGGAGTCATGTAGACAGGGATAATGACAGGAACGCGCCAGACACCGAGGGAGACAAGATAAGCAGATATGCAGGTGCACACAGACACCGAGACCCACACACAGCCGACCCTGTTAGACTGACTGGTGAACACAGCGTCCAGTCAGAGGCAGACACAACGCCCGCAGTGACACATAGCGGGCCAGCGCGCCGGGGCCAGCACTGTCACTTGTCGATGGGGGCGGGGAGGGGCCGGTGGCGGGGGAAGGCTGGGGAAGGGAATCCCGGGCGGGCGGCCTGCCCGGGTGGCTGAGTCACTGCGGAGCCTCAGCCCGCGGCCCTCCCTCTCCCCCCGGCTCTCCCAGGTGAGAAGCGAGCCGGTAACTTCATAGCTTCCGCCATGCCGAAAGAAGATCGCAAAGGAATGGGACCCGCGGGGGTCGGTCCTGGATCCGCCCCACCTTCGAGCCGGTGCGTGCCGGCTAAATGCATGCTCAGGAAAAACCGGTCTGCGGGGTCTGGTGTCTTTGGCCGTCCAGTGTCTGCTTGCGGATCGCGGGCCTTGTGCCAAGCGTCCCTCTTATACCCCGCGTTCCGGGAGCTGCGCGGAGGGGCTCTTCTGCCCCAAGCCCAGAGAGAGTTAAGTGGGTGTGATTGATGGAGCGGTTCTCTCCTGGGACTTAAGGGGGAGGGGGTCGGTTAAAGTCCTAGAGTCCAGATCCCGGATGCAGGAGGCGGAGCTTGGCTTTACCGGGAGTGCCCGGATGGAGAGGGCGTGGTTTAGGCCCAAGTGGAATTAACCCTTTCTGGGTGGCCGGCTTTTGGGGCTGTAGGTTGGGTTGGAGAGGCTGGATTGTCAGCCTCAGAAGTGTGTTGGCCTCCCAGCCTGGCCCTGGACGTGTGCATCTACCTTCTGTCTGTCTGCGAGGAGTCTGTGGGTGTCTGTCTTTGTGCTTGTCCCTGGTTGCCCCCTCCCCTTGGTTAGTACGAGCACTGGGAGTCGGGGAGGGCCATTCGTGCCTCAAAGCGAGAGTGTAGGTGAGAGTGGACGGCGAGCCAGCCGGCGGCGGCGGCGGTGGCGACTGAGGAACAGGTGTGAGTGTGGTGGCTGCCCAGCGCGGGGTGGGGCCGTTTTGAGGGAGACAGAGGGGAAATTCCGCGGGACGGGTGGCGAGCAGTGTGTGGGCTGAGGAGTTGTGTCTGCCTCTGACTGTGTGTCTGTGTGAGCTGAGGGAGGCGGGGGCTGAGTCAGTGGGAACAGGGGATGGTTTTCTGAGTGACTCACTCTCCCCCACCCCAAGCCTGATTCAGACCTTGAGAAAGGCTTTGTTCGTGGGGCGGATGGGAAGTCAGGCGCCTGCGTCCCTGGTGGGGACACAGATCCGTGGTGGTTGGCGAGATTATGCTTAGGGTACAGGAAGTTTTGTCCTGGAGCGCTCTCCTGTAGTCCATGGTGTCGTCGTGGGAGGTTGTGGATAAAGGTTGAAGATCAAGGGGGCTGGAGGGACGGAACTCGCTAGTTTAGGGAAAGCTGAGTCAGTTCCCCGTGGGAAAGGGGAAGTGGCAGAGGGGAAGTGTCATCATCGCAGAAGGGGAAGCTGCATTTCCTGGCAACTAGCAGCGTTCTGGGCACCACTTCCCTAGCAGGGTGTCAGCTTCTCTGACATCTGGTACCCCAAGCTGGAGCTGCCGTTTGTTCACGTCTGGTCCCTCGGTCCCCTTAGGGCTTGGCTGGAGCAGCCAGTTTGGGCTGCACTTGACCACATTAGCGTTGTACGTGTCCCAGGGCTTGGCAACTGACACATTGCAGCTCAGGAGAGTTCTGGCCGGAGCTCCGCGTGAACTGAGGAGTCCGCGGAGCGCAGTCTCCCACCAGGGCTTGGACCGAGTAGCCTGCGGGAATCAGTGGGCTCCAAACATTTTCACGCACAGATGACCTTGCCCCAGCGGGAGGGAAGACTGTTTTTGCCAGAACCTCTCTGCCTTTGTGGGCTGGGTGGAAATTTCCCCACAGTGCAGACTTCTCGGCCAAGGCGAACTTTCCAGCCGCCCCCAACCCCTCGCCGCGCGCTCTCCCCCGGCTTCCTGCCCGGCGCTTTCTCCAGCTGGAGCGCTGGCCCCGCCCCCGCGGCTTTGTACTCGACACTCGCCTCTCGCCGCTCTTTGTACTCTAGACTCTCAATGGACCGATCCCGGGAGCGGAGCCGGCTCCCTACCTGCGGGGACCTGGGGTATGCGCAGGGAAGCAGCTCTGGGCTCTGATAGTCGAGAAGGGAAAGCCGGGACTAAAGGAAACGTGCCTAGGACAGAGGAGGACTGTGTCCGTTTGGGTCCAGTCAGCTTCGACGGGAAAGAGTAAAGGGGGGGTGGCGTGAAGGAGGAAGTGAAACGGGTTCTGGGTTCTTTAAGGGAGTAGGCGGTGAGAGTGGGACAGGGGTGATGTCACTGCCTGTTGGGCCCCGCCCTCCTCACCCTCCCAAAGGACCCCCCCCTTACACACACAGCTTCCGCTGCGCAAGTGGCCACGTCACGGGCAACCCCCGAAATCCCCCCTCCCTTGGGGGGGTGGGGGCCACGTGGGCCGTGGGGAACCGCGTGGCCCCGACAGGGAAGGGGCATAGAGGAAACAGGAGCCACGCGAGAAGGGCCACTCCACGGGTGCGCAGCTTCCCAGAAGTTGGAGGGCTTGTGGGGGACTGGCTTAGGGGGGGCCGACCGATGTTGAAGACTCAGCCAGGGAAAGTGGAGAAGCTGGAGGAGCTTGGTATGAGCCTGGGGACTTGACCGTGATTTAGGACTGGGTCCGGTTCTGGAGGTGGAGCATTCCCATAGAGGCGCGGGCGGACCTGGGTGCTGGATTTGCTGTGATTGCTAGACCTAAGCAGTTGTACCGTGGTGATCGAGTGGAGAGTGTCGCTGGGTGATGTGAAGTGAGGAGGGGGAACGTTGCCTTTGTCTGCGATTTGTATTGGTATTGGTCTGCTGTCCGTCCTTGGGTGGATAGACAGAGGACGACTTGAACAGGCTGGCGGGGACCATTGCCAGTTGGGTGGATGTGTGAGGCTTGCCCTCAGGTCGGCTAGTGAGTGATTTCCCATCCTCACTAGCATGGGTCTTAGCCAACTTGAGGTTACTGCCCTGTCGGCCACGGGTTTCTGATCCGAGATGTGGACCCTAGGTGGTATCTTTGGGGTCACGTCGGGGTCACCCTAGAACGAGCTCGTCTGACCGGCCCTGCCACCCTCCTCCGGAGGCCGTGGAGTGCTCGGCTAACCTCGCTCCTATTGGTTCCTGCCAGGCTGTTACTGAGGCGGAGACAAGGGTGATGATTGGCTTTCTGGGGAGAGAGAAGTCTTGTGATTGGCTAAATCTCTGAAGCGTTTGAAGCTGAGAGGACGCTCCCACGGAGGCTGGGTTAGCAGCCGCGCGGTAGGTAGCCTTAGTGGCTCAGGATTGAAAGCCTGTCACTTAGTGCAGCGGCTGTATTGTACCTGTTGCTGACTCCCTCCCTGCTACTTGGCCCATATTCCTGTTACTCCACTTGCGGACTTCTAGGGGCTCCTTATGCCGGTGTATGCCCGGCTCCTTGCCCTGAGTCTTCCTGTTCAGACAGTTCAGACCAGGTTTGGGCCCTGACTGTACTGGCAAGCTCAGTGTACTTTTCTTCTCTCTGTAGAATTGGTTGTGGAAGGCCAGAGACTGCCACCTGGAAACAGTGGGCACTCTTGTTAAGAGCAATTGGAGCGGGACCATCGTGCCAGAGAGCTGGGGCAGGGGGTCGTGCCCCGTCTCCAGGGCTCCTGGGGCCACTGCTGACCTGGTAAGGGAAAGATTGGGGCTGGTTTAGCTGAGCGTACACCTGAATGTTTTATCCCTCGTTACAGCATGATCTCTTGTCTCTGACTTAGGCTGGATGCATCGGGCAGTGGACCCTCCAGGGGCCCGCTCTGCACGGGAAGCCTTTGCCCTTGGGGGCTTGAGCTGTGCTGGGGCTTGGAGCGCCTGCCCACCCCATCCTCCTCCTCGAAGCTCATGGCTGCCTGGAGGCAGGTGAGATTTGGGCCCCAGTCCCCTTGCCGGGCATTTCTTTTCCTGTCTTCTCTATTCATTTCCTCCACTCTCCGTGAGTTCCTATTATTTTGTGGGCCCAGACACCAGCCTTACCTGCTCTTAGTCTCCCTAACGTTCCCTTTCTAGGGAGCAGGATTCCTTCTGGCAATACATAACGGACCTTTTCTCTTTACAGATGCTCTGCCAGCATCGGGCAGCCCCCACTCCCTGCTCCTTTACCCCCGTCACATGGCAGTAACTCCGGGCACCCAAACAAACCCTATTATGCTCCTGGGTAAGTGGGGGATTCAATAGTTCTAGGACTGGAGGTAAAACTGGGACTTTGAAATGTTCCCCAAAGCATGATCACTCCCAATGCCTTCTGCTCTGTAGGACACCTTCCCCTAGACCCCTCCACGGGAAGCTGGAATCTCTGCATGGCTGTGTACAGGCACTGGTCCGGGAGCCAGCCCAGCCCGGGTTGTGGGAACAGCTTGGACAACTGTATGAGTCAGAGCATGACAGTGAGGAGGCCGTATGCTGCTACCACAGGGCCCTTCGATATGGAGGAAGCTTTGCTGACCTGGGGCCCCGAATTGGCCGTTTGCAGCAGGTGGGACGAGGCGGGACACAGGTGGCTGAGATTGCGCCGTCTGGCTCAGTGTCTCTAATCTATCTTAATTGGCCCTTTGCCCCCGCCCCAGGCCCAGCTCTGGAACTTTCATGCTGGTTCCTGTCAGCACCGAGCCAAGGTCCTGCCCCCGCTGGAGCAAGTATGGAATTTGCTGCACCTTGAGGTGAGGCGGAAGCTCAGTGAATGGGGAAGGGAGTTGAAGGAGGCTGGGGCCCATGCCAGCATCTCTCTGTTTGCAGCACAAACGGAACTACGGGGCTAAGCGAGGGGGTCCTCCCGTGAAGCGATCTGCTGAACCCCCAGTGGTACAGCCTATGCCTCCAGCAGCACTCTCCAGCTCCTCAGGAGAGGAGGGCCTCAGCCCTGGAGGCAAGCGGAGAAGAGGCTGCAGCTCTGAACAGGTGATTGTCGGAGGGGCAGCAGGAGAGAGGGTTCATGGCCCAGGCAAGGAATAGGATTTTCACACTCTGTTCTTTCTCTTCTAGGCTGGCCTTCCCCCGGGTCTGCCACTCCCTCCACCACCATTACCACCACCCCCACCACCCCCTCCTCCACCCCCACCGCCACCCCCGCTGCCTGGCCTGGCTGTTAGCCCTCCATTTCAGCTGACTAAGCCAGGGCTGTGGAATACCCTGCATGGAGATTCTTGGGGCCCCGAGCGCAAGGGTTCGGCACCCCCAGAGCGCCAGGTGAGCCCCTTAACTGTCACCTTTTACCTCCTGTAAGTTCTGTCTCTTCCCCTCCTCACTTTGTGACCGTGTTTATCTCCCATAGGAGCAGCGGCACCCGCTGCCTCACCCATATCCATACCCGGCTCCTGCCTACACTGCTCATCCGCCCAGCCACCGGCTGGTCCCAGCCACACCCCTTGGTCCAGGTCCCCGACCCCCAGGAGCAGAGAGCCATGGCTGCCTGCCTGCCACCCGTCCCCCCGGAAGTGACCTTAGAGAGAGCAGAGTTCAGAGGTCGCGGATGGACTCCAGCGTTTCACCAGCAGCATCTACCGCCTGCGTGCCTTACGCCCCTTCCCGGCCCCCTGGCCTCCCTGGCACCAGCAGCAGCAGTAGCAGTAACAACACTGGTCTTCGGGGTGTGGAGCCGAGCCCAGGCATTGTATGTGTTGGTCGTGGGCTGACGGTGGGCGGAGGTGTCTGAGGGGCTAGAAGAGCACTCTGATCTCCTCATTCTCTGTTCGCAGCCTGGCGCTGACCATTACCAAACTCCTGCGCTGGAGATTTCCCCTCACCAGGCCCGCCTAGGGCCCTCGGCACACAGCAGTCGGAAACCATTTTTGACAGCCCCTGCTGCCACTCCCCACTTATCCCTACCACCTGGGACACCATCATCCCCTCCACCCCCCTGTCCTCGCCTCTCACGCCCTCCACCACCCCCTGCTTGGATGAAGGGCTCAGCCTGCCGCTCAGCCCGAGAGGATGGAGAGATCTTAGGGGAGCTCTTCTTTGGTGCTGAGGGACCTACCCGTCCTCCCCCGCCTCTTCCCCACCGTGATGGCTTCTTGGGGCCTCCAACCCCCCGCTTTTCTGTGGGCACTCAGGATTCGCATACCCC
This sequence comes from Arvicola amphibius, assembly GCF_903992535.2. Taxonomy (NCBI): domain Eukaryota; kingdom Metazoa; phylum Chordata; class Mammalia; order Rodentia; family Cricetidae; genus Arvicola; species Arvicola amphibius. The sequence continues at coordinate 51,590,619 of NC_052050.1, forward strand.
TCCCACTCCCCCAACCACCACCACCAGCAGCAGCAGCAGCAGCAGCAGCAGCAGCAGCAGCAGCCGTCACAGCAGTAGGCCTACTGGGCCTGCACCCTTCCCTCCACCCCCCTATCTGGCCAGAAGTATAGACCCCCTTCCCAGGCCATCTAGCCCAGCACTGAGCCCCCAGGACCCACCTCTTCCACCACTGACTCTTGCCCTGCCTCCAGCCCCTCCCTCCTCCTGCCACCAAAATACCTCAGGAAGCTTCAGGCGCTCGGAGAGCCCCCGGCCCAGGGTCTCCTTCCCAAAGACCCCCGAGGTGGGGCAGGGGCCACCCCCCGGCTCTCTGAGTAAAGCCCCCCAGCCTGTGCCACCTGGGGTTGGAGAACTGCCTGCCCGAGGCCCGAGGCTCTTTGATTTTCCACCAACTCCACTGGAAGATCAATTTGAAGAGCCAGCTGAGTTCAAGATCCTACCTGATGGGCTGGCTAACATCATGAAGATGCTGGATGAATCCATCCGAAAGGAGGAGGAGCAGCAACAGGAGGCAGGCACGGTGCCCCCACCCCCACTCAAAGAGCCCTTTGCATCTCTACAGCCTCCATTTCCCAGTGACACAGCCCCAACCACCACTGCTGCTGCCACCACTGCCACCACCACCACCACCACTACCACCACGACCACCATCCAAGAAGAGGAGAAGAAGCCACCACCAGCCCTGCCACCACCACCGCCTCTAGCCAAGTTTCCTCCACCTCCCCAGTCTCAGCCCCCACCGCCTCCACCAGCCAGCCCGGCCAGTCTGCTCAAGTCATTGGCCTCTGTTCTTGAGGGACAAAAGTACTGTTACCGGGGGACTGGAGCAGCTGTCTCAGCCAGGCCCGGGTCCTTGCCCACCGCTCAGTATTCCCCTAGTCCTGCATCAGGTGCTACCGCCCCCCCACCCACTTCAATGGCCCCTAGCGCCCAGGGCTCCCCCAAGCCCTCTGTTTCCTCGTCATCTCAGTTCTCTACCTCAGGCGGGCCTTGGGCCCGGGAGCGCAGGGCAGGTGAAGAGCCAACACCAGGCCCTGCGGCCCCTGCCCAGCTGCCCCCATCTCTGCCGCTGCTCCCTGCTCGTTCTGAGTCTGAGGTGCTAGAAGAGATCAGTCGGGCTTGTGAGACCCTTGTCGAGCGGGTGGGCAGGAGTGCCACCCATCCTGCAGACCCAGTGGACATAGCAGAGCCAGTGGACAGTGGGACCGAGCCACTGCTGCCTCCTGCACAGGCTAAGGAGGAGAGTGGTGGGGTGGCGGTGGCAGTGGCAGCAGCGGGTCCAGGTAGTGGCAAGCGTCGGCAGAAGGAGCATCGGCGGCACAGACGGGCCTGTAGGGACAGTGTGGGTCGTCGACCCCGTGAAGGGAGGGCTAAGACCAAGGCCAAGGCTCCCAAAGAAAAGAGCCGAAGGGTGCTGGGGAACCTGGACTTGCAGAGTGAAGAAATCCAGGGCCGGGAGAAGGCCCGGCCGGACTTAGGTGGGGCTTCCAAAGTCAAGACACCCACAGCTCCAACGCCCCCCACCTGTTCCTGCACCCTCTGCTCAGCCAACAACCCCAGCAGCCCCCGTCCCTGGGAAGAAGACTCGAGAGGATGCTCCAGGGCCCCCAGGGGTGAGCCGGGCAGATATGCTGAAGCTCCGGTCACTTAGCGAGGGGCCCCCCAAGGAGTTGAAGATCAGGCTCATCAAGGTGGAGAGCGGTGACAAGGAGACCTTTATTGCTTCTGAGGTGGAGGAACGGCGGCTGCGCATGGCAGACCTCACTATCAGCCACTGTGCTGCTGATGTCATGCGTGCCAGCAAGTAAGTCGGGGGCTGTAATACCCAAGGCTGCCTACTTGTCCTGGGGATAGGCTCCTGCTCATTACCCCATGTTTCTGATCTTACTCTGCGGTCTTCTCACAGGAATGCCAAGGTGAAAGGGAAATTTCGAGAGTCCTACCTTTCCCCTGCCCAGTCTGTGAAACCGAAGATCAACACTGAGGAGAAGCTGCCCCGGGAGAAGCTCAACCCCCCCACCCCCAGCATTTATGTATGTCTGCCGTCTGCCCCCAGAGCCACTCTTCCCACAAGGGTTTGATTGGGTTCTTAGAGCCTGGGGAAAGGCTCTGACCCAGTGTCTCCTGGTTGTCTCAGTTGGAGAGCAAACGGGACGCCTTCTCGCCAGTGCTGCTGCAGTTCTGTACAGACCCTCGCAACCCCATCACCGTGATCAGGGGCCTGGCTGGCTCACTTCGGCTCAGTGAGTTTGGGGGGGTGTATGCAGAAGGCCGTGAGGATGTGGTGTGTGGACTCTTTGAGAACCACTCCTGTGCTTGCAGACTTGCCAAGGCGACCCTAATACTCAGTCGCGCACAGGCAGTGTTTGGGAAGTGCTCCGTGGTGTGCCAGCCAGCCTTGAGGTCTTCTCATCTGTCATTTCTGTCCCCAGAAGTAGACACATGGGAAGGTGGCTCTCAGGAGTGATTAGAGTCACTTCTGATTGTCTTAGTGATTAGGAATGAAATGAGCCGGGCAGTGGTGGCGCATACCTTTGATCCTAGCACTTGGGAGACAGAGGCAGGCAGGTCTCTGTGAGTTTGAGGACAGCCAGGGCTACACAGAAAAACCCCGTCTGCAAAGACCATAAAGAAAACGAATGAAAAGAATAGATCATAGACTACTTCTGATCCGTGGTTTGGCTTTTTTCTTTTTCAATCTTTTATGGTGCGAAATTTTAAACCAGAGGAAGCTATATAAACATAAGGGTCAGTTTTGTTTCCTTTCTACCCTTACATCTCTCCTCTCACTGAGTGACTTGAGGGACATTTCAGGCTTGACTATGTCTTTCCCTTGTTCCGGTGACCACTTGCCATTCCCTGATTGCCTATTGTGTGGCTTTGGTGCTGAGTTCTGCCACATCCGTGTCCACGTCCTCAGAGGCCTGGCCAGTGAGAAGGAAGGCTGAGTTGGACGTCTCATCCTCACCTGCATCCCTTTGGCACTCCCTTGCAGACTTAGGCCTTTTTTCCACCAAGACCCTGGTGGAAGCAAGCGGCGAGCACACAGTGGAGGTCCGCACCCAAGTGCAGCAGCCCTCAGACGAGAACTGGGACCTGACGGGCACGAGACAGATCTGGCCCTGCGAGAGCTCCCGCTCACACACCACCATTGCCAAGTACGCACAGTACCAGGCGTCATCCTTCCAGGAGTCGCTGCAGGTGAGGCTCATGCCCCATTGGTGACGGGTGCTGGGGTCTGACCCGAGTGGGCCTCAGGAGGCCACTGACCCAGACCTGCCCACTCGTCTGACCAAGCAGGAGGAGAAGGAGAGCGAGGATGAAGAGTCGGAGGAACCAGACAGCACCACGGGGACCCCTCCCAGGTAAAGCAGAATTCCTTCCGTCCTGTCTGGCTTTGCTCTTTTGCTCCCTTGGTTCGCCAACAGCCTTTCTATGCTTTTGCCCCAGCAGCAGTGCACCGGACCCCAAGAACCATCATATCATCAAGTTTGGCACTAACATCGACCTGTCTGATGCCAAGAGGTCGGTGAGGCTGGACCAGTGAAGCTGGGATGGAACCCTGCTACATGCTGAGATACCCTCTTACAATGTTGGCATTCCTGTGTTCCCAGGTGGAAGCCCCAGCTACAGGAGCTGCTGAAGCTACCTGCCTTCATGAGAGTAACATCCACAGGCAACATGCTCAGCCATGTGGGCCACACCATCTTGGGCATGAACACCGTGCAGCTATATATGAAGGTCCCTGGCAGCCGAACGCCAGGTGTGCTTCTCACTCTGAGCACGGTGCGGGAAGTGCGCACTCAGTGCTTAGCTGGTAGCCAATGAGGGCAAAGGGCAGCTGCCGGCTTGCCTTAGACAATCCGTGACGTTCTATCGCCCTCTGCAGGCCACCAAGAGAATAACAATTTCTGCTCTGTCAATATCAACATTGGCCCCGGGGACTGTGAGTGGTTCGCAGTACACGAGCACTATTGGGAGACCATCAGCGCCTTCTGCGATCGGTGCGCACCGCCCCCTTGCTAGTCACTCCACCACAATCGGGTCCTTGGGTCTGTCACCTGACCCTGTCTGTGGCTGTCCATTCCACAGGCATGGTGTAGACTACTTGACTGGTTCCTGGTGGCCAATCTTGGATGACCTCTATGCGTCCAATATTCCTGTTTACCGCTTCGTGCAGCGCCCTGGGGACCTTGTGTGGATTAATGCAGGGACTGTGCACTGGGTGCAGGCTACTGGCTGGTGCAACAACATTGCCTGGAACGTGGGGCCCCTCACCGGTGAGAGGGTGGGGTCCAGTCATCATGGGACAGTGAAGGGTGTGGGGAGTAGGCCCTGCTGGGGAGAGGTGGCGTGGGGGGCCCTTGGAGAACCCTTAGTGACCTTCTCTGGCCCCCAGCCTATCAGTACCAGCTGGCCCTGGAGCGCTACGAATGGAACGAGGTGAAGAACGTCAAGTCCATCGTGCCCATGATTCACGTGTCCTGGAACGTAGCTCGAACGGTCAAAATCAGCGATCCCGACCTGTTCAAGATGATCAAGTGAGGCCCGTTTGGCTAGCAGCCACCGCCACCTGACTCGTTTCCTACCCTTGTTCTCCCCAGTTCTCCTCATTCTTCACCTGTCTTCATCCACATCTGCAGCGTGTTCACAGAAGTCACTGTGCTGAAGAGCTCCACAAAACCCCTATTATCTCTCAGCCTTTGTTTACTGTGAGACACACACACACACACACACACACACACACACACACACACACTTACACTTGAAATGTCAAATGTGATGTACTCAAGACAGGAAATGCAGCTCAGAAATGAAAGGGGAGGGAGGGCTGCCCAGGGAAGTTGGTGGAGTTAAGGTCTTGGGGGCTCAGCCCTGCCCCCTTGGCACATCTCCTGGAGTCTTGTCTCGATACCACCTTTGGCTTTTCCCTAGGTTCTGCCTCTTGCAGTCAATGAAGCACTGCCAGGTGCAGCGGGAGAGCCTGGTGCGGGCCGGGAAGAAAATCGCTTACCAAGGCCGCGTCAAAGACGAGCCTGCCTACTACTGCAACGAATGCGATGTAAGTACGAAACGCGTGGGCTCCGCGAGGGCTCCACGCGGTCCCCAAGCTGCCTACAGTAGGCCGCCTTCCTGCTGACAGCCCCTTTCCTGGCTAGGTGGAGGTGTTCAACATCCTGTTCGTTACGAGTGAGAACGGCAGCCGAAACACGTACCTGGTGCACTGCGAGGGCTGTGCGCGCCGTCGCAGCGCGGGCCTACAGGGCGTGGTGGTGCTAGAGCAGTACCGCACCGAGGAGCTGGCACAGGCCTACGATGCCTTCACGCTGGTGAGAGCCCCGGGGCTCCCGATGGGGCGCGGGAGCGGCCACACCCGCCCGCCACTGCCACCACTGAAGCTGCGCGCTTTCTTTCCGCAGGCTCCAGCCAGTACGTCGCGATGAGGCCGGATGCCCCGCTCGCCGCGGCGGGGCCACCAGCACACGCCTGGGCTGGACCTAGGTCCCGCCTCTGGCCGGGAAGGGGGTCGGGCCCAGCCCTTCCACCCTTATTGGCAGCTCCCCTCACTTAATTTATTAAAAAAAATTTTTTTAACAAATACGAGGAAAAAAAGGAAAAAAAATGGGAGACGGGGAGGGGGCTGGCAGCCCCTCGCCCACCAGCGCCTCCCCTCACCGACTTTGGCCTTTCTAGCAACAGACACAAGGACCAGGCTCCGGCGGCGGCGGGGGGTCACATACGGGTTCCCTCAAGCCTGCCCGCCGCACGCCCGCCCGCCGCACGCCGGCAGACGTTCGCGGCTCGTTGTGTACATAGACATTCGGCAGCCGAGGTTTTTAATGAGATTCTTTCTATGGGCTTTACCCCTCCCCCAGGCCCTCCTTTTTTACTCCCAATGCTAGCTGTGATCCCTGTATATGTCTCTGTTTATTCACTTGATTATGGTTTGTATTTTTGTTCCTTTTTTGTTTTTGTTTTTTAATTTATAACAGTCCCACTCACCTCTATTTATTCATTTTTTTTTTTTTTTGGGAAAACCCGACCTCCTGCACCCCCAAGCCATCCCTCCTGCCTCTTTGGGAGGCCTGCTCCTGGGCTCTCCTTGCGCCCCAGTATATATGTCCGGGCTTGGCCCGTCGCCCGCGGCTCCAGCCGGGCTCTCATGGTGCTCAAACCCGCTCCCCTCCCCTACGTCCTGCACTTTCTTGGACCAGTACCCCCACTCCCAACCCGACCCCAACCCCACCTGAGGGTGAGCGACTCCTGTACTGTAGGGAAGAAGTGGGAACTGAAATGGTATTTTGTAAAAAAATAAAATAAAAATAAAAATAAAAAAAATTAAAAAAAATAAAAGTTTTAAAGAAAGAACTATGAGGAAAAGAAACCCTGTCCTCCCCAGCCTCGGCCAATTTAAAAAACATTGGACACCACCACCACCCCCCCTTTTTTTTTTTTAAGGCGTGAAATAGCCCAGGGCAGGGCCTCCCTGGGGCAGGGACACCCTGGGGTGAGTTTCTCTGGGGCTTTATTTTCATTTTCTTAGTTCGTCTTCTCCCGCTGGGGCTGCGGAGGGGTGGGGGGGTTTACAGTCTCGCCCCCTCGCACTGCACTGTCTCTCTGCCCCAGGGGCAGAGGGGTCTTCCCAACCCTACCCTATTTTCGGTGACTTTTGTGTGAGAATATTAATATTAAAAATAAAAGCAGGAAAAAAAGACCCATGTGTTTTGATGATGGCTGTAAAGAGTATCTGTTGAAGGGCCGGGAATTGATGGATTGATGGGAGGGCAGCGCAGACCCTGGCAGTGGCGAGCCCCTCCCCGGAGGCGCCTGTGGAATGTCCAGAGCCTCCGTCTGCTCCTTGGGATGAGGATGCCTAATCCTAGAGCTGCATTCCAGGATAAGGTAGTTGGGGGTGGGGAGAGGCTGCACCGGGGGAGGGGCAGGAAAGAGGGCTATAAGGGCTGCCGCCGTGCGGGGCGGGAACCAGCCAGGCCATGGCGGAGGTCCCGGGAGCCCAACGCTCGGTTCTTGCTGGGGGCCCAGAGCCCCGGGATCCCCTGGACTGCTGGGCCTGTGCAGTGCTAGTAACGGCTCAGAATCTGTTGGTGGCTGTCTTCAATCTTCTCCTGCTGGCATTAGTCCTGGGGACCATCTTGCTACCCGCTGTCACCATGCTGGGCTTCGGCTTTCTCTGCCACTCTCAGGTAAGCATGGGCCCCAAGGGGTATGCGTGTGTGGTGATGGTAATGGGGTGTCGGAGCTACAACTTCCCGACCTGGGATGTTTCCCTCAGGGGCAGAGTGTGACCCAGTGGGCCAGAGTCTGACGTCTCTTATCTGCACAGTTCCTGCGTTCCCAGGCACCCCCTTGCACTGCCCATCTGCGGGACCCAGGCTTCACCGCCCTGTTGGTCACTGGATTCCTGCTGCTGGTACCGCTGCTTGTGCTTGCCTTGGCCACCTATCGCCGCCTCTGCCTGCGTCTCCGCCTGGCTGACTGCCTAGTACCCTACAGCCGTGCCCTCTACAGGCGCCGGCGCATCCCACAGCCGAAGCAAATCCCGGCATCACCAGGGTCTCGGGCTGTTCCCACACCGGGAAAGGTCTGGGTTTGAGGTGCGTTGAGTCAAGAATTCTGTCGATTGTCCTCCTCCTGGACGTGGAAGGACTTGAAGCAAGCTCAGGGGTATTCTGCCTTGCCCTGCTCCCTACCATTGCCCCTTTGATGGAGCATCACCACCGGTGGATCCGATGCTGGTGGAAATCCCCATGCCCCAGAACATCTCACTTGAGTCCTGGATGTTTGGGCTGGACCCTGCTCATCTCTCTCTCTCTCCCCTAGCCTAAATAGGAGAGCTGAACTTTGTGCCTTCCTTAGCTGGTGCTGCTCCTCTAATATTTACGGGACTGAGGGACAACTCTAGAGAATGAACCATCACAAATAATAAAGGATTTATGAAATGAATGTGCTCTGTGAATACAGGGGTGGCTTATATACAGTTGTCCATGCCCAGGGCTCAGGAGTAGGAAACAAATCCCTGAGACTACAAATAGGGCAGACCAGAGCATCCTCCAGCATCCTGCCTTTCCTTATCGCCTTAGTCCGTTCTTCCTGGTTAGACCCCAGAGTTCTGACCCTGACCCCAAAGTCACTTCTCCATTAAAAGCGCGGAGGGGGCCTTGCTTCAGCTGCTTACCCAGCTCCCCTTAGGGACCCGAGCCCGTTCTCTGACCCCAGCTTAAAGGAACTAAGTGTTGCCAGGCCGGGGTGGGAAACAATGGGTCTTCCGGAGCAGGATGACACCCCCTCCCGCTACAATCTGAAGCAGCAGCGTGGGAGGGAAGATGGAGGGGCCCACCCTAGGGCTTGTTGCCTTAAAACTCTTCACTTGAGGGAGATCTTGGTACTTCCTGGGCATTAGGTTGAGAGGGCGGGTTGAGGAAGATCCTGAACTCAGATAAACCTCTAAGGGTTATTGCTGCCCTGACATCGGGCCTACACACAGACACGGGCCACTTTGGTCATAGGGTTTAATGGTCTCAGAGAAGTGCGATGTGGTCAGAGATACGGGGCCCCCGCCAGGCTCTCTCTTTGGACTTCAATAGAAACGATGTGATGTCCTGGTACCATGGCCAGACCCAGCACACGGGGTTCTCCCGCAGAAAATGAATCTGGAAAAAAAGGTCAGAGCATCAGAACGGCAGGCAAGCATCGGTCTCGCCTCGGAATACGAGGGGTGCAGTAAGGACCGCTAGAGAAAGCCTGGCGGTGAGTTTACGCCGCATTCCCGAGGAGGTGTGTATTCCCTGGACACTGACCAGACGGCTTGAGGAACTCCTGCGCAGAGCCCAGGATGACATTACAGTCGCGATCGGTGCACAGGAAGCAGCCGACTAGTGTCCTTCCATCTGTCATACGAATGCGCATGGTCTTGTTGAGCAATGCCTCTAGTTGCTGACGGGCACGCGCAGCCGGAGAGTCCTCCTGTTCCCCGTCAGAGTCCTGCTAGGGCAGGACACGAATTCAGGCGCGCACAGGCTCGGCTGCACGCCCGTAGAACCACAGCTCCCAGCAGCCCCCGGGCTCCAGGTGGTGCCGCATGGGCTGCTGGGAACTGCAGTTCTCTTTTCTCCTTTCCACCCTGTTCCCTTCCCCGCCCGATGTCTCGGCCCGACTGCTCCTCCAGAACCCGCGCCCACGCTAACCCCGGCGCTGGAGCTGCTCTGACGCCGACTGCAACAGCCATTCTCCTCTCGTAGCAGCATGGTTGGCCCAGCTCCGGCCATTGGCCCTAGGACCTCCTCTGGGCCTTAAACTTCCTAAGAGCGTTTTTGGGTCGGGTATTTAGATCTCGCGAGTGCTCCCAAGCTCTTCCCTTTCGTGAGATCACAACTACTCCGCCGTCTCCCGATCCGCCACTCCAGAGATCTCGCGAGATTTTATTTCAACCCGGGCTTATAGACGCCTACTAGGTTATTTCAAGAATATCGCGAGAACGTTGTCTGCAACTTCTTAACCATCCTTTAGAAATGCCTGAAATTTGAAACGCCTCTAGTCTGGTCTCCCTACCGTCTAAGTAATTTATGTAGCCTAGACTCCGATACCAATCGGATCTTCATGTTCTCTAATAAGAAACTCAACAGGCTCGGTGCCGGAATCAAGAATGTTTCCGGTGAACACAGGCAGCCCAAGCCCCGCCCTGCTGACGCAGGGTTTAACCTCAGTGGACGGTGGCCGGAAAAGGACAATGGTTTCCATGTTAGCGACAAACGCACTCCAGGCTGCTCTCTCTAAGCTGATAGTTGTAAGACTGCTGAGGAGCGAGGAAGTAGTCTTAGAGAGCTGGTGCTTCTTATAGAACAGGAGCCATGCCGCGCCGGGGCCTAGTGGCCGGGCCAGACTTTGACTATTTTAACCGTCGGTACTTCACGCCGTCGGAAGTAGCGGAACACAACCAGCCCGAAGACCTGTGGGTGTCTTACCTGGGATTTGTGTACAATCTAACGCCGCTTGCAAAGGAGTTTAAAGGTAAGGGGCACACGTGAGGGAAGAAGGGCTGGGGAGCAGGTTTTGGCGCTTAAGTGACTGGCCTTTGACGGCCGCTGTTCCTTTTCAGGGAACCTACTGCTGAAACCCATCCTGGAAGTTGCAGGCCAGGACATTAGCCACTGGTTTGATCCAAAGACCAGAGACGTAAGTTCTGTTGGAATGTGGGGTTGGTGGAAGCGGCGCTGGAGAGCGGGGATAGGAAAGGGACGGCGGGAATAACCAGAACCCGACATAGTGACGGCTCCTATCCTCCTCTCTAAACCCTCGCTTTTTAAAGATTCGCAAGCACATAGATCCGCTGACTGGTTGCTTGAGATACCGCACCCCGCGGGGCCGTTTCGTGCACGTCCCACCTCCTCTGCCTCGTTCAGACTGGGCCAATGATTTCGGGAAGCCCTGGTGGAAGGGGTCGAATTACCAGGTGGGGCGGCTGTCTGCCAAGACCCGGAACATTCGTATCATCAACACTCTTACGTCGCAGGAGCACACACTGCAGGTGAGACCCGGTGCCTGGGGACAGGCTAAGTGGGAACCAGAAATCATTTCTGGAAGCTGTGTTTTCTTCCTTTACATTACCATAACAGAGGAAAGCAAATGACCCAGGTTCCCAGGGTTGGCAATTCTAGGAGTATGTTTGGATTACAGCTACTACAGTCTCCTTATAGGTCCAGGCCAGCATCTTATGATGGTGGTCCTTCGAAGGGTAGGTATGCTGTTACAGCAGTCGGACTTTTGGTCTGCTCAGTCGCCAGTGAGGGACACTGGCTTTGACTCTATGGAGTCATTTGTTTGTTAGAAGTGATAGGATTCTGGTGTCTTCTTGGTTGTATGCTGGAGCTTCAACTTTGCTTCTCTGGGACTTTGCAGTGTCTGAAGGGTGCTGTCTGCTAATGGAGGCACTCTGATCCAAGCTCTCTCATTTTGGGGGACTGATTGACTCCTGGTGTTCTCTCTAGTTTCCTTAGAACAAATCCTAAAGGAGCTAGGCATAAGGGTCCTTCTCCTGGCCTTTGGAGAGTATGTGTTATGTTCCATACAGAATTCTAGAAGTGAATAATTCTGTGTTCTTTAGGTGGGGGCTCTGGAATCAATGTGGGAAATCCTACACCGCTATCTCCCCTATAATGCACATGCTGCCAGCTACACATGGAAATATGATGGGAAGAATCTGAACATGGATCATACCCTGGAAGAGAATGGGATCCGGGATGAAGAAGACGAGTTTGACTATCTTAATATGGATGGCACACTTCACACACCTGCAATACTGCTCTACTTCAATGATGACCTCACAGAGCTATAGGAGATGTGTGTGCATGTAACTCAAGCCATGTTTGAGTTTGCCTCTTTCTGTGCCTTGAGAAAAAGAGGTTTGGCTCTGTGAGGCCTGGGCCTAGACCTCTGCTACCCTCTGGGAGCTGACCTGTGGTTCTTTCTGCAATGTAAGGGCCCTTATCCCTAGCTCCTCTATGATGTGCTCAGAGAATATTGGTGGGAGGAATACTAGAGGAGAATGAATTCTTAGAGACAATAGGAAGAGAGCCACAGTCTCTCAGTGCGGAATGTGCAGAGGAGGTGGAGCTCAGGCAGAACTCTGATAGTAAGAGAAAACACATGGGCATGAAAGGATGGAAGATTTTTTTTGGCAAAGATGAGAATGAGATGTTTGCTGGAAGATGGGATTTACAGAGGCAGCATCCAGAAATTCCTATCACCAACTATGGTTGGTGTGGTTGATTCCCTTTCTAAAGGTGGTTAGCTGTTGACAGCACAGGAAAAGTGAATGGCTGTCAGTTCATTCAGGATAGAAATTATGCTGAGAGTTTTATGCTTTTTAATACACTATCCTAGAAGGTGAATACTGGCAATGCTATTTCCTTAGTTTAGAAGGTTCAGGAGCACAAAACCACATTAGTAACCGAAGAGCCACAGTGCGAATCCAGGCCTGCCCAACTTTGAAAGTCAGGCTTTTTTCCGTGTAAAGGGATATTCTCCGTAGCCTCACTTAATGCTAACATTTCTAATGGCTACTCTCAACCCATGTGTTTGAAATGTGAGCTTGTCCTGTGATTGTTGCACAATGGGGAAATGTAGCTTATTGTGTAGTCAGCATTAACTCTGTTTGAAGGGAGTTGACTAGCAGAGCACTCTACGGATAGAGGCAGGGAGGCCGAATTTCAGCCAAGCATTAGCTACTGAGGCTGCTTCTTTGTTAATATTATAGCACTTTCTGACTGTCTGGGGCAACAAGATAGATATTTACTGCCGGGTGGTGGTGGCGCACGCCTTTAATCCCAGCACTCGGAAGGCAGAGGCAGGCGGATCTCTGTTCGAGGCCAGCCTGGTCTACAAGAGCTAGTTCCAGGACAGGCTCTAGAAACTACAGGGAAACCCTGTCTCAAAAAACCAAACAAAACAAAACAAACAAACAAAAAAAACCAACAAAAACCAAAAAAAAAAAAAAAATAGATATTTACTGACTCCAGAAAAAACCAGAATGGAAAAACAGCCCGTAGATCAGAACATTGTAGTGAGGGGTGCAAAGGGGAGCATGTTTCCACTTTCCTTTCACATTAATGGAAGGCAAGGAAGAGAAGGCTGACTTTGTAAGACGATGAGGGGGCTTGATGGGGTCAGAGAGATGAGAGCTAAGGGAGGCAGACAACTCTCCTGGTGACTGGCTAGATTTGGTTCTCTATCCCTAGCAGGCGAGGGGAATTAAGAATAACTGATAAATTGAACCAGGCACAGTGGCTTTAATCCTAGCACTGGGAAGGCAGAGGCAGGCAGATCTCAAGAGTTCAAGGCCAGCCTGGTCTACAGAGTTAGTTCTAGGACAGCCAGAGCTGTTACACAGTAAAACTGTTTCAAAAACAAAACAAAACAAACAAACGAACAAACAAAAAAACAAACAAAACCCCACAAACAAGCAAAAAAAATAAGAGAAGAGTGGCCTTCCCTGCAGCAGTGAGCAAAAGTGAGTCAAAGAGACTGCCTCTTCCTCCGCCTCAGGTTCCAGTAGAGGGTTATGTGACCTCCATGAGACCCTGGGTGGGAGCAGTTTTTTCTGAGAGGGTGGCTGTGGGAAGCATGAACAAGGTGGGACCCACCCTGTTGATTTCAGTGGTTTCTGAATCCACTGATGCTGAGGACTTTCACATAGTCCCCTGCAATCTAAAAATCCATATTCTGTTTGGATCAATCAGTCACAATGTTTAGTCAGCTCTGAACTGATTTTTGTGTATTCTTGTTTGTTCTTTTAAGTCCTAAACTATTGGAGAACCAGAGCTATATTGCTCCACCCATGGCATCCTCAGGGCATGCACATCTGGAATGCAGTCATTTTGCCCAAACTTGTCTCTTCCAGAGCATCCTGCTCCTACTTTTACCTGGGATGGTCTCTCACGCTGTAGCCACCTGCCTACTTCAGAACTTGTTAGAAACATGCTCCTTTCCCTGTACGTCCAAGCTCTCATCAGTTCTGTCCCTAAAATCTTTGGAATCTGTTCTTTTGTCTAATAAGCATCTTTATTTGTCTCAGTTGCTAGTAGGGAACTTCTAGCTTTCCATTGCCACTTCAGCCTTCACATACCTAAACATCTTTCTGCCTCAGATCTTCAGGGTGGTTCTCACGCTTTTGGAATAAAGCTCTAAATTCAAGAAGCCTTACATAAGTCAGGCCTGCCTTCCTTGCACATGTCACCCCTAGCAGCCCTTTGTCCCATGTTCTGCACATCCTGGGTGGCCTGATCATGAAGTCTCTTCTTGCAGCAGTCAACACAGAAACTGTTCTCAGCTCACCACTACACGCTTCTGCTTTCCACCTTGATTATCGTAAACATTCCTTCCCTTTGTTTTTTTTTTATCCCACCCCCCCCAAGTTGTTTTCATAGCACTTGCATTTTTCAGTGTTCTTATTACCACTATGTAATGATGTAGAATGGATGCAAATGACTGGCAGAAACCCCACTCACTGCTGTATTCTCACTACCGAGCACATAAGCTGCTGCTCAATAAATGTGACTGGATGAGCTCAGATCTGAAGGAATTCATCTGTCTGTAAGAACTAGTGGTGTGACATTGGGTGCTGAAGGCAAAGTGGGACTAAGAACTTAGCAGGATGCCCAGCCCTGTGCTTCAGTCTCCACCCTTTCACCAGACAAGACTGAAAATGACTGCAGACTCCGGCACGGGAGATCGTGGAGGTTAATCCACCTGTGATTTCCCCCATGGCCACCAGGTGGCTCTTATGACTAAGGATTCAGGGAAGGAGAGGCGCTGTAAAACCCAACTTCAAAGAAGTTAGTATTGAGTCAGGGCTATGGTAATGGACACATGCACCTTTAATCCCATCACTGAGAGGCAGAGCAGACAGATCTCTGGGAGTTTGAGGCCAGCCTGGTCTACAGAGCGAATTCCAGGACAGCTCGGGCTGTTACACAGAAAAAACCTGTGGCAAAAAAATAAAAATACGGCAGGCAGCGGTGGCGCACACCTTTAATCTCAGCACTTGGGAGGCAGAGGTAGGTTTATTTATGTGATTTCGAGGCCAGCCTGGTCTACAGTGAGTTCCTGGACAGCCAGGGTGGTTTTGCAGAAAAAAAAACCTATCCTAAAAAAACAAATAAAAGGGGTTGGAGAGATGGCTCAGTGGTTAAGGGCATTGCCTGCTCTATCAAAGGTCCTGAGTTCAATTCCCAGCAACCACATGGTGGCTCGCAACCATCTGTAATAGGGTCTGGTGCCCTCTTCTGGTCTGCAGGCATACATGTAGACAGAATATTGTATACAAAATAATAAATAACTTAAAAAAACAAATAAAAATAAAGGGAGTCACTAATGGGGCAGATGACTCAGTGGTTAAGAACACTGCTCTTCTAGAGGACCAGGATTCCATTCCTAGCACCCACCTGGTGGCTAACAACCATCTTGTCACTCCGGTGTCTGGATCTAGGGATCTGACACCTGTCTGCTTCAGCCCTGCACGCATGTGGTGTAGGCAAAGCAACTGCACACACAGAAATCTCCAAAGGTTTATGGGATGAGATGAGCAGTGGACTTCAGTCGGTGTGTGTAGGGCTTGGGATGCAGTTCAGTGGTGCAGCATTTGTTGGGGTGGGTGTTATGCAGTGAGGTGTAGAATGTCGGAATGAGGAGAATGTCACATCCTGCTTTGTGATGTGACTAGATTTAGTCCCCTTTAACCCTCACAGGGGAGGAGAATAGAGAGTAAGTGGACTTCCCTGCCCAGTGGAGGGTAAAGTGACCCCCATGAGACACTGGGCTGGGCTGAAGTACTGAGTAGTCAGCCTTTGGGATTGTCTCACCATGCAATCTAGGCTGGCATCAAACTCCCAACCCTTCTGTCTCAGCCTCCTGAGTGCTGGGATTGCAGAAGTGTACCAGTGTGCTCAGTGTCTTAGGTCTCTACCACTGTGATAAACACTGACCACAGAGCCTGGGGAGGAAAGGGTGTATTTCAGCTGACAGCTGGAGTCCATCATGAAGGGAAGCCAGGGCAGGAACTCAGGGCTAGAAACTGGGGGTGGAGGTGGGAACTAAAGCAGAGGCCATGGAGGAGCACTGCTTACTGGCTTGTTCCTCATGGCTTGTGAGCCTTTTTTTTTCCCTGCATGACAAGGTTTCTCTAGCCCTAGTTGTCCTGGAACTCGCTTTGTAGACCAGGCTGGCCTCAAACTCACGAGATCTGCCTGCTTCTACCTCCCAAATGTTGGGATTAAAGGCGTGCACCACCACCACCTGCAAGCCAGCTTTTTTATACAACTCAGGACCACTGTCCCAGTGGACTGGGGCCTCCAACATCATTATTCATTACAAAATGTCCTACGGACTTGCCTGTGGCATTTTCTAAACTCAGGCTCCTCTCCCTCAGTAATTCTAGCCGTGTCACGATGACAAAACAAGACAGCCAGAGCACCCAGCTGGGTGTTTCCGTGGCACTAGAGGTGCCCTAGGAACGATGGTGCAGAGTGAGGGGAGACCATTGAAGTGGCAACCGGATAAGGTAGACAAGTGAGCTGTCTTCACTTATTAGTACTTGTTAATTACTTTGTTACAGGCTTTCCAGTAGCTTCTTTCTTGCTCTAGGAGAACAAGACATTTGACATGAGGCATATGTGACTAATGCTTCAAGCTGAGATCTAGAAAGCAACAGAACACAGGTGTAGGGTACAAGCCCTTTCGTGGTGACTGATTTTGTGTGTGTGGAAGGAGGTGGGGTGAAAGAATGTGAAGAGTGGCTGACCTTCCTTGTAGGTAAGATATCAACTATTGTATAGAAGGGTTCTACCTCGTGACAAGTCACCTGGGCCTCTTGAAACTTTCTAAATATGTGTGTATGTGTAATTTCCATCAGATTCCCCAGAGCGCCTAAACCCCTACCTATAATAGGAGCTACACTCATACACAAATAACAAAACTTTAAAAGTCTCAAATGTAGCTAACAAAGTGGCAGCCTGGCATCAGTCTTAATGATCTGCATCAACCCATATCACAATTACTGTGTTCCCACGGCAGAGAGTTTCAAAGTGTTAATATTTGGAGTTAATGACTGGTCTCAGGTATTTCACTGTTATCCTACAGTTTTTGACCTGGCTATGTCTTGTAGCTCTTTTATGCTGGAGACTATGCGGCCCCAGTCATGCATGACATCTGGCTAAGGTTGATGCTTCTAGCTCTAGAGCTGACTCTGTGAAGTGCACACCGTTGTGTTGCTGTTAGGAGAGCAGCCACTTTATGACAGGTCAGCAGGAAGTCATGCTGAGGGCAAGAAAGCAGTGTTTGGAACCTTGGAGATGAACACTCCGCTGTTAACAAACAAGCTGATGTGTGAATAAGTGAGGGGAGACCATGAAAGTGGGATTGGGATAAAGCAGGCAGATGAGGAACAGGATGTTAAGTCAGCTAGAATCAGGTCTCTTCCTTGCCCAGAGCAGCGCCCTCTAGTGCCCTCTGAGAGCCATTGTATCATGGGAACTCCGCTGTCACCTAAATCATCCCTCTATCCTCAGTAACCATACAATGACTGACAGAATTTTGACACATAAATGCTTATTTCAATAAGGAATAGTATGAGGAGGAAGAGATGGCTCAGCAGTTTAGAGGACTTATTGCTCTTGCAGTAAACCCAGGTTCAATTCCTAGTACCCCGTACAGTAGTTCACAACCATCCAGAACTCCCAGGGACTGGATGCTCTGGCCTGGCCTCTGAGGTACTAGGTAGGCACACAGGTGGTGCACATACATACATGCAGGAAAAGCACTCATACATACAAAATAAAAAAAATAAATTGAAAACATTTATAAAGAATGAAGTTACACACAACTCCCACTTTTAAGAGTATGTGAACCCGAGTCAAGTGTCCCTTTCTACCTAATCTCTGCCACTGAGATCTGGGTGGTAAGGGACACGCACACTGACAGACTGTCCTGACCCTTCTACTGAGCAGTACAGAAGATGTCAGTCTAAAGGGGAAATATTAATCCTAATAACCACAGTACTTGGCTGCATGTAACAAAACTAACTACAAAGATTTCATTTTATCCACATAACCTGATGTATGCATCAGTGAAACATGACTCCATAGATTACAGAGTCACAAAAGTGTCCTTTCCCCTGGTAACCCTCACGCTCACCAGCTTTCTGGCTGCTCTTTCTAGCCTGCATTTCAGGCAGTGGGGGACAGGAGGAAGGACAGTGCCTACATGAAGGCAAAAATTTCAACATTTTTAGCAAACCTTTAGTTTGGAGTTTTGTTGCTATTGTTTTGTTTTCCTTCTTTGTTTTTGAGACAGGTTCTCACTGTGTAGCTCTGGCTGTCCTGGAACTCTCTATGTATATACCAGGCTGGCCTTGACTCATAAAGGCCCTCTCAACTGTGCTTCCTGAATGTTGGAATTAAAGTCATGAGCTATCAAGCAGCCGGGCTGTGGTGGAGCACGCCTTTAATCCCAGAACTCGGGAGGCAGATGTAGTTGAATCTCTGTGAGTTCTAGGCCAGCCTGATCTACAGAGCTAGTTCCAGGAAAACGAGGGCTGTTACACAGAGAAACCCTGTCTAAAAAAACAAAAACAACAACAACAACAAAGGCATGAGCCATCTAGCCCAGACATCAGGCTAGGTTTTATTTAAGGGAAATGAATTACATTACATAGGTGCCAAGAATCTGGGACAGTATTTTATGAAACCCAAACAAAAGAACAGATACTGTATAGGAACCAATGAAATCTTCCATTTACCAACATTGTACTATTCATCCCTTTGTTAACAAAATTAACTTGCACTCTATGTCTGGTTCCAGGGTCACAGCAATGGATAGGCAAATATTCTCACTTTATTTGGGCTTACACTCTAGTGGGGTGAATAAGTAAGAAAACATCATTTGTCTTTTGAAAGTTGTATTACATTTTTATCTGTGAAATGCCTAGGTATAGATATGGGTTTGTACATGTAACAACACACATGTGCATGACTGAGGTCAACCTGCATGTGGGTCCTGGGGATCCTGGCAGATACTCAGATTTGGCAGCATGCACCTTTACCTGGTAAGCCATCTCACCAGCCCCAAAAGATCACTGGATAGTTTTGGTTTTTTGAGCTAGAGTCTTATGTAGCCCAGCTGGCCCAGAACTTATTGTGCAACTGAAGCAGGGTTTGAACCCCTGATCCTCTGGCTTCCATCCCCGCACCTCAGGGCTAGAATTATAGGTCTGAGCCACTGTGCCCAGCACAATCATCTGAGACAGAACTAAAGTTATACATACATACATGTACACATACATGAGAGCAAATTTACTTATGAATTTTTCTCTGCATTTAATAACATGCTTTCAATAAATTTAAAATTTAAAAATAAATTCTATTTGTTTTTTGAGACAGAATCTCACTGTGTAGCCCTGGCTGGCTTGGAACTCTGTGCTAAGGTGTGCGCCATCACGCCGTCCAGTTTTTTGACCATACTGATGGCGTGCCGTTGAAGCGCTGAGATGCAGTAACTTTTTAAAGGCCATACAACTCACGACCGGCAGAGCTGGTTGGGCACTGAACTGAAGCAGTTTGGGGTCCATCCCTAGACACTGAGTGGTACCACCCCACTGCATGGCAAACACTGGCCTGCTGCTTTAGCAAACCATCCCTATCTGGAGCACCTTACCAACCTCCATCACTTACTTTGCTAATAGGTCTGCAGTTCAGGCAGAATTAAGTAGGATAGCACATTTCTATATCCTAATATATGAACTTGGTGGATTTCTGGAAACTGGAGGATCCATTTTCTTAATTTTTTATTCAGTGCTGTGGCCTCCAACATTCCAGGCAATTTCTCTTCCACCGAGCTGCATTCCAACCCCAAAGGAGGGACCTCTTTCTTCCTCATATGCTTCTCCACATAAGCCTAGTGGGGGAGGCTTCCTCACTGCGTCAGCGCTGGGTTCCAAGAGAGTGAGCCTCCAAAGAACCAGAGTGAAGATGGATCTTATTCCTTCAGATTCAGATTCAAGGGGAGGGAAGAGGACCTTATCTTGCAGTGAGAGTGTCTATATGACATTGTAAGAATATATGAACTGGGCATGAGGTGCAGATCTGCTAGCTTGGAACCTGGAAAGTGGAGTCAGGACGATAAGGAGGTCAAGGCTAAGCACAGCTAGTGAGTACAAAGTAGTCCTGAGTTATATGAGACCATCTCAAGAACTAAAATCAATGACCAGAAGAACATGCGGGGTCCTCGAGTTTTTACTGCTGTGAAGAGACACCATGACCACGGCAACTCTTCCTTTTCTTTGCTTAAATTTTATTTTATGTACATTAGTATGAGGGCCAGATCCCCTGGAACTGGAGTTACAGACAATTGTGAGCTGCCATGTGACATGGAAGAGCAGCCAGTGCTCTTAATTGTTGAGCCATCTCTCCAGCACCCACAGCAAGGGAAATACTTAATTGAGGACTGGCTTACAGTTCAGAGGTTTAGTCCATTATTGTCAGGGTGCATGGCAGCATGCAGGCAGACATGGTGCTGGAGAGGTAGCCAAGAGTTCTTCATCTGTATCCACAGGCAGCAGGAAGAGAGTGATACTGGGCCTGCATTGAGCTTCTGAAACCTTAAGCCCACCCTACAGTGACAAACTTCCTCCAACAAAGCCACACTTACTTCTACAAGGCCAAAGCACAACTCCCTATGGGCTTATGTAGGCCATTTTCACTCAAACCACCACAATTACTATGTCTGTTTTTGGAAAATACAGTCAGGCAATGGGGGTACATGCCTTTAATCCCATCACTTGGGAGGCCAAGGCAGGTGGATCTCTGATCAGAGAATTCTTCTCATGAATTCTGGAGACTGAATCTAGGCCAGCAGGCTGCTCAGTAAACACTCGCCTGTGAGCCATCACCCTGAACCGTGAACTTCTGCTCCTCGTCTCTACCGCCCCAGTGCTGGATTACAAGTATGTACTATTATACCAGGTTTTAATGCAGTGCTTGGGATTTGAACTCAGGGCTTTTACTACCCATGCAAGATAAGCACTCTATCATTGAACTACATCATCAGCTCCTTCATAGTATAGTTTCCTGTCCACCTTTCTCTCTTCTTAGAGCTTAAGAAAATAGAGAAAATATTTCTCACTTGCTACTCAACACTCAGCACCTAGCCCAGAGCAGCCATCAACAAAAATCTGCAAGAATGAACAGATATGAGATCAATGCTACATGAGTGAGATAGGAACTGACATAGGGCAACAATACCAGGTAAGTCACCTTCTGTGGGGACCAGGAAAGGCTTTCTGGAAAAATGTCATCCCAAGCTGAGGCCTGAAGGACAAAGAGGTGTTGGCCTAGGTGTAAGACTAGGGAGAGGGGAGGCGGGCAGGTGGGGGAAGAGTGTGGCCTCTGGAGGTGGGAGTGTGGGCAGCAGAGCGGGGCAAAGAGAAGCCAGGCTGGTCATGGGAGCCTTCTCAATTCAGGCTATAGTTCTATTTGCTTTTAAATAGTTGTTTTTATTATTATTATTATTATTATTATTATTATTATTATTATTATTTTGGAGACAGGATTTCTCTGTGTAGTCCTGGCTGTCTTAGAACTCGCTTTGTAGACCAGGCTGGCCTCAAACTTACAGAGATCCGCCTACCTCTGCCTCCCAAGTGCTGGCATTAAAGGCGTGCATGAGCCATCACTGCCCACCTCTACGTTGCTTTTATAAAGAACTGATATGAAATGTATGAATAATAAAATCTGTGCCTTTAAAGGGTATAATTCAGAGCTAAGAGCTTTATAAGGGGAAGGGCATTTCCAGATTTTCATTAAAATTATTTTTTACATTTAGTTTTTTTTACTCGTAAGTGCATGCTTGTCCTCACACACACAACTTACAGGAGTCTGTTCTTTCCTTCCACTGTGGGTCTTCTCTTTCTACCCAATGGGTCCCAGGAATCAAACTCAGATGTCCAGTTTGTGTAGCATGCAGCTTTACTTCTAAGCCATTTGCAGGCTCCATATTGATTGGGGGGGGGGTTGTTTGTTGGTTTGTTTTTGAGAAACTCTCTATAGCCCTGGCTGGCCTGGAACTCTGTATGTATACCAGGCTGGCCTCAAACTCAGAGACTGGACTGATTGCTTCCCCATCGCTGGGATTGAAGGTTATACAACACCAAATATGGCCAGATAAGCATTTTTAAAGGATGGCTTGAGAGAACAGAATAGAGTAGAGGGAAAAGGGGAGAGTGGGAGTCTGAAACAACTGAGAAAGAAATGAAGGCAGCCAGGACTAGGTCTGCGGAGACCAGAGGAGGGTTAAAGTTAGAGCACTATGCCTGGCCGATGTCAGAGGCACGGACGGGAGCCAGGAATGACACCCCAGAGTCTGTGTGGCCCGAGAGGCTGGTGAATCCAATGTCAAGGAGAGGAGGGCTGGAAGAAGAGCTAGCTAGCGTCTGTGACATGAAAATATGTAGGACTGCAGCTCTGGGTCAGTTCAGCCAGGAATTCCTGGCCAGCTGTGGCTGTAGCCAAGCTCAGGATGAGGTCACCTGGTGAGTAAAGAGATCAGCACAGAGATCTGATCTGGTAGGATCAGTGCTGAGTGGAGAGCGGGAGGAGACTTACACAGAAGAGCCCGAGGTGAGAAAGAGCTAGGTGATGGCACCATGGACACCTGAGGCGGGAGTGGTAAAGTGTGAGAAGCTGGGCAGAGGCCCAGGACTAAGAGGCTGACTTAAGTATCTGTGGCCTTAGCAAGCAGCACAGCAACAGCGTCTGTCACAGGAGCCAGGCCAGAGCTGCACAGGGAAAGCGTGGGCTGTCAGAAAACATCAAGCAGAATACTTTCCTTAGATGCCATTTCTTCAGCCACAAGGAAG
This sequence comes from Arvicola amphibius, assembly GCF_903992535.2. Lineage (NCBI taxonomy): Eukaryota > Metazoa > Chordata > Mammalia > Rodentia > Cricetidae > Arvicola > Arvicola amphibius. The sequence continues at coordinate 51,613,063 of NC_052050.1, forward strand.
GGACAACAGACAGTCACAGCAAGGACTGTAGGCATAACCTAAGCATGGATCGTTATATTCAGCTGAGAGCAAATACATTACGGAGAAACGCCCATCATTCCAAAGGGCCTTAGAAAACACTATGGCATCTTTATTTTCTTTGTAGTTCTTTATGCAGCCATTCTTTTGTAACAAATATGGCCGTCGGAAATTCCTGAGATTTGGCAATGATTAGGAATTAGTAGACCATATCTGTAACTAACTTTCTATTTCCAACTGAATAGTATTTGTGTCTCTCTGAGAATTGAGTCAAATTAAATGTGGATGTTTCATGTCCTGTCAGAGTTGAGTTTTATGCAAAATGAAGCAAAGCAAGGAAACAGACCAATTCCTGGGAACAACAGTAAGTCAAGTTCACCTCTTGCACCTTAGGTTCAGGATGTTTTTATAACCACCTTGGAACCCTCTAAAAGGAACCCCTCTGAACTAGGCATCATCTTCCTAGTGAACAACTAACAATTACTGAGCGCCCAGTTCTACAGGCAGTGCTTTACTTAAGTCAGCTGACGGAGTCCAGGCTACAGGTGAGGCAGGCTGGCTTGCAGAAGGAAGGGCTGACACTGGAGGACTAAGGAGCCTGTGGGGGGTGGGGCAAAGTTAGTGAGTGGCAGATCTGAAACTCTCCTCTCGAGTACAGGGTAACTTCATTTTTGGTTCTGCGATGGATATGGGGGTTATACAGTTTTTGAATGTAGAATTAAAAACTAGTTGTTTTAATATAAAAGCTCCTTTACCCGACATTAACTTGCCTCTCCTAGACAGACAGTAAAAGGCTAGGAGCAAGTGCAGAGGCAGGCGGAAGCCAGCTGGCACTAACAAGTGTTAGGACACATCAGAGCCTGCTGTGCGGGTAGCTGACCGGCTGGGAAAGGCGCCAGGTAACTCTGCTGGGACAGAGCGACTTGACAGCAGGAGCAAGGCATTTCTAGATGGCCAGGCAACAGCAAGCCCGGGGGACAAACTGAGAGATTAGGAGTGTTGTTGGATTGTGGAATTTCTGCATATATGTTATGAAAGATCTTGGATATGGGATTATCCAAACCCAAAAGACACTTATGTTTCATATTTCTTACAGAATAGCCTGAAGGTAATTTAATGCAACATTCTTATCATGTCAACATTTTTGCCAAGACCCCCCCCAATTCAAGGGTCTCATGTTAATTTGAGGTAATTATGTTAATATTCAAGTCTTAGACTTTGAAACATTTTAATTATCATATTAGAGATGCTTAATCTGTATAATAAAATATTTTATTAATAAATTATTTGTACATAAAATACAGCCCAATTTTATATAGGGCTAATTGGTTTCTATGCCAGTCATCAGGCAATGCAGGTCGTGAGGAAGGCCTTGTGTGTGTCTAGTGAAAAGCTCGTGAGGAAGGCCTTGGGTGTGTTTAGTGAAAAGCCTGCTTTACCTCTAAACAGCTCTGGCCTTGGACAAGCTATTTAACTTCCCTTTACCTCAGTTTCCTTTTCTGTAAAATGGAGACTGTGAGGCTACTGCTGTGTAAGGCTATTTGGAAGGCTTGAGGAACACCCTAAGACTTAGGGAAGAGCCTGGACACAATGTATAACTCATCTCACTTCGCTATAGAACATATTCTTACTTTTCTAGTCATCTTTTTGTTGTTATGGATTCCTATGAGGTCTTTAAGTTTTAAAAACTACATTTCAAGCGGTGGTGGCGCACGCCTTTAATCCCAGCACTTGGGAGGCAGAGGCAGGCGGATCTCTGTGAGTTCGAGACCAGCCTGGTCTATAAGAGCTAGTTCCAGGACAGGCTCTAAAGCTGCAGAGAAACCCTGTCTCGAAAAACCAAAACTACATTTCATTTTTTTTTGTGTGGAGGGGAGCGTTGCCACAGCATGTATTTGTAGGGCACCGGTTTTCTCCTTCTGCTGAATGGGTCATAAGGATTGTGTCTTAACCTTCTTCTGAGTCATCCCAATGCTGGCCGCGGGTCTTTATTTAATCAAGGCAATATCTGGGCACTGAGTTGAATGGAGGCAGAGGCAGATGGCTCTCTGTGAGCTCAATGTTGGGCAATCAGAATTTACAATAGTGAGATCCTATTTCAAAAATGGAAGGATGAGGAGCTGGAGAGATGGCTCAGAGGTTAAGAGCACTGACTGCTCTCCCAGAGGTCCTGAGTTCAATTCCCAGCAACCACATGGTGGCTCACAACCATCCGTACTGAGATCTGGCGCCCTCCTCTGGTGTGCGGGCATACGTCGAGGCAGAATGTTGTATACATAATAAATAAATAAATCTTAAAAAAAAATGGAAGGATGAAAGGAAGAAAAGCAAGAAAGAAAGATAAAAGGAAAGAAAAAAAACATTACAGCCAGGATGGTGGTGTACACCTACAGTTCCCAGCTACTTAGGAAGCTGAGGCAGGAGGCTCACTTGAACTTTCCAAGTTTGTAACACCCTACACCTCAGTGAAGCCCCACTTCTACACAAGCGGACATCAGCTCACTCCTCCTCTCATAAGTGTCCTTTCTACCAAATCCTGTCACTTCACACTGTGGGATTGTGGACCCAGCTGCTGACCCACAGCTTCCTGGTACTGTAGAGACAGGAAGAGCTCTGCTGGGTCAGTCCTGCAACATGCTGCTTACTCTAAAAGTTGCTACTACGGTGCTTCTCTGGTCCTTCCAACAATTTTTGTAATTTCATCATTTCCTGGGCAAAGTCTCTTTTCTTCTTCTCCCCTCAACCCCCGAGATAGGGTTTCTCTGTGTAGCTCTGGCTGTTCTGGAACTCACTCTGCAGGCCAGGCTGGCATCGAACTCAGAGATCTGTCTGCCTCTGCCTCCTGAGTGCTGGGATTAAAGGCATGTGTCATTACCACTCAGCTGTAAATTTTAGTTTTATTAGATTTTTTCCTTAATGGCTTTGCTCATTGTAGCTTAAGGCCTTTTCATACTCAAGGTCAGAAAAATATTTGTTGTATCTCATTCTTGTACATTTAAAACTATTTTTAATTGTACTTATTTAGGCATATGGGTATGTTGCCTGCATGTATGCCTGTGCAGTGCCCATGAAGGCTGGAAGAGGGTGTGGGTCCCCTGGGACTGGAGTTACAAAGTGGGTTCCTGGAATCATATCAGATCCTCTGGGAGAACAGCTTTCAACCCCTGAGCCATCTCTCCATTTTCTAAACTTTTTTTAAAAGACAGAATCTCACTATGTAACCTTGGCTGGCCTGCAGGTGGCCATGTAGACCAGGCTGGCCTCAAACTCCCTGAGTTCTGTCTACATTGCCTCCTGAGTACTAGAATTAAAGGTGTGTGCCATCAAGCCTGGCTTAAACACTTTAACATATTGATAATAACGTATCTTCAATAGGAAGAGAGCTCCTTTGAGACATTAATGCCAAACCTACTCTTTGAAATGGTCTTGCTCTACAATTTAGACTGAACCCTCTCACTAGTCTCCTGAAAACAGGCTCTAATTCTTCATGTTTAACTCCATCCCTATCTGTCCTTCTCTCCTCCTCCACCTCTTCTTTTTTTTAAGGCAGGGTCTACATAGCTCCAGGTTGGCCTCAGTTTTTCTGGAGAGCTCTGGATGGCCTTTCATTCCTGTTCTTCCTGCTCTTCCTTCCGAAGTACAGGATCACAGGTGTGCACCACTCTGTCAGGGTCTGTCCTCCTCTTTCTTCCTGTCCATGCTCCTTCATTCTGTCCTCTGCAAGTGGACAGACTCACTCGAAGGAATGGATTTGAGGATGGTTTCACTGTGGCTGAGTGATTAATAGCACACACTGCTGTTGGAGAGGACTCAGTTCAGTTCCCAGCACCACACTGGTGGCCCACAGTCACCTCAACGCAGCTCCAGAGGTCACAATGCCTCTGGTCTCTGCAGGCCCTTCCACTAATGTGCACACAGACATACACATTATTAAAATTAAAGCATTAAAAACAAACAAAAACCAGAAAGCCACTATAGAGAAGCTGACTCGCAAAGGAAGCTGATCAGGAAAACATTCCTGAGGACGGACTTAGTCTGACAGTCACGTGGACTGCAGCACTTTGCACCTTGGTGGTAAACAGTGACCAAGGATAGTGGCTTGCAGGAAGGTGAACAAGAGCTGGCACACTGGCAGAGGTAAAGACTGACTGAAATGAATTACTATGGGAATTCAAGCCAGATGAACGAGGTGAAGTGAAAGTGGGGCGAGTTAGGGGAAAATTAGGAGTTAAAAAAGGATTATTTCATGGGCACAGCACAGTGGCAGGCGGGTACATGAGAACACAGGGGCACAGCACACTGGCGGGCGGGTACATGAGAACATGTGGAGACCAGAGGACACCTGAAGGAGTTGGTTCTTGCCTACAGTGTGGATCCTGGGAATCAAGCCTAGGCCTTTAGGGATGGCTGCAAGTACCCACTGAGCCATCTCCCGGGCCCCTCAAAAACTAACCTTAAGGGGAGAGAAGGCAGAGATCTGAGCAAGGCTGCGGGAGCCTCCAAGGCATGCAGGCTTTTAATACAAGACTGGGGAATTTGGAAAGCACCCTGGATCTAAAATTAGATCCTCCTATGGGGTTGTAGCTCAGTGGAAAGCCACTGGCTAGCATGCAGAAGTTCTGGGCTTAATTTCCAACACTGCACACACATGAAAGCTTCTCTGAGCTATGTGATCTGCTCTTGGTACTGAACCCAGTGTTCTAGCACTGAGCTGTGTCCCAGTCCTTCCAGGTCGTTCTCTATGTGAGACTACCAAGCTTCATGACCACTAGTCAATCAGTCAGTGTCTCTCTCAACTAAGTCTTATTTTTCATCATAGTGTATGTACTCCAGAGCAAATTCTAGGGAGAGGAATATAAATATACAGAAAACAAAATAATGTTATTTCTATGAAAATCATTACTAACCCTTGTAATATTTTACGACATGGATGGAATTATATAACATGCACAATTTAATACTTATTCAGTAAAGATTGAATCATAAGAATCTGCTGCTGTCTTTGTTAGGGTTCCACACCATTTTCCACTGCTGTGATAAAAATACATGAGAACCTGGGCAGGAAATCTGCCCTCGTCCAGTTCCACATCACAGCCCATCACTGAGCCGTCAGCAGGAACCCAAACAGGGCAGGAGCTTACTCCTTCCTTGTTCAACCTGCTTTCTTACAGTAGTGGCACTGCCCACCTTGAGCTGGGTCTGTGCATCCATCATTAATTGAGAAAATACACCACATTCTTGCCCACAGGCCAGCCTAGTGAGGGCGTTTTCTCAGCTGAGAAAGAACACAATCATGTTCAGCTTTTGGTTGCACTGTGAAAATCTGTGTGATTTTTCTATGCTATACTACATAGGAATGATCAAGTTAGGCCAGGTGTGGTGGCACCCACCATTGATCCCAGCACTTAGGACTTAGAAGCAGGCAGACCTTTTTGAAGCCAGCCTGATACGTGTATATGTAATATATATTTATATGTATTTTATATAAATATAGCATACATATATTTTTATATATAAAATCTCAGAGTCAGGACAGACTTTTCTAGGAGAGGACAGTTTAGGAACCAGTGATTTAGATGACCTTATCACTGAATCTATGTCTAGACTATCCTGAGCATCTACATGCCTTACACTATTGTCTCTAACGTTTATATCGCCGTGGACTGGAAGTCGTAGACTGCAGAGTGTGCACTGTGCACGTCCACAGGCTTGTCTGTGCTCTCTCACTAAGTCTCACTGCTTTCCTATGTCAGGCTTTTAACTTGGGCCCACAGGCCTATGAACACATACATGATATCTTATGTACATATTCTGTACATCAGCTGGAAGTGGGTGCTGGAGATGGCGCTCATGTCCCCATGTTTGTGGGGCGAGCAGTTTCAGCCTGAGCTGTCTCCCTAGCCCAGCACATAGAGCTCTGCGATGAAGCTTGTTTCCATGGAGCTGGAGCTTTTGTCCCCTTGAAAGAGTGGCTGTCTTTTCTCTAGCAAAACAGTTTATGACCTTTTATAATCGGAAAGATTTATAGCTATTGCTTTAGATACATTTCTTGATTCTCCTTTAAATAATCTTATTAGTGGTGTGGGAGCCTCCTCAATGCATTTTCTTGTTATTTATTTTACACTGGGAAGGTTCATCAACTTCTAGTTTACATTTGGTAACTGCATATATGTATATTCCTTGTTCTCACCTGAACACTCTTCTAAATAAAAAAATAAGAAGTAATTTCTACAAATTAGTTACAAAAGATTTCAAACTTTCTTATTTTTGGAAGCATAGAGTGCACTGATGCTTACCCTGAAACTGACAGCAGGGGACAGACATCTAGAGACAGATAGAAGGCCCAAGGGCAGAGAACAAATAGGGGAAAGAACTATAGAGGGACCTGCACACGGAAAAGAGTCAGGCCCTGGGCAGACGGAGGATGGTAGGAGAGCAGGCCGGCATGGAGAAGACAAATGGCGGTGGGAAGTAGGCAAACACAGCCAAGTGAAGAGAGAAAGAGAGAGTGAAGCAGAAGACAACGGAGGAAACAGGTGAGGAGGAAGACAGAGAAAAGCCTTACACAAACACAGTGCCTCATAATTTACCACGTGCTCTAAAATGCATGACTGCAGGCAAATGGAGACTCGAACAGACAGGTGGATGATGGAAGGACATAGGCCAGGCCAGGCAGCTAGCAGGGCAGGGAGGTAGCCTGTCAGGAAAGGCTAAAATAGAGAAGATGACAGACAGAAGATAGAACCCAGAAGTGAGAGAGGCTGGAGTTTTCAGCTCAGGAACACAGGCCATTTAAGAAGCAAAATGAAAGAACAGTGCATTCTGTGAAGTCTTGCCATAGTCTCAAAAAAAGACTGGTTACTGCCTGAGTCTCTGTCTCTAAGACATATGGGAAGGAGCTAGAAGAAAGGGTATGAGGTGGGGTAGGGGGAAGAAGTTTTAATATAGAACAAACATTTTAGATAAGAAAGAAGGCAAACTTCTTGGACAGACCTAAGTCAATAACCCAACAGGATCCAGAGTCCTAGGCCTCTAAAAGAATCTGTAGAGGCCTAGGCAAGCATGGCGGGTGCCCGCAGATGTGCTCTTCGGAGGCTCAGGAAGATCTTCAAGTCAAAGCCAGCCTGGGCTGCATAGCAACATATTGTCTTCCTAAAAAAGGCAAAATTTCTGGGCAGTAGTGGTACACACCTTTAATCCCAGCACTCGGGAGACAGAGGCAGGCGGATCTCTGTGAGTTCGAGGCCAGCCTGGTCTACAAGAGCTAGTTCCAGGACAGGCTCCAAAGCTACAGAGAGAGAAACCTTGTCTTGAAAAAACAAACAAACAAAAACAAGAAACAAAAAAGCAGGCAAAAATTGTAAGTATGTAAGCCTAGACAAGAAAGGCAGAGCAGGCATCCAGCACTTTATGTGCGTATCAGCACAGTTTCCCCATGACAGCACTTTCGGAGTCCACCGCAATCGCGTAGCAGGTCAGCACCGGCGTGTCTTGTCTTAGTGCACATTGTGGTGAAGAGGCCAACAAAGGGGGCTGCCAGCCAGATAACTCACCACCAGGTTGAACAGGACAGATGAGGGGAGAGTAAGCCCTTCCTAAGCATTTCCTTGGTAGTAAGCAACCAGTCAATATAAAAGATGACACCTGTCTCCGTCACACCTACAAAGCAGAACCAGAGGGAGCTGAGAGATGGCTCAGCAGTGAAGAGCACTGACTGCTCTTCCAGAGGACCTGAGTTCAATTCCCAGCAACTGAATGGTAGCTCACAACCATTTATAATGGGATCTGGTGCCCTCTTCTGGCATGTAGGCCAAGCATTGTATACGTAATAATAATTAATAACAAATAGGGTCTTTTTTTAAAAAAAAAGAAGACTCAGAAAGACAAGAGGGAAGAGGCACAAACCCAGGGAGACAGGAAGTACTGACAGTGGCAGGGTACATAGCAAACCTGGGAGAGCGGCAATGAGAAACAGCAAAAAGTGATGGGAGCACCTGTGTGCAGAGGAGCGCTGGGATCATACATGTGGAGCCCTGGAGCGGCATCTGAAAAAGCTGATGGCCACTGACTCTAAAGAGGGTGTCTTGGCCTGGAAGAGGAAACATGAGAGTTACTTTTTTGTTTTCTTCATTAAAGGTTTTATTTTTTTAAAAAGGCATCTATTTACTTGATGTGTATGAGTGGTTTTGCTGCATGAATGTATGTGTACCATATGTGTGCCTAGTGCTCTCGGTAGTCAGAAGTGTTGAATTCCCTGGAACTGGAGTTATATGAGGGTGGTTCTCAGTCACCATGTGTGTGCTCTGGGAACCAAACTCAAGTTCTCTGCAAGAGCAACAAGTGCTTTGGATGGCTGAGGCATCTTTCCAGTCCCTAATATTTTTAAAGTTATTTTATTTTTATTTTATGTGCATTGGTGTTTTCCTGTATGTATGTCTGTGTGAAGGTCTGGAGTTACAGACAGTTGTAAGCTGCCATGTGGGTGTTGGGAATTGAACCGAAGTCCTTCGGAAGAGTAGCCAGCGCTCTTAACCACTAAGCCATCTCTCCATCCCCTAGTCCCTAATTTTTATTCATTATGTGTAAGAGTGTTTTACCTCAGTGTATGTATATCATGTGTGCAGTACTCATAGACACCAGAAGAGGGCGTTGTATTCCCTGAAACTGGAGTTACAGATGTTTGTCATCCTCCATGTCAGTACTGGAAACCAAACCTGGGTCCTTTGGAAGAACAACCAATGCTCTTGAATTACTAAACTGTCTCTCTAGCCCCTGTGACCGACTCGATAGTATAGGTTTTTAGGATGTCATACCATGCTTACGTCTATCTGAAAGTTGACTGGGGAAAAATACCGAAAACAAACAAGAAGAAAGAAAAGCTAGCAGAGATGTGGACAGCCAGAACCCGTTAAGTAGACAGTGAAAAGCCAGGAAAATAGAGACTGGGAAAGCAACAAAAATACTGAGGCAGGCAGAATGCCTGCGAAAGCAGCAAGGTAGAAAGAGATAATTAAAAAGGAGAGATGTGAAGGAAGGCTGGGTAGGGTATGCTTTGAATGCAGATGAGACTCCAAAGACCTGGGGAGAGAAACTGACCCCACTGGAGGCTTGTTGACACCACCCCTGGAAGCCAGGGGAGAAAAAGCTGATAAGGAGAATGACAAGACACAAACACTAAACAGTGGGAGAGCAGCAGACAGTAAGACAGACAGGCAGAGGACGCAGCTTAAAGGAGCAGGGGAAAGGGATGAACTTAGCGGAGACACGGAAACAAGAAAAAGGTCACGATGAGAGACAGATCATTATGGGAAACTGTGGCAAGTCCTGGAAGGTAGACAAACCAAGAGACTCAGGCTTTAAAAGTGACAGAGACAGGCAGGCGGGCAGACAGATGGCTAGAGCGAGAGAGTGGTGGGCAAACAGCCAGAGAAGCAGACAGACAACCAGGGAGAGAAAGAAGCTGCCAGCCAGTGAGGGAGGAGCAGACAGGCAGGCAGGCAGACACCATAACAGAAGTGAGCAGGTAGAGAGGCAGGCAGAAGCAAGGGGAGAAGACAAATCAGGAGGTCACCAGGAAGCAAAAAAGGGCAGGAGCAAGTGCTAACAGGCAGAGGAGGGGAAGTGAACGAGGAAGGGAGCTGGGCAGAGAGCAAGGCTAAAGAGAGAGACCAGGATGTAGGCCAGCATGGGCAGGCACACTGCCACCTTTAGACACCTACACCTGCTGAACAGGACACATGTGGCAGGCAGGCAGAGGTGCCGCGCACAGGAGACTGCTGCCACAGCTATGCAATGTGGCCCACACACGTGTCGACACCCTTCTCAATCTTAGGATGATGCACATACATGTACTCGGGCCAGAAAAGGGGGGATCAGGCACACACGAAGAACCACAGGCATTCCCGGGCAGAAGAGAAAGGCACACAGAAGCCAGAGATGGAAAGCCACAGAGATGATGAAGCCCTCAGTCTCAGTGAGGAATAAAACACCCATACACAGAAAGAGGATGCCTGCCCAGACCAGTAACGAGACTGAGGGAGGATGGACTTGGGACAGATTAGGATTATAGACAACAGAATTCCACATTTAAAAAAAACAAAAAACAAAGAAACCAAAGTGTGTGGAGCAGGGACAGGGAGTAGAACATCATAAATATTTTAGCATTGTAAACAAAAATTTGTAGACTATTCCTTAGTCACCAATACTTTCTCAGTTGTTGCCTACCTTCTTCTGGGGTCCTTGTGAACACTGCGAAGCTGAGGGGACCATAGAGAAATGACCCAGGAGATGTTTTCCCCAGGTCAGGGATGGGGAACAACATGACAGATCAAAAGGATAGGAGGAGGGTAGAGGAAGAAAAGAGCAGAGACCAAAAAGGTGGACCCCAACTGTTTGCCCTTCCTCTTTTGCTTCTTGGCAAGTTTTAGTCTCGGCTCTGTCAAATCTCTGTAGGCAAAACTTACTTCTGGACTCCTTGTCAACTCTCCATCTGACCCCTGGTACAACTTTAAGATGAACACTGGGATCCAGTTGGAAATTATGTGTCAGCCAGTTTAATGCTAGGGCCTGGCTGCACTCCTACCTGTTTTTCCCAGTCAGCTACTTTCTCCCCGTGCCTCAGTTTCTTCTGCTTTATCAGTGGTGAAGATCATGGGGGAAGAGCTGTACACTGAAACAGGAGAAAGAGAAAAGAATTTCACAATCTCCAGATTTGACTCCTTCTTCTTTCTCCTAAAAATCTGTCCTATTTACCCCTAAATTAATTTCTCAAGTCAGACGATTTTACAAGCAGCCAACCAGGGAAGGGGAGGGAGAAAGAGTAGAGATAAAATTTACAACAATTATAAAACCCTGAAAAGGCTTGGCGAAGGAAGAGAATCAAACATGGACTCCCTTGAAAAAACTCAGTCATCATATCTATTCATCTCTCTCCCCCAAAAGTCACTAGGATTTCTGTCACTTTTTTTTAAGAAAGAAGAAAAAAAAATCTAGTACTTCTTCTCATTTAAAAGCTACGTACACAATTAAATGCATTTTGACTTCAATGAGGTATGTAGAGAGTTATATATAAACATATATTTCATCTTTTTCCTTTTCAATGCCTGAAGGGAAAAAAAAACCTTCACATCAAACCACTCCCTTCTGAAGTATTCAGAAAAAAAAAAAAAAAAAACCTTTTCTTTAGAGAAGGGAGGTGGGGGGGGGGGAGGAACAAGACTAGTAAAGAAAAGAAAAATTCAATCTAGTTGGACTAGTATCTAACTAGTTAACCTTTAACAATTTATGCTGATGTCAGACTGAGCATGAGTACTGATTAATGCCCCCCAAAGATTTTTATAAGGGGGGGAGTTAAGTCACAGCAGCCATTTTTGTTTTATGCAGAAATCCTTCATGCCCCCCAACACTCACTCTCTCTCTCTCTCTCTCTCTCTCTCTCTCTCTCTCCCTCCCCCTCTCTCTCTCCATACACAAGGAAAATGTATTAATCTGTGCACTAATCAGTTATGAAAAAGGAGAAATTAGTGGGTTTCTGAGTAGAAGCTTGGAGATGGATGTAACAGGGAGAAGGGGGGTGTATGAAAAATGAAATATTAAGCCAGCCATTTTGTTTTAAAAGGGGATTTTACCCCCCTCTCTCTTTCTTTATAGAGGGGGTGGCGGTGCTGGAGGGGGGGTTGTTTTAAAAATAATTTCAAGGCGGCCATCTTAGTGCCTCAGCTCTGAGAAATATTTCTGAGCGCCCCCCTCAGAATTTAAATATATTTAAAGCAACCGAGGGGGGTAGAGAGAAGTCGAAAACTTTTATATACATATATATAATTTTTTAAAAAAACGATCTCCCTTTCTTGTTCTCTTGGGAGCAAAGAGAGAAGGGGGAAAAAGTCCTTAAATTTTTCCAAGAACATTTTTGGGGGTAGTGCGGCCCCCCTCCTCAGACGCCGGCCCCTGGGGTGGGTGTTCTGGAGGGGGGTGGCCCGGGGGCTTGGGGGGCTGGGGGAGGCGGTGAGGAGGAGGAGGACGCCGCCGCCGAGGAGGAGGAGGAGGTGGTGGTGGTAGCGGTGGGGGAGGCGGGCGGGCGGTGGGTGGGGGGGTGGTGGGGGGGCCAGAGCCACAGGATGGCTTCCCCTCTGAGGGACGAGGAGGAGGAGGAGGAGGAGATGGTGGTGTCGGAGGAGGAAGAAGAGGAGGAAGAAGAGGGCGACGAGGAGGAGGAGGAGGTGGAGGCGGCCGACGAGGACGATGAGGAGGAGGACGAAGAGGGAGTACTCGGACGCGGGCCGGGCCACGACCGGGGCCGCGACCGCCACAGCCCCCCCAGCTGCCACCTCTTCCCGCCGCCGCCGCCGCCGCTGCCGCCGCCGCCGCCGCCGCCGCCCCCGCCGCCAGGTAAGCGTCCGCCCGACTCCCCGGGCCCGAGCGGAGCCGCCGGGCCGGGCACCTACTGTGCGGCCGAGCCGAGGCGAATCCCGGGCGCCTGGCCGGTCCAGACGGGCCCCGCGGTCCGGGCGGCGGCGGCCTCAGGGCCAGGCCTCCTCCCCTCCCCCGCCGCACCCCTCCCCCGCCGCTACCGCGGTCGCCGCCGCCGCCCGGGCTGGAGAGCGCTGGGAGCGAGCTGCGCGCGCGGACCGGGCCACTTGGTCGCGGCTTTCGGGGGAGGAGATTTTTTTTTTCACCCTCGGCGGGGAGGGGGTAGGCAGGAAACGGCCGCAGCGAAGCCGGGGCCCCCTCCCAGGCCGAGCGAGGGACCGCGGAGACCCCGGCGACCGGACGGCTGCGTGGGGGGAGGGGCGCGTGGGGGAGGGGCGGCCGCGTGAGCGCCCCTCGGGCTCGGCCCCGGTGGGGTCGCACTGAAGCTGAGTGGGGTTCCGTGGGTGGCGCCGACGGCCACCCGACGCCCTCCGCACGGGACTAGGGCAGGCAGAGGTGGGACGGTGGCCGGCGGACCAGCCCCTCCACCTGCAGGGACTTTGGTGCTCGCCAACTCAGGGGCGTGCGGTGGCACGCGGGGGAGGGGGCGTGTGAATGTTTGTGGCGGCTGATGACTAGGGGCAGGTGGTGACCACACTCCACGCAGACCACTTCCTGGAGTAAGACTTAGACCTACCCTCGCTCCACTACCCCCAGCTGGCCGTGGAGATCTCGGGTCACTTCAGATTAGGGGAGACAGGAGAGTGTCTGGGGAGCCTGATGCCCCGGGCCCCACCCTCGGCATCTCTGCCCCAGGCTCTTTTGTGTCAAGTGCAGCCCCCCATCCCCCGTGACCCCGCCAGTCTGGGGTGGCCGAACTGCCCAGCTGTGACTCTCACGTGGCTGCCATTCACTGTCACTCTTTTGATGAAGCCACCCACCCACACACCCTGACCACGTTGGGGGGCGTGAACTGCCCACCCAGCTGCTCTGTGCTTGACCGTCACTCAGCACCCTTCTCCGAGATGACAAGTCATCGGGCACTCTGAGCAGCACGTTCAGCTGTGCTGGGGACAGACGTCTAGCAGACCCCTCCTCCCCCGGTGGAGCGATTTCTGTCTTCTTGAGGATAGGTGTCCCTAACCTCTGACTGGGGACATCCACACCCCCAAGTCTCTGGCGGCCGAGCAGCACAAATGCACCAAACTTCCAAACGTTATTTGTGAAACTATCATATTGGCCAGTGTGACTTTGTGTCGCACATGTTGAGACAGCCTTTAGAGAGGGGGTATAAATGTGTTTAATGCTGTTCTGGGGAAAGCCCGCTTGCCCCTGCTAGGCTTACCCGAAAAGGGGAAAAGTTTAGAAAAAAAGTTATTCCACCGAGCCCGCAGAATTCGCTTGGAGGGTGGAGGGTGGGGAGAGGATAAAAGATTCTGGGGAGAGGGCTGCCCGCAGGTATGCTGTGGCAAGGTGTGAAAAAGAGGGGAAAGAGGCTCGTCAGGTGAGTCAGGGGACCCGTAACTCTCGCCTGACTCTTCGGAACTCGGGTCTGGTTTTGATCCCAGGAACCGTGTGCCTGTAAGAGAGAAGAATGAACGAGTCTAAGGTCGACATGGGTCTTTGTGTGGCGTCCTCCCTCCCCCTTCTTTGCTTTCTGAACCCTTGAGAAACGTCAAATGCTTTTACATTTTTATATTTGAAATAAAACCTCACCTCCTCTGTCTCCCAGGGCAAGTTCATCCCCCATTCCAGCCCTCCAAGTCAAATAAGTGACCCAGATACACCCCCTCAGATGACTTTCTGAGGCAAAACTTTCGAAAAAATATTTTTAGCGTACTCATTATCCGTCTACCTAAGTGTGGGGAAAATAAGTCTCCTCTAAGGAGCCCTGTTCAGGCTGCCCGCCCTCGTCTCTTTCTGGAATATGAATTTGTACTCGTGAGAGCCTTCCATTGTTTTCATTGCGACTGCTTTGATTCTCACCATTTTGTTTTACATTCTTACCCAAGACCAATTTTTATCCCTTCCCCCTCGCTCCAGTCTCCTTACATTGTTAAACGTTTAAAATAATAGCATTCGTGTTGGTGGGGGAAGGGAGCAGGAAGCTAAAGAAAAAAACCTCATTTCTTCCCCCTCCCCCTTCTGGCAAGTCTAGAGAAATAATATAACATAATATATAGATGTGATTCCTTGGGGGGTGGGGATGGGGGTGGGGAAATGATTGTGGGTGGTGCGGAAAATTCTGGTAGTTTCTTTGCAAAAGGTCTCAACATACAAACCCACCTCCTGCATTCAGTACGCATGTGCGGCAGACCTATTATGGAGGTTCGTTGTGGGGGAGGGAGGGGAATTTGAGAAAAAAATAAATATAAGTGTGAGAGATTGATGGCGAGATTAGGAGAGAGGGGCGGGAGGAACGCTCTCACCCAGGCTCCTCCCACAGGCCCTTCCGCCAGACTCCGCCCTCGCCCTCCCCACCTTCCCGAGATCTGAGCCGGGATGTGGGAGAGTCTGGGCTTGCGGCCAGCATTGAGAGGCTGCTGAGACAGAGGTTGGGGCTTAGATTTGCTTTATTACCCTCCCTTGCCTCTCCTCGCCTTTCTTCCCCTCTGCTGGCCACCGACGTCGGCCTAAAACCAAGAACCTCCTGCTGGACTGGGTGGGAAGTGGAGTTCACAGGCTTACTCGCCCCACACACCCAGGGTGACCCTGGCGGGCCACTTCCCTGATCCTTAGCCAGTTGGCGTAGCCTGGCCTGCCCTTGCCACTTGCCCCGCGGTCTTCGTTTCCATGTTCGTGTTAACCCAAGTCCCTAGAGTTAAGGGGAGCCAGCTGCTAGGCATGACGTCTGACGTCCTGTTACAGCCCTGGATCAGTTTTCACACACGGCCTCTCGGCAGGCAGCCTCTTTGCATACCCACACCCCCATCTTAGACTGTCTTCGCTCACAGGGACCCGGGATGGTGGAGGTAGAAGGAAAGGTAGCATCAGATCGGAAACCCAGGCCTGGGGTGTTAATTGTGGCTAATTTTCCTTGGCTGTTGAGAGAAGGAGGATTGTGTGTCCTAGAGCAAGAGCCTGGGCCAAGCCCTGGCTTTCCCCTCTGGCTGCAGCTGCCTTTCCTTGGACAAGACAGGTCTGGCTGGTTAGTCTAGTGATTGGTGGGGGTGGTAGGTGAACCAGAGCACCGTTTCTGTGTGACATCCGTTTGTGGGGCATTAGGGTTTAATTCTGCAAGAAACCACTCTGGTCCCCAAGCTTCAGCACACTGGCAGGGGTCAGGGAGAATGGGGTGGTGGGATATCAGGGAAGGACCCGTCCTGAGCCCTCTGTCAGAACCTTCTGGGGAGAGAGCCAGGGACATAGCTGTGCTGAAGCAGGTACACGTGTGTGTGTGTGTGTGTGTGTGTGTGTGTGTGCGCGTGTGCGCGCGTGCGTGCATATGTGTAAATGAATTTGAGACTGCACATGTCATGTGTGTCTGTCTGTGATTATATCCTTGTTTGTGTCCCTGTAATGTGTGTGTGTGTGTGTGTGTGTGTGTGAGCGTGTGTGTATGCATGTCTGAGAAAAATACAGAAGCGAAAGGTAAAGCCATGGATAAAGGGCACAGCCTCTGGGAAGAGATTTAGAGGCAGACTCCAGTCCTCTGGGAGAAGGACTGTTTAGGGAATTGTGCAGACTTCGTTTTGCTGAGTTAGGGTATGAAGGAGGCAGGTACTGGTCCCGTGGGCAAGAGGGTAGAATGACTAGCTGAGAATTTCTTTTGCTCCAGTGCTGTGTTGGGGTGATTATCCAAGAAAATGTAAACAGAGGCCTCCCTCTTGGCAAAAAGGATGTCAGAGCCCCAGGGTGTTAGTGTGAGAACCCGGGTGTCCACCTTTGGCTCTCCCTTCTCAGCATCTGGCTTAGGGAGCTGCCAGCTTGTGTCTCCCTACTCCAAGTGCTGGGGTCAGGCCAGGCCAGCAGCTGGGCATGGCTTCCCCGGTTCCTGGGCAAGCTGCCAGCTGGCAAAGTGAGGGGGAAGGCAGGAGGAGCCCTGGCGAGGACTGAAAGGACCTGCCACAGTCTGAGCCGGTGGCCTAGAGTCTGGTCCCTTGTTAGTAGGAGGGGAGAAAAGGGAGTGGCTTGGCTGCTCTTCCTTTCTGACCCTTGACCTCCCATTCAGAAGCAGAGGATCCCAGAGTACTAGAAACACTCTGTTTGCATCCGTTGGAGGGCAGTGAAATTTAGAGGAATTAATGCCTGGGTTCCTAGAGAGTGCGACTGAGTCGGCAAGAAAGGGGACGATAAAGAACCTCAGGGATTGGGGTGCTCCAAGTTTAGGTTTTCTGGTGCTCTTCTCTCCAAAGATAAGGATGATATCCGGCTGCTGCCTTCAGCATTGGGTGTGAAGAAGAGAAAGCGAGGACCCAAAAAGCAGAAGGAAAACAAGCCAGGCAAGCCCCGGAAACGCAAGAAACTCGTGAGTATCAAGGGTCCCCAACGCTGTAGCAAGGTGGGGTCCCCTTCCCAGAGACTACATCTTCTCTGGCCCTGGTTGCCTGGGCAAAGGTGTTCTTAAAATCATCTGCATCTCTTGGACCTGGAACCCTAACCTCAGTGCTCCAAGCATCCAGTTGTCACTGTAACTTGCCCTGCAGTCCGAGAGAAACAGTTGAGAGCTCCTGGCTTGCTGAGGGATAGCTCCGTGTGCAGAACTTGCCTTACATGTTTAAGTCTTGGGTTTAATTCCCAATACAGAGGGAAGAAGAAAGCCACAGTCTTAGAAGATCACGTGAATTCAGAGCCTAGAAGTCCTCTGTCTTCTTGGGCAGTTTAGTTAGCTCCCCGTGCCTCAATTTCCTCTGTAAAAAAGTGAATAACTATAGATCAATTACTGTTTCATAGGATAGTTGTAAAGATGGAAAGAGATAAAATATGTTTTGTGCTAAGAACAGTTCTTGGCACATGGCAAGAAGGAATAGATGTTATTTTTGTTTCTCGTCCTTAGGACAGTGAAGAGGAATTTGGCTCAGAGCGAGATGAGTACCGGGAGAAGTCAGAGAGTGGAGGCAGCGAATATGGAACTGGACCAGGTCGGAAACGAAGAAGGAAGCACCGAGAAAAAAAAGAGAAAAAGACAAAGAGGAGGAAAAGGGGAGAAGGAGATGGGGGGCAAAAGGTGAGTACAATTAGGAAGAGTGAGGGGTCCGCATCAGAGGTGCAGGAGAAGAGGGGTGCGGCCAGAACTGGGGTTGGTAAAGCACGGGGCCTGGGCTTCAGGGGGAGCAGGAAGTTGGTGGAGACTGAGTGAGACATTGACGGATGAGAGGAGAGGGGCCAAGGAGCCCCACCTTACCCCCCATCCCCATCAGCAGGTGGAACAGAAGTCATCAGCTGCGCTGCTTCTGACCTGGGGCTTAGAGGATGTGGAGCATGTGTTCTCGGAAGAAGACTACCACACACTTACCAACTATAAAGCCTTCAGTCAGTTCATGAGGTACAGTGGAACTGGGGATCCTTTCAGATGAATGGTTAATATTGGGGTGTGGGCTGGGCCTCTCTGGAATGTGTTTAAAATCTAAGAAAATGCTTCCAGAGAAATTCATGGCATATGCACACAACATTTTGCATGTTATTTCAGTCTACTCTTGGTTTGGGATCTGTCAATTCCAGCTAAGAGTCTGTCTTTCCTTAAGGTTGTGAGGACAGAAGTCATGAGTCTAGTACTACATTAGAGAACTTTCCAGAACTAGAAGGTAGTGAGGACAGGAAGGATTGAGTCTTCTGCTCCAGTAATTCCATTTTCCTCGCTGTAGCTTCTCTAGACTAGACCTGGGTGACACTTTTGTCTGAGAGTTTTTATTTCAAGTCTTTACAACCTTTTTTTAAAGTCCTAGTAACAACACATCATGCATTGGTAGCAGCAGGATTTTAGCTATGGAGGAAGCCCATGCTGAGGTTTAACACAGCAATTTAGTGCCTTGGCTTCCAGTTGGGCAAGATACTTAATTTCTTTGGTGCTCAGTTTCCTAATCTGTAAACTAGAAATGATACATACTTTGTTGGAGCCTGTGTGGATTTGGTGGGAAGTTGAATGCAAAGCCCAGTACCTTTGGTACCTAGACTCGGTAGCTGTCCTTAGTGATGCTTTACTTACACCCCTGCTGGAGACAGCCTGTTTCCCAGCACTGAGCACACACACCTTTGAAGAAGATGCAATGTCTGTCTCTTTCAAACTATCCCAAGAGAGGCTGGGTGGTGGTGGCACACGCCTTTAATCCCAGCACTCAGAAAGCAGAAGCAGGCGGATCTCTGTGAGTTGGAGACCAGCCTGGTCTACAAGAGCTAGTTCCAGGACAGCCAGGGCTACACAGAGAAATGCTGTCTCGATCACACACACACACACACACACACACACACACACACACAAAACTATCCCAGAGGAAACTTTCTTCAAGTTCCATAGAATTCAGTAAAATGCAGAAAAATCAAAGCAAGAGTGCCGTTGTGCCAGTGTGAGGATGGTGCTCAACAGGATCTATTTCCCTTTTAACTTCTTTTTGCTTAATTTATTACTTAAATTAATGTTTTTCTTAATAGGATGTATTTCCCCCACCTAGGATAGTTAGCACAGACTTAATTGATATGGGGAGATGGCAGTATTCCCAGACCATCTGTGAAAGGTCTGGATTTTCTGCTTCCATATTTCCAGGCCCCTAATTGCTAAGAAGAATCCCAAGATCCCAATGTCGAAGATGATGACCATCCTGGGGGCCAAGTGGAGAGAGTTCAGTGCCAATAACCCCTTCAAAGGGTCAGCAGCTGCTGTGGCGGCGGCGGCGGCAGCGGCGGCAGCAGCTGTAGCCGAGCAGGTGTCGGCTGCTGTCTCCCCAGCCACCCCCATTGCACCATCTGGACCCCCCCCTGCCCTCCCACCACCCCCTGCTCCTGAAATCCAGCCCCCACCTATCAGAAGAGCCAAAACCAAAGAGGGCAAAGGTAGGAAACCTCTTCTTCCAACCTCTGTTTCCCTGCTTTCCAAACTGCATGGCTTCACGACTAGCTCAAGCCTTCCCAGCCTTGATCGCTGGGGGAAGAGGGGGTTGCTGCCCGTGAAGGGGACACGAGGAAAGCCGTAGCCCACGGCGCAGTCCAGAGTTCCTGTGACTCTTGTTCTTCCAGGGTGTGTCATGGCCTACGGGTTTTCTCCCTTCCTCCCTATTCTCATTCAGGTCCAGGCCACAAGAGGCGGAATAAGAGCCCCCGAGTACCTGATGGACGCAAGAAGCTTCGAGGGAAGAAGATGGCACCACTCAAAATCAAGCTGGGGCTGCTGGGTGGCAAGAGGAAGAAGGCAGGCTCGGTGAGTGGCTTGTCCCTGTCTGCTAAACATCCTGGTGTCAAGGGCTGAGATCCATGGGTAGTCCATGAGGGAAGCTGAGCATGGAACCCACAGTCTAGGGGTGGAGAAGGTGGTGAGCAGAACCCAGCATGCCTCACTGATGATAGCGGGGCTATGGCAGTATACTTTCCAGAGCGATGAGGGCCCGGAACCAGAAGCTGAGGAGTCAGACTTGGACAGTGGTAGCATCCATAGTGCCTCAGGCCGGCCTGATGGCCCTGTCCGTGCCAAGAAACTGAAGCGAGGCCGGCCAGGAAGGAAGAAGAAAAAGGGTAAGGGCTGTCACTGTGTGACCCCCTCTGTCCACCCTCTTCTTCCTTTGCTGTCTTTCTTACTTCAGATTTTGACTTCTCTATTCAGCCCTTCTCTCTGTCTCCCCTGAATCCCTTTCTTTCTTTTTCTGTTCCCTTTGCCTTGACTGGGGTATATGACAGTCCTGGGCTGTCCCGCAGTGGCCGGGGAGGAGGAGGTTGATGGCTACGAGACGGATCACCAGGATTACTGTGAGGTGTGCCAGCAGGGTGGGGAAATTATTCTGTGCGACACCTGCCCTCGTGCCTACCACCTCGTCTGCCTTGACCCTGAGCTTGACCGGGCTCCTGAGGGCAAATGGAGCTGTCCCCACTGTGTGAGTACCTGGTGCCCTCGGGGTCCCACCTAGCTCTTTTCTTCTTGCTTTCTGTTATGGTCTTCTGGGCTTCTCAGCAATAGGTAAACAAGATCCTGGAATCCTAATTGGGTCCTTTCATTAAACCCTGTTTCGGCAGAGCCAGTGTTTTTGGAAAATGGGGATATCCTGTTTGGTAGGGCCCATGAGACTTGACTTCTATGCACTTCTGGGACTCAATCATCTTGGTTTTGCCTCAATTTTTCAGTCTCTCCTTATCTTCTCTCTCTCTCTCTCTCTCTCTCTCTCTCTCCCTCCCTCCCTCCCTCCCTCCCTCCCTCCCTCCTCCCTACCTCTCTCTCTCTCTTACTCTCTCATCTTCTCTCCTCGCAGTCTCTCTCTCTCTCTCTCTCTCTCTCTCTTTTTCTGCTCTTGATTCCCAGGAGAAGGAAGGGGTACAATGGGAGGCCAAGGAGGAGGAGGAAGAGTATGAAGAGGAGGGGGAGGAAGGAGAGAAGGAGGAAGAAGACGACCACATGGAATATTGCCGAGTGTGCAAGGACGGCGGGGAGCTCCTGTGCTGCGACGCCTGCATCTCCTCCTACCACATCCACTGTCTGAACCCCCCGCTGCCCGACATCCCCAACGGCGAATGGCTGTGCCCACGGTGTACAGTAAGTGGGACTCTGTCCCTGACCTCACCATTGAGCCCCAACTTTCACCCATTCCTGGGTCCCAAACACTGAGCTTTTCCTTTTTTAGCGCCACCCTTTGTTGTACCTTTGTCCTACCTAACAAGAGGCTCTCCTTGCCTTTTTCCTTCCTTTTTCTCTTATGTGTCCATCCTGAAGTGTCCTGTGCTAAAGGGTCGTGTTCAGAAGATCTTGCATTGGCGATGGGGGGAGCCACCTGTTGCAGTGCCAGCACCCCAACAAACAGACGGAAATCCAGATGTCCCACCCCCTCGTCCTCTTCAAGGCAGATCAGAGCGAGAGTTCTTTGTCAAATGGGTGGGATTGTCCTACTGGCACTGCTCCTGGGCCAAGGAGCTCCAGGTACAAAGGCTGTTGCTTGTCCTACCCTCAGGATTCTGCTGTCAGTCACTAGCTTGCTCCTCCCCTCTCCTCTGGGTTTCCATCTCCTTCCCCCTCGGGTTAGGCCTCAGGCCTCACACTTTTTCTGTGGTTCTTTTGGTCTCATTTCATCTCT
Source organism: Arvicola amphibius (assembly GCF_903992535.2). NCBI lineage: Eukaryota > Metazoa > Chordata > Mammalia > Rodentia > Cricetidae > Arvicola > Arvicola amphibius. The sequence goes on from NC_052050.1 coordinate 51,634,695, forward strand.
GTAGTTTTCACCCCTTTCCTCACTGCCATCTCCTTCTTACTTTTTCATTTCGTATCCATCTTTGCTGTCTTAAGCCCTTGTCTTGTCTTGCGTTCCTCAGCTGCTCCCCAGGCCTGATCAACGCTGTCCTAGCAGTTTTATGTATTTTTCACTATTGCTTTTATTACTCTTTGTTTTTTATCCAGTTGCTTTCAAAGACCCCTTCTCTGCAACTCACAGGGCTAACCTCTTCCCCGCTGCCCTTTGTCTTTTTGAATTTGGATGCTGTCTCTTCTCCCTCCCTCTCTGCTCTCTCAGTTGGAAATCTTCCACTTGGTAATGTATCGCAACTACCAACGGAAAAATGACATGGATGAGCCGCCGCCCCTGGACTATGGCTCTGGTGAGGATGACGGGAAGAGTGACAAGCGCAAGGTGAAGGACCCGCACTACGCTGAGATGGAGGAGAAGTACTACCGGTTTGGCATCAAGCCAGAGTGGATGACCGTCCACCGCATCATCAACCACAGGTGAGTCCTTGGTCCCTAGAAAGGCCTACCTGGACCATGACATGTTCTCACTCTGGCGCCGGCCCTGCATACACCAAATAACCAGTTGAGGTTTGGTAACTGTTTCTGCAGTTCCAGTCCTTCTGGCCTTGCTCTTCTAGGGCACTTGAGAAGTCAGGAGGAAAGCCCAGCCTCCTCATTTGTTTCTAGTAGCATAGGGCTGGGGATGGGACAGGAAAGCAAGCTGTGTTTGCAGCGTAGGTTCTATTTCTGCCTAGCACTGGCTCATTTATGCCAGAGCGCGAGTGATCAGATGGGATATTTGTTGGTTCACTTGCTAGTGCCTCTATCCGTGAGTGTCATGTTAGAGACTCAGAAATCCTGTCTGGGTCAGTGAGTGATATGGGGCTCTCGGGATGTGCTGTGATGGGTGACTTTTACATACCATCTTGAGAAGGCTAAGGTAGTAGATGCTGTACTTGTTGGCACTTTATTTACTACGATGTTGTGCAGTGTGACCATACTGTTTTTCTCTCTTGCTCCTCCTCTTGGCCTCCTGCCCAACAGTATGGATAAAAAGGGGAATTACCATTATCTTGTGAAATGGAAGGATTTGCCTTATGACCAGTCTACATGGGAGGAGGATGAGATGAACATCCCCGAATATGAAGACCACAAACAAAGCTACTGGAGACATCGGTGAGGGAGACAGTGCATAGAACCTGAAAACTAGGCTGCAAATGCAGTTTCACGCAGACCCAGGCTAGGGCAGTGGCAGCCTGGACTCAGCCTTTGATGGCTGTGGAGCAGTAGTCTGAGGAAGAGCAGCAAGATCTGGCTGGGCCTGGAAAGATGACCCAGCAGCTCAGGGCTCTTGCAGAGGATCTGAGCTCAGCATCCACATACGGAGGCTCACAACCTTCTGTAACTCCAGATCCAGGGAATCAGTCTCCTTCTGGCCTCTAAGGGCACCTACCACACAGACACGTGCATAAAAATCACACAAACATAAATAAAAATAAACTAAATCTAAAAAAATGAGAAGAGGAAATGGGATCTGGTCTGAGAAATGAGTAAGAGGTTACCTGGAGAAGAAGGATTGACTCTCAAGGTATAGTGAGAGGAGAAGGCTTGGGAGAAGGCCACAAGATGGCTTAGTGGGTAATGGTACTTGCCATCCAGCCTGACAGCTTGAGTTTCATCCCCTAGAATCCACATGGTGGAATGAGAGAACCAAATTTCACAAGTTGTCCTCTGACCTTTGCATGTAGGCCCTGACATGTGCATGCACACACAAAATTTACATGTAGTTAGGTTTAAAAAAATCCTTGGAGAAAGAAACTGAGAGAATTTGAGGAGAGGTTTTAGGCAGAGGGAGGCAGATCTGGAATAGATTTAGGAAAGTGGGAGGGCTCCTGAGGACCAGGCCTTGCTCAGACACCCACTCTTTCCTCAGTGAGCTAATTATGGGAGAGGACCCTGCACAGCCTCGAAAGTATAAGAAGAAGAAGAAGGAGCTGCAGGGAGATGGGCCTCCCAGTTCACCTACTAATGATGTAAGTTCTCTCTTCTGTCACTACAGCCTTGGGACCGAGTTCCCCGAAGCAGTCCGCTCTGAGCAACTGCTGTTCTCCCTCGTGCACTCTTGCCCTCTTCAGAGGGCTTAGGGACTTGGCATAGGAGCTGAAGTGCTTCCAGAAGTGGAGCCCAGTCCCCTTCTGAGCTAGCCCTTCCTAGTGCTGGGTTTGCTTTGGGGGCCAAGGGGGGAAGACTGAAGATTACAATTCAACTCAGGCCGTAGCTCAGGAAATTGTAATCCAGCTTGGGACAGGGCAGAAGAACCGCGAGCTGCTCCCTTGAACCTTGTGATGTTTTCATTCCTCAGCCTACAGTGAAATACGAGACCCAGCCGCGGTTCATCACAGCCACAGGAGGCACTCTGCACATGTACCAGCTGGAGGGGCTGAACTGGCTGCGCTTCTCATGGGCCCAAGGCACTGACACCATTCTGGCTGATGAGATGGGCCTGGGCAAGACCATCCAAACCATCGTTTTTCTCTACTCGCTCTACAAGGAGGTGCGTGATGGAGGCCTAGCCTAGCCTGGGCATGGAGGATGGAAGGCTACAGCAGGTAGCAGACAGACTGGTGTGTAGTCCTAGAGCCAGGATTAACGGGATTCCACCCTTGACTCCCAGGGCCACACGAAAGGTCCCTTCCTGGTGAGTGCTCCACTCTCCACCATCATCAACTGGGAACGAGAGTTCCAAATGTGGGCACCCAAGTTCTATGTGGTCACATACACGGGTGACAAGGACAGCCGGGCCATTATTCGAGAAAATGAGTTCTCCTTTGAGGATAATGCTATAAAAGGCGGGAAGAAAGCTTTTAAGATGAAGGTGAGTCTCTGTCTCCTGCTTCAAGATCCTCAGATCTCTCATTTCTTTGTCCCAACAAGGAATTCCTCTCCTTGTCTTTGTGCCTCTGTACTCCATCATAGACTTTCTGGAAGCATGCATGAGTCTGTCAGTACTGGGCATGGGGGTGAAAATTGAGAGCTATGGTTCTTGATAAAGGGTGAAGGCTGGGGGTGTGGGTAGGTGTGTGTAAAGGGTGGGGGCTGGGGGTGTGGGTAGGTGTGTGTAAAGGGTGGGGGCTGGGGGTGTGGGTAGGTGTGTGTAAAGGGTGAGGGTTGGGGGTGTGGGTAGGTGTGTGTAAAGGGTGGGGGCTGGGGGTGTGGGTAGGTGTGTGTAAAGGGTGGGGGCTGGGGGTGTGGGTAGGTGTGTGTAAAGGGTGAGGGCTGGGGGTGTGGGTAGGTGTGAAGTGGTGAGGGCTGGGGGTGTGGGTAGGTGTGTGTTAAGTGGTGAGGGCTGGGGGTGTGGGTAGGTGTGTAAAGGGTGAGGGCTGGGGCTGTGGGTAGGTGTGTGTTAAGTGGCAGCTGAATGGGAAGTGGTTATGTTGGCAGAGAGAGGCTCAGGTGAAGTTCCACGTTCTCCTAACGTCATACGAGCTGATCACCATCGATCAGGCAGCGCTTGGCTCCATCCGCTGGGCCTGTCTTGTGGTGGATGAAGCTCATCGACTTAAGAACAACCAGTCCAAGGTGAGTGAGGTTCCAGACGGAGCCTGTGAACCCCCACGTGTCTTGATCCTTAAATCAAATCCTTTGGGGGAGTTGTAGCCTGGAAGGAAGGTTCCTGAACTATCTGGGGACAGGACTGTGTTGGAAGAAGCTAGAGATTTGGGGGTCTCTGATCTGGAGGGAAATGGGAATTCAGGAGCTGGCAATAGGGAAATGTCTGTGAGGTGAGGCAGTCACTTGCCACTGATAACCCTTTCTCCTGCCTGACCCTGTCTCACTTTCTAGTTTTTCAGGGTCCTCAATGGCTATAAGATAGATCATAAGCTGTTGCTGACGGGGACCCCACTGCAGAATAACCTGGAGGAGCTCTTCCACCTTTTGAACTTCCTCACTCCCGAGAGGTTCAAGTAAGTGGCTCGCTAAGGGCGGTGGCAGGGAAGAAAGGCAGCACCAGGAGTTCCAGTAGAAGATTCATCTGATGTAAGAAGTAGAGCCCGAGATCAGAGCAGGGACCTCTCATCTTGTGTGTTGTCTTACCTCTGTGTCTGCTAGCAACTTGGAGGGCTTCCTGGAGGAGTTTGCTGACATATCCAAAGAGGACCAGATTAAGAAACTACATGATTTGCTGGGGCCACACATGCTACGGAGACTCAAGGCAGATGTCTTTAAGAACATGCCGGCCAAGACAGAACTCATTGTCCGAGTGGAGCTCAGCCCCATGCAGAAGTGAGACTTGGGACAGGCTCTCTCTACTTGGGAGTGAGGTTTGGGTGATAGTACTTTTTCCAAGAGTTGGGACCAAGTAGCGTGTTAGAAGTGGTTGCTGCTGGGAGTGGTGTCCCTTGCCCTTAATCCCAGGACTTGGGAGACAGAAGTAGATAGATCTCTGAGTTTGAGGCCAGCCTGGGCTACAGTTCCAGGATAGGGAGTTTCAGGATAGCTAGGGCTACACAGAGAAACCCTGTTTCAAAAGAAGGAAGGAAGGAAGGAAGGAAGGAAGGAAGGAAGGAAGGAAGGAAAAAGGAGGGAAGGAAGGAAGGAAAGAAATGAAAAAGAAGTGGTTCCTTTCTTATTATTCCTTGTATATCCCACCCTGGTCTTTAGGAAATACTACAAGTACATCCTAACTCGAAATTTTGAGGCCTTGAATTCACGAGGTGGTGGGAACCAGGTGTCCCTGCTTAACATCATGATGGACCTTAAGAAGTGCTGCAACCACCCATACCTCTTCCCTGTGGCTGCCATGGTAACAGAGCAGGGAGCTGAGCGCATGGCTGCTTCTCTGGGAGGGTCTGTGTTGAGCACAGGGGTGGAGCTGGGTTGTTGGGCCCAGGTTCTGACCTTGGAAGGGTAGAACTGAAAAGTGTGGGAGCTGTATTAAGCTTTTGGCTTTTCTAGGTAAAGTAGTAGGAGTAAGGAGTATGCTTCCTGACCCTCTTTTCGCCATTTCCCCTCTTTTCAGGAGTCTCCAAAACTGCCCAGCGGGGCTTATGAGGGTGGGGCACTCATTAAGTCATCGGGGAAGCTTATGCTGCTGCAGAAGATGCTGAGAAAGCTGAAGGAGCAAGGACACAGAGTGCTCATCTTCTCACAGGTGCCCGTCCGCCTGCTCTCTCCATCGCTGTCCTCTGCTGCCATTCGCCAGCCCTGTCCTCATTCCTGTGGCTGCTCTAGTATGAAAGACTGAGATCCTGCTCATAAGCATGCCTTGACTCAGGCAGGCAAGGCAACACATGCCTGTGATCCCTGAAGTTGGGATGCTGAGGCTGAAGCCAGTCTAAACATAGAGACAGCTTGTATTCAAATAATGAAAAGGGAGGACAAGTGGCTGGAGAAGCTTCACTGGGAGAGCCTTTGCTAGCTTGCAGGGGGCTATGATTGCTCCTTAGCTCTGGAAAACAAGTAAGATGGAATGAAGACGGTCTGGGTTGGCTGAGGTAGTGCATGCCTCTCGGCCAGTCCGACACGGCGAAGGTCTGGGCTGGCTGAGGTGGTGCATGCCTCTCAGCCAGGCTGACACAGCAGATCCTCGTCTGTAAACACAAAACAAAAGGCCTGACATGCCTGCCTCATCCCTGCATCTGATCCCTGTTCTAAGACTAGTATAGTCATCAGCCTTGTGAGTAAATACAGGTAGGGAATGCTGGTCCGTTAGGATGCTAATGAAAGTATCCCTCCACTTTGGAGAAAGCCACATGCCAGTTTTATGAGTTTTTCAAAATATTTATAGGTTTCTCAGAAACCTTTTCATGGGTCTCAGAGAACCTGTGCCTTATAAGAAATGGTCTTAAATCAAGAGTTTGACTAGAACAGTGAAGACTTGGGAGGTGGTGTGAATTCCCTGGGAGCTTGAGGGGGGGTGGTTTTCAGTACAAGACTTGGGGATTTGTTACTTTGGGGAACTAGACCCAAGCTACTGTCATAACCTTTGGACTCCTACTGTCCTGTGTTTTAGATGACCAAGATGCTAGACCTTCTAGAGGACTTCCTAGACTATGAAGGTTACAAATACGAACGCATCGATGGCGGCATCACTGGCGCCCTTAGGCAGGAGGCCATTGATCGGTTTAATGGTGAGGATGAATACTTTGGTCCCTGTGGATATGGAAAGCCTGAGAACTTCAGCCTTGTCCCTGGGATGGGGGATGGTGGAAACTTAGACTTTGGAGTTGGGATATAATGATTTATAGTTAGAGCATCTAGCAGCTGGTGGAAAACTTGGCCTAATTCTCACCTCTTAGCTCCTGGTGCCCAACAATTCTGCTTCCTCCTGTCCACCCGAGCTGGGGGCCTGGGCATCAACTTGGCCACAGCTGACACTGTCATCATCTTCGATTCTGATTGGAACCCCCATAATGACATCCAGGTGGGAACCTGCACCCTAAATCCCCTCTTAACATTCAGCAGGTTGATATGAGCTCATGGAGGAGGTTGTCCTGCTCAGGTGTGGATCTGAGGAAAGAGGAGGAGGCCTTTCCCTACTTTTCCTTTTCTGACGGTGTGTCAACTTCTCTGTGCCACTCCCCTGGCTGACCTCCATCCTCTCCTGCCCCTATAGGCCTTCAGCAGAGCCCATCGGATTGGCCAGGCCAACAAGGTGATGATTTACCGTTTTGTGACCCGAGCGTCTGTGGAAGAACGGATAACACAGGTGGCGAAGAGGAAGATGATGCTGACGCATCTGGTGGTGCGGCCAGGCCTGGGCTCCAAGGCCGGCTCCATGTCTAAGCAGGAGCTGGATGACATCCTCAAATTTGGCACTGAGGAGCTATTCAAGGACGAAAATGAGGGTGAGAGCTTTTTCTACAGCTCCCTAAAGGTAGTCCCTGTTCTCCCCTGAGGAAAAGTACATTCTGAAGCAAACAGACAGCAACAAACAAAAAAAGCCACTTCTCTCAGCCTGTGAGGGAAAAAAAAAAAAAAAAAAACCTTTCTAGTAGTCCTGAGAGAAAGGCTGGCCACCTGGCCACCTAAGGAAACAAAGCAAGGAACCCTTGACATACGTTCCCATGTCACGGGAACAGTTCTCTCCAGGGCCCAGTGAGGAGGAAGAGTGGAGCAGCTCACCCATCCTAAGCTGCCTGAACTTCTGGCTAGAGCCTCAAGTCCTTTCTGTTCGTGTCTCTGCCAGGAGAGAATAAGGAGGAAGATAGCAGTGTGATCCACTATGACAACGAAGCCATTGCTCGACTGCTGGACCGGAACCAGGATGCAACCGAGGATACTGACGTGCAGAACATGAATGAGTATCTCAGCTCCTTCAAGGTGGCACAGTATGTTGTGCGTGAAGAGGACAAGGTGAGAGGCTTTGAGGCCACACCCTGTCTCTCCAAAGCCATCTCTGAAGGGCAGTGAAACTCTGCACTCTTAGTTTTGAATTATTCCCTCACCCTGGCCCCCAGCAAAAAGCAACAGTAGACCTCAAACAATTTCTCACTCCGATAGATGAGACTGGACTTTGGAGAGAGACATGGGCCCAAAAAGTTCTGGTAGTCACAGAGCTACTAGAGTCCGGGAGGAAGCAAGGGGAAGTGGAGGAGAGATTTAGAGGAGCCAGCACATTGCAAGGAAGAGGTGATGAGAAAAAGGTGAAGTGTCCAGAAGCTGGATGCAGACACGAAGACAGGTCAGGCAGCGTTGAGCAGGATTTGGCCTATCTAGGAGAGAGAAGGAGTTTGATGCAGCCAAAGTGAGAGGGACGCTGCCAACCTTGACTCTGCTGCCTTCCAGATTGAGGAGATCGAGCGAGAGATCATCAAGCAGGAGGAGAACGTGGATCCCGACTACTGGGAGAAGCTGCTGAGGCATCACTATGAGCAGCAGCAAGAAGACCTTGCCCGAAACCTAGGCAAGGGCAAGCGGGTTCGAAAGCAGGTTAACTACAACGATGCCGCTCAGGAGGATCAAGGTGAGGGCTGCCCCTGACCAGAGATGGGAAGAGAAGGTGTGATGGAGAGAGCTTTAATGGGGCTTTTGATGGAGGCCAGGGCTATAGAGCAGGCAAGAGACCAGTGATCTGGAAGGATCAAGAGGAACTTTTTTAAGCCAGATGGATTTGTGGGGATTTCACTCTCTAGTGACTACAGAGGAAGGCTGTGAAGACCCTGGGACTCACTGCTTAGAGTAGCTTTGACGGAAGTCAGAGTGGTAAATAGGAGGTACCTAGAGACTAAAGATAGCTATGGACATACGGCTAAAGGATATGCAACCCAGCATCTCCAGCAGGACCAAGGCCTGGGTGGAGGTGGAGAAATGTCCAGGAGGCCCCAGTATGGTGACTGCTGACCATGGACTCCTCTGTCCTCACAGATAACCAGTCAGAATACTCGGTGGGGTCGGAGGAGGAGGATGAGGACTTCGATGAGCGTCCTGAAGGTGGCCTCTTGTCTCGACTTCCTGTCTCAGTCTTTCGGTTTCACTTCCTAGCTTTCTCTAGCCCACTGGTTTTTTTTGTTTTTTTTTTTCTTTTTGTGTCACATTTGGAGCATCCAGCCCTGTGCTATCAGATGCTTTCAGGTCGAGAGAGGTAGTGAAGCTTGCTGATGCGTACCTGCAGGTCCAGATACGAGGAGGCTTAGACAGGATTGCTTAAGTCCAGGAGTTGGAGGCCTGGGCAACACAGACCTCATCTGAAAGTACAAACACACATACACCAAAACCAAACAGGAAGATTGTTATTTTACTTTCCCATGAGTAACATTGTCTCCCAGATCTTTGTTACTAATTTTTGAATATGACTTCTTTGAGCTTTGCTAGGTGGTATTGCTGGCAGCGTGCCTGGAAGAGCGTTAGAGAGAAACATGGCACAGGCTAGCCCCAGGTTTACGTATTCTGGGGATGGGTACAGAGGAAGATGCAGCCTTAGAGGAGGTGGTGACCACTGACCAGTGCCACCCTTACCCTTAGGGCGCCGACAGTCAAAGAGGCAGCTCCGAAATGAAAAGGACAAGCCGCTGCCTCCATTGCTGGCTCGAGTTGGGGGGAACATTGAGGTGAGACTCTGGCCCAGGCCCCTGCATGATCTCTAAGGAGAAAATGGTGGCAGTGGGAGGTGGAGAGTGGGTTAGGATTAAGGACTGGGCCACCAGGGGTAGAAAGGACTTCAGACTTCTAATCTCATTCCTGGCCCTGTCCCGCCCCACCTTCAGGTACTGGGATTCAATACCCGACAACGGAAGGCTTTCCTTAATGCTGTGATGCGCTGGGGGATGCCACCACAGGATGCTTTCACCACACAGTGGCTAGTGCGTGACCTGAGGGGCAAGACCGAGAAAGAGTTTAAGTGAGTGGGGTTGAATTCAGTGGGGCTTGGAGCTCTGGGTGTTCCTCTCTTGTCTTGGCTACCATATGATGTGACCTTACTCAGCTGAGCGCCACCTCCTACCTTATAACACATCCAGGCTCTATTTCCTGGGATGTGGGCTCAGCCTACCCCACTTCCCCTCAGCAGAGCCTAGAGTAAAGGGGCCAGGCCTCTTCCTCATGGGAGGGGTGTTTGAGGAAGGAGCCTCACCCAGGCTAGCCTGGCCTCACATTTACTTGGCCATGATAACTTGGCAGGAGGAGCTGGTGAACAGGATGAAAAACCAACTGATGGGGCCAAGTCCCAGGAGATGCAGTGGGGGGGGGGCTGATGGGGAAGGTCCATGGATGAGTTAGGACATGGAGGGTGATACAAGCGAGAGGCCTATGGGCCGAGTCTTGAAAGCACCTGGGGAGTTAAAGTTCAGGAGGTCAGTGATCTCTGCATCTCCCTCATTGCCTGAACACCCCCTAAGACCTTGCAATCTTCCTTCTCCCCCCATGCTTTTCAGGGCCTATGTGTCCTTATTCATGCGCCATCTGTGTGAACCTGGGGCAGACGGCTCAGAAACCTTTGCCGATGGGGTTCCTCGGGAGGGGCTGAGTCGCCAGCAGGTGTTGACCCGCATTGGAGTCATGTCTCTCGTCAAGAAGAAGGTATCAGTCTTTCCTCACTCAAGCATCTGGGCAGCTGCTTGGTCTCTGTTCTTCCTCTGTCTCTCATCTCCTCATTCTAGGGCAGGCTGGTGTGCTACAGAGGGACTAGGGCTTCCCACACACCAGCACCAGTTACTGACCCTTGTCCCTGCATGCTTCCTTCCCCAGGTGCAAGAGTTTGAGCACATCAATGGCCGCTGGTCAATGCCGGAGCTCATGCCTGATCCCAGTGCTGACTCCAAGCGCTCTTCCAGGGCTTCCTCCCCAACCAAAACATCTCCCACCACTCCCGAGGCGTCTACAACCAACAGTCCTTGCACCTCTAAACCTGGTAATTGGGAGTCAGGATGGTGGGGGAAGAAGTGCAGTCAGATGTCAGGGTTCCCCTCCCCCCTCCCCGAATTAGGCTGTTTGTGTGATTGTAATGAGATACATGAAGTTAAGCAACTTTATACAGGGAATAGGTTTATTTGGGCTCATGGTTTTAGAGGTTTGAGGTCAACAGCTGCATCTGGTGATCACCTTCTTGCTTGCAGAATCCCAAGGTCACACAGAATATCGCATGCTGAAATGCAGAGAGCATGCGTGTAGATTCTTCCCTCTTCGTCCTCTTAAGAGTCAACAGGATTCAGTTGTGGGGAGGGGCTTCACCCCTGACCTTACCCAATCCTGATTATTTCCTCCAAAACCCACCTGTAAATACTGTCCTTAGATTCAGTCTCTACCATTTTAGTACCTCACACTGGGCATTAAATGTCAGCACACGAACCAACTCTTGGAGAACACTTAAGCCATATCCAAACCATAGCACTCTGCCTTCGCCACAGCTACCCCTGCTCCGAGTGAGAAAGGAGATGGGATACGGACACCTCTGGAGAAGGATGACACTGAAAACCCAGAAGAGAAGCCAGAGAAGAATAGCAGGATGGGGGAAAAGATGGAGACAGAGGTGTGTGGACACCTGGATCTCTCTGAGGAGACTGAGCGGAAGGTCTGGAGGGGTCTTGGTAACTAGCTACCTAGGAACCCTTTAGCTCACCTGGACTCCACTGTCCTTCACCAGGTTGATTCTCCCAGCCCAGCCCCATCACTTGGAGAACGACTAGAACCAAGGAAGATTCTCTTAGAGGATGAAGCACCAGGGGTGACTGGAGAGGTGGAGCCTGAACCTGGGTACCGAGGAGACAGAGAGAAGTCTGGTGGGTGATTATCCCAGTGCTCCGGAGTTTTGGAGTTCCGTCTTCTGGAGTTGGGATGAGAGTAACATCCTCCCTTCCTTCTCTTGACTCTTTCCACAGCCTCAGAGCCAACACCAGCAGAAAGGGGAGAGGAGAAACCATTGGATGTACAGGAACACAGGGAGAGGCCGGAGGGGGAAACAGGGGATTTGGGCAAGAGAGGTAATGGGTGGAAGAACTGGATATCTGAGTCCCTAAGGGAACCAGGGGAGGTGGAATCTTGGAAAACCAAATGCCTGGGCCTTGGGTGGGTAGCTGTTGGGAGAGCCAGCACGTTTAGGTATTAAGTAGTCCTGGGACTTAGTAGAGACTGTCCTGAGGTGTGAGCTTTGCCCTGTTTGGCCTAGCAGAGGATGTGAAAGCAGAGCGGGAGCTCCGACTTGGGCCTCCTCGAGATGAGCCACGGTCCAATGGGCGCCGTGAAGAGAAGGTGGAGAAGCCGAGGTTCATGTTCAATATCGCCGATGGTGGTTTTACAGGTGCGAGTTGTCATCTGTTAGCTGCTCCTCACTGTCCATTCTGGGCTTTCTCATTGTGCCTGAGGCTGCCTGCTCCATTGAATTCCAAGTCCTTCAGTGAGATGGCGCATGCTGACAATGGACCTTCCCTCTCATCTCTAATTTTTTGTTTTAATCCTAACGTGAGCCTATTTTTATTAACTCTATTTCTTACTGCCTAACATGTTTTCCCACTTTTTAATTTTTTTTCAGTTTTATTTTATGTGTCTGCGTGTTTGCCTGCATGTATGTGTGTGCACATGTGTATAAACCCTTAGAGGTCAGAAGAGGGTGCTGAATCCCTGTAACTGGAGTTACAGATGGTTGTGAGTTACTGTGCAGGTGCCGTGAACTGAACTCTGGTGCTCTGTATGAACAACAAGCCACCTTAACCACTGAGCCACCTCTCTCACCCACACCCTACTCACAGTTCCTAGGGAGCAGTTAACATTCTGCCCTCACTCAGCTTTCCATGCGAACATGCCTACTGGGGTAGATGCGGACCACAAGCCTCTGATGCCTCTCTCTTCGCAGAGCTTCACACACTGTGGCAGAATGAAGAGAGGGCAGCTATTTCCTCGGGGAAGCTCAATGAAATCTGGCACCGAAGACATGACTATTGGCTTCTGGCTGGGATCGTCCTGTATCCTTTGTACATATGCACAATTAAGAAAGGTCTCTCAGCTGGGAGAGAGGTGTCTTGGTCATGTTTCTGTTGCTGAGATAAACAGCATGACCAAAAGCAGCTTGAGGAGGAAAGGGTTTATTTCATCTGACAACTTAAAATGCGTCTTCCAGGGAAGTCAGGGCAAGAACTTAAGGCAGGAACTCGAGATAGGAACCTGGAGGCAGGAACTGATGCAGGGGCCATGGAGGAGTGATTACTGGCTTGCCCTTTACGGCTTGCTTGGCCTGCTTTCTTTTCTTTCTTTTTAAAATTGTTTTTATTGAGCTGTATATTTTTCTCCACTCCCTTTCCTTTCTTCCCCCTCCCCTTCTACCCTCTCCCATGATCCCCACGCTCCCAGTTTACTCAGGAGATCTTGTCTTTTTCTACTTCCCATGTAGATTAGATCCATGTATGTCTCTCTTAGGGTCCTCATTGCTGTCTAGGTTTTCTGGGATTATGAGTTGTAGGCTGGTTTTCAGCCTGCTTTCTTATAGCATCTTGAACCACCTGTCCAGGGATGGCATCACTCACAATGGGCAGGGTCTTCCCACATCAATCATTAATTAAGAAAATGCCCTATAGATTTGCCTGCAACCAGACCTTATTTTGGCATTTTCTCAATTGAGGTTCCACTTCCCATATAACTTTAATGAGAAAAACTAACCAGGACAGAGGGGAGCTACAGGTTGAAGAAGGGTCTACACTTAGGGCAGATACTTGTACCACAGTCTGGGAAAATCTGGTCAATGAGAAGAAATGTCCACAGTCAAGACCATTCAGTTAAATTCCTTGATAGTCCCCTTTCCTCCACTGGCAGTCATGGCTATGCCCGGTGGCAAGACATCCAGAACGATGCTCAGTTCGCCATTATCAATGAACCATTTAAAACTGAAGCCAATAAGGGGAACTTCCTGGAGATGAAAAATAAATTCCTGGCCCGGAGGTTCAAGGTGGGAATAAAAAAGGAAAGAAGTAGGGTGAAGAAGGCCTTGGGTCAGAAGTCATCTAAAGGGAGCGTTAGCATCTTGAGAGTTGAGGTAGCACTTTTGGCTAAGACCCAAGTGATGGAAACTGTGGTGTGCATTGGAGTGCATGTGGCATTTCCTGGGCCAAGAGTGGGGGCGGAGTAGCTCTCTAGTGCTGTGTCCTGTCCCTCTGCTCACCTCTGTGTTCACCTCTTCCTGTGCCCTTAGCTCCTGGAGCAGGCGCTGGTGATCGAGGAGCAGCTGCGGCGGGCGGCCTACCTGAACCTGTCACAGGAGCCGGCGCACCCCGCCATGGCCCTCCACGCCCGCTTTGCCGAGGCCGAGTGCCTAGCCGAGAGCCACCAGCACCTCTCCAAGGAGTCGCTGGCAGGGAACAAGCCAGCCAACGCCGTCCTGCACAAGGGTAAGGGCCGCGGTGGCCCCGCGCGGGGGAGGGCCCACAACGCTGCGTAAGTCTTCACCCCGCACCCCTCAAAATCTACCCACACCCCTTGCCCCATTACCCCTCTACCCTCTGAACCACTGCCCTCTGACCTCTCACCCCACCTCTGACCCAGCTGGCATCCTTTTGGGTTTTAACCTTTATTCCTTGTCCATGCCCATTCTCCCTACCTGATAGATAGGGTTCACATCAGTGGCCAGTAGGTACCAGTCACCTTATTCAGTGAGACCGAATCCCTGGGAGTGTGCCCACATGATTGTACTGCCATGATCCTGATAGCTTTAGTTTCTGTGTTTATACACAAATGTCCTTAGCTTTGATCCCACAGGTCACTATCTTAGCACCTCATTTATCCCATGAAGTGAAAATTCCTGCCCATCCACCCTTGACCGTACCCCATAAAACTTTCCTTAACCTTAACCTCTTCTCCCATATCCTTCTTCCTTGATAATTGTAGCGTAAGTCCCAGAGCCATCTTAACCACCTAACAGAACCTGCCTGCCTTAGGTCCTTCTATGTAACGCTGACCCTTAACTTCCCTCTTCCATTATGTATTAAAACCGATTCCTTAAATCATACTACCCCATGCCTCCTGTTTCCTCCCCACGATCCCCAACCCCTAAGCCTCCCTTTTTCAGTATGGGATGTTCTGACAACCCCGACCCCATGTCTTCCAATGTCTTTTCCTTTCTCTTTTCCATATTCCTTTCTCTTCTTTATTTCCATCTGTCCTATGTGGTATCTGGCCTGAAACTTTCCTCCTCTGAATCACTTTTTTTCTGTCTACTTCCTGTCATTTTTGTCACTTGGTCTGTGTCCTCTTTTTCTGACTGTACTTGTCCATCTGACTGTCACTTTTTCTGGCTCCATCTCTCTCTTTCCATCTTTCTCTTGCTCTTCTTTCTCTGTGGCCCGGGCCCCAGTTCTGAACCAGCTGGAGGAGTTGCTGAGCGACATGAAGGCGGATGTGACCCGCCTGCCAGCCACGCTGTCCCGAATACCCCCCATCGCAGCCCGCCTTCAGATGTCCGAGCGCAGCATCCTCAGCCGGCTGGCCAGCAAGGGCACAGAGCCTCACCCCACACCGGTAACCCTCTTTTCCTTAACTTGTTACCCTGTCAGTGCCCCCCCCCCCACTCCATCAGAATCCTACATATGTGGAGAAACAACCTATTACAGTAGGCTTCACCTTGAGTCTCCCTACCTGCACCACAACCTCTAGTCATTCTGGAGCATGATTCCTCTCCTTTAGACAATGGACTAACTAACCTCAGCTTGCTCTCTATTCCAGGCCTTTCCCCCGGGTCCTTACGCCACTCCACCGGGGTACGGGGCAGCCTTCAGCGCCGCACCCGTAGGGGCCCTGGCCGCCGCAGGCGCCAATTACAGCCAGATGCCTGCAGGGTCCTTCATCACAGGTTAGATGGTGGTTCTGACTCCTTGCTTCTCCCTCACTTTTGCCAAACTTCGTCCCTGCTTGACTCCCTTGTCCTGCTTTAAACCCATCTCTCTTCCTTGTAAGTGTCCACTGTTTTATGAAAGAGTGGTTCTGGACTTGTTACAGCCATCCCTTTGTGTCTCTTCTATCCCCGTGACAAAACTCTCCATCAGTCAGGAGGCCTAGGTAGGATTCCTGAGAGTTCTCAGGCCAGCCTGGGCTGTGTGAGATGCTGTCAAAAAAAGAAAGCATCCTGGTGTGGTGGCGCATGCATTTAATCCCAGCACTTGGGGGGTGGAAGCAGATGGGACAGCAAGGGCTATGTAGAGAAACCCTTTCTCAAACAAAACAAAACCAAACTAAGAAACCCAAAGCCTCACCCACTCGAGCTCCCTCTACCTGGTTTCCTTAAGGAGAAGTGAATGTGAATTCAGAAAGGCTGGGGAGTCAGACCCGGCCTCATCCTGGCACAAGAGGAATCTGAGAAGAAGGGTCCCTCCAGTCATCCTACATTTATAAGAAGAGTCAGAGTGACAGGAAGTGATATGGCAGTAAGGATAGGCTGACCTTTCCTAACTTGCCTCCCCAAACAGCCACCACCAACGGCCCTCCAGTGCTGGTGAAGAAAGAGAAGGAAATGATGGGGGCGCTGGTGTCAGACGGGCTGGATCGGAAGGAGCCCCGAGCAGGGGAGGTGATCTGTATAGACGACTGACTGGGTCTCAGGCCTGCCCTTCACCTAGGCCCAGGCCCCGAAGCCGACCCACATCTCAGGCCTTGGGGCCTGCTGCCAACCCTCCACCCTCCCCACCCCTTGGGCCACCGCTGGGCTAGGAGCCCTTTTGCCCCTCTATAACTTCTCCCTTCAAGAAGGACCCCTATCTCTCTCCACCTCCACACACCTTTCCCACCAAACCCTGAAGACTGTGCTGGTGTGAAGAGGTCTGGGTGGGAGATGGTTAGCAGGGTCTTCCAAGTACCCTTACTCCCCACCACCAAATACACAGCCTTCCCACTAAATGATTGTCGGCAGGGAAGAGGTGGCACCTCCCCAGTCCTTTCCTGCAGTATCACCTCTGCCTCCTGTGAAAGTGGGGGATTAGCCTGGCCTGGCCCTTAGGAACTGTGAGAAGAAGAGCGGCAGAGAGGAGGGGGCTTCACTACAGAGGGATGGACATAGCACCAGGAGAAAGAAGGGGAGAGGAGAGGTGGCCTCCTCTTCAACATGGAGGGTGCACCTGCAAGAGAGGGAGCTGATTGCTGTTCAGCCTCAGAATAAAGGCACTGTTTGGTGGCTCAGTCACCTTGTGTGTACCAGCATCTTGCATTAGGAACCTTTCTCCTCCCTAGGGACCAAGGACCACGGACCCTCCCCACCCCCAAAGAGTAACGGTTGGGTGATACTCCCCCAAGCCAAAGAGGAGCTTCCCAACCTGTTCTAGGAACCCTAGAAAGGGTGGGAGAGAACACAGAGGGCCACACATGGGGGCAGACCCCCCACTCTGGGGCTCAGGTTTCTGGGGGACTTAATCCTCCCTCCTCAAGGCCTGGATACAGACTAAATTTGAGTAGGTCAGGCCAGGCGCCTAGTCAGGAGACTACCTTGCCTGTGGGACCAGAGCAGCATAGTGGATAACAGGCTAGGGAGATATGGGCACATTCCCCTCCATGGAGGGGCCAGGGAGTGGCAGTTTGCATGGGGAACCCCCACTTCCTCTTTGCTGCCCCTTTCCCAGTCTCTTCGCTCCCACTCCTGGGCTGTCCCAATCCCCTCTTCTGTATCAGGTTATCGGTTGTACATATAAATTATACTTTCCTTTCTGTGTGCTGTCATTTTTGCCTGCGGAGGGGGAATTCTTATATGGAGGGAAAGTAAGATTATTGCTTTGTTCTGTTTCATCTTAATAAACCCCCCCCCTTTTATTTTGGATTTTGAGACAGGGTTTCTCTCTAGCCCTGGCTGTCCTGGAACTTCTTTTGTAGCCAAGGCTGGCTTTGATCTCTTGAACCATTCAAGAATCAAAGGAGCAGCTACATACACCCCCATTGCCACTGGCAGAGTCCCTCTGTGTATCCCTGGCTGTCCTGGAACTTATTTTGTAGACCTAGCTGGAACTCAGATCTACCTGCCTCTGCCTCCCAAGTGTGGAAGACCTTTCCCCAATACAACCACGTCATGAGCTCAGTGTGGAGCTGGTGAGAAGCAGGGTCCCTGAGGCCACAATGCTAAGTGGCAGGCAGAGAGGGAGCAGGCTTCCTGACATATGGGAGGGAGAGGTGCCTAACACCTAAACTGGTTTCCACCTCCAAGTCACTGCTTCCCCACAGAGTCAGTAGAGGTCACTACCGCTCCACAGGTTCAATTCCACTGCAAAGCAGAAAGGTTCAGGTCAGTCTGGTGTCACCTGTGAAGGATTTAAACTGCGAGACAATACTCTGAATTATTCAGTAACAGCCTTCCACAGGTTGAGTAAGCACAGATACTTTATTCTCAAAACTATTAAAATAAAAATGGGTAAATTCAGCAAACATTTTTTGAGTACATATACATTAACACTGCTGTTGGCTCTGGAGATAGTCATTTGGCGTTTACACTCTGGAAACACTCAAAACATAAAACATTAGAAGATTAATGTAGCATTCGTTCTGACAGCACACATACAGAAATGTAACAAAAAGGCCCATCACAGCAGATGCGTGCTGGCCTCCACAAGGGAACACTGAAGCTGACATCAAGAACAGGCAAATGACAAGACATTCCTAAAACAGGTTTACACTCTACAACTAGATACATTATTATTTGTCAGTAAAAAGCTCTTAAAGACCTCTGAAAACTGAGGCCTACTGTAAATTCACATTTTTAGCTCAGAAAAAAAGTTTCCTTCCACAATAGAATGTCACTTCCGAACTTTAAGGCAGTGTGTCATAGTGTGTTAAATGTTCCACCCACAGATGATGATGACATCCCAGAGTGAGGAAGATCTGAACCAGTGCTTCTTAACTTATATACACATAGATCACCTGGGATTCTGAAAATGGAGTCAGGGAATGTGGACTGAGGTCCTGAAATTCTGCACTTCTAGCAAGCTGTGAGACCAGCACTGCTGGTCTTGATTTTAAGTCTATGGTAAGATATTTACAGGACGTTAAAATAGAACTAAT